>NC_074675.1:12483582-12839670 GCF_029448725.1 Salvelinus fontinalis | reverse complement strand
ATATACACTGCTCAAAAAAATAAAGGGAACACTTAAACAACACAATGTAACTCCAAGTCAATCACACTTCTGTGAAATCAAACTGTCCACTTAGGAAGCAACACTGATTGACAATAAATTTCACATGCTGTTGTGCAAATGGAATAGACAAAAGGTGGAAATTATAGGCAATTAGCAAGACACCCCCAAAAATGGAGTGATTCTGCAGGTGGTGACCACAGACCACTTCTCAGTTCCTATGCTTCCTGGCTGATGTTTTGGTCACTTTTGAATGCTGGCGGTGCTCTCACTCTAGTGGTAACATGAGACGGAGTCTACAACCCACACAAGTGGCTCAGGTAGTGCAGTTCATCCAGGATGGCACATCAATGCGAGCTGTGAGGTCACTGACCTCAACCCAGAGTGTTCACAGTCAGCCCAATGACACCCCTATCAGACCAAAGCAAAATCACAGTCTACTTGAACAGAGCAATACTCAGTCATGAGGGATCAAAGCCAAAGGAACTGAGTAATATTAAGAAATGCTATAGATGGAAGGAATGTAGTGTGGAAACCTACCAAAAAACAATTAGGCAACAAATTCAAACCTTTTTGTTCAACTTCCTGGACAAAACGTACCACTGTAATAGTGAATCTGTAAACTTGGCAGTAGAAAATCTTAACAGTATATTTGACCTCTCAGCTTCCCTATCAAACCTAAACATTTCAAACAGAAAACAGAAGAAAATGAACAACAATGACAAATGGTTTGATGAAGAATGCAAAAACCTAAGAAAGAAATTGAGAAACCTGTCCAATCAAAAACATAGAGACCCAGAATTCTGAGTCTCCACCTTCTGTAACGGCAGCCTTCCCTCTTCACTAGAAGAGGGGGTATAACAGGGATCAGACCAACACGCAGCGTAGCCAGTGCTCAACATGTTTAATACGAACGATAAACGTAAACACTTAACAAATACAAAATAATAAATGTGGCAAACCGATACGGTCCTAGTTGGTGCATAGAAAACACAAGGACAGGAAACAACCACCCACAAATCCCCAACACAAAACAAGACACCTATATATGATTCCCAATCAGGGACAACGATTGACAGCTGCCTCTGATTGAGAACCATCTTAGGCCGAACACAGAAACAGAAACTAGACACACAACATAGAATGCTCACCCAGCTCACGTCCTGACCAACACTAAAACAAGCACAACACACAAGAACTATGGTCAGAACGTGACACCTTCACTATGGTGAATCACTAAAACAATACAGAAATACACTACGGAAAAAGAAGGAACAGCACGTCAGAAATCAGCTCAATGTAATTGAAGAATCCATAGACTCTAACCATAGACTCTAACCACAAAGAATTATCTATCCAAAATGGAGATGTATGGGTAAACCACTTCTCCAATCTTTTTGGCTATATAACAAATAATAAACTGCAAAAACATATTCATGATCAAATACAAATCTTAGAATCAACTATTAAAGACTACCAGAACCCACTGGATTCTCCAACAACCTTGAATGAGCTACAGGACAAAATAAAAACCACAACCCAAAAAAGGCCTGTGGTGTTGATGGTATCCTCAATGAAATTATCAAATATACAGACAACAAATTCCAATTGGCTATACTAAAACTCTTTAACATCATCCTTAGCTCTGGCATCTTCTCCAATATTTGGAACCAAGGACTGATCATCCCAATCCACAAAAGTGGAGACATATTTCACACCAATAACTACCGTGGGATAGGCGTCAACAGCAACCTTGGGAAAATCCTCTGCATTATCATTAATTGCAAAAACAATGTACTGAGCAAATGTCAAATTGGCTTTTTACTAAATTATCGTACGACAGACCACGTATTCACTCTGCACACCCTATTTGACAAACAAACAAACCAAAACAAAGGCAAAGTCTTCTCATGCTTTGTTGGTTTAAAAAAAAAGCCTTTGACTCAATTTGACATAAGAGTCTGCTATACAAATTGATGGAAAGTGGTGTTGGGGGAAAAACATACAACAAGTGTACGGTTAAAATAGGCAAAAAACATATTAACATATGTTTCCCATGCCAATAAAGTACCTTGAATTAAGGGGGGGGGGGGGGGGGGGGGCTATAATCCTCCCCCCAGGGCACATCATGACAGTTGTATTATAGGTTTATTTCAGCACATACAGCACATACTGTTTGACTAGCTGCAGTAAGACATGCAGAAGAATTATAAGTCAATTGGGTCAACTTATTTTTACACACTACTGCAGTAGATGATAGCTACTTCTACAGGTGACCTAAAATTACGTTTTACATGTGGCATAAACCCATCTGCTTTAAATTAGTCAGCTTCTCTCACTATGATCAGTGATAGCTGAGTTGTATCAGAGAGAGAATGGAGAGAGAAAGTGAAAGACAGGCAGTATTTTCTCTTCTTGGGAGAAGCTTATGCTCCTTGAGATTATCACTTTCCCCTGCTGAGGGATTTGTCACTGATCCCTTGTGCAGTGGTGGGTAGCCTAGCTATTTAGTGACGGTCTCTTGGGGACGGATGATACATATATAGGATCTTAATTTGATCACTCTGTTGCAGGAGAACTTAACTGAAATGCAGGAAATGTAAAACTTCTGGTTTATTTGAGGTGTATTAAAAGCCTTCTGAAGTTTGTAATTTCCATTTTAGATTTGTACCTACAAAAATGTATCAACTCCTACAAAAATGTCCATTAATTATAATACACATAATAATTCCAATTTCCTGTTGCTGCAGGATTATTTTCCTGCTGTAGCATGCTGGCTCAAATTAAGATCCTACATCTGTACTGTAGCAGACTGAGCAAGATTTCTATTGCAGAGTAGAACATTTGCAGAGTAGAGCATTCGTAGATTGCCCATTATACCCAAGATTACCCAGGTAGTGCTGGAAAATACTCCTGAAGGATAACTGTCAAATGTGTAGGAATACACAGACAATGCTGCATACAGCTGCACACACCCCCACACACACACACAGTAGACAAAAAGGTGTTAAACAAATCAAAATATATTTTATATTTGACATTCTTCAAAGTAGCCACGCTTTGCCTTGATGAAAGCTTTGCACGCTTTTGGCATTCTCTCAACCAGCTTCATGAGGTAGTCACCTGGAATGCATTTCAATTAACAGATGTGCCTTGTTAAAAGTTAATTTGTGGAATTTCTTTCCTTCTTAATGCGTTTGAGCCAATCAGTTGTGTTGTGAGAAGGTAGGATTGGTATCCAGAAGATAGCCCTATTTGGTAAAAGACCAAGTCCATATTATGGCAAGAACAGCTCAAATAACCAAAGAGCAACTACAGACCATCATTACTTTAAGACATGAAGGTCAGTCAATACGGAAAACTTCAAGAACTTTGAAAGTTTCTTCAAGTGCAGTCGCAAAATCCATCAAGCGCTATGATGAAACTGGTTCTCATGAGGACCGCCACAGGATAGGAAGACCCAGAGTTACCTCTGCTGCAGAGGAAAAGTTCATTAGAGTTACCAGCCTCAGAAATTGCAGCCCAACTAAATGCTTCACGGAGTTCAAGTAACAGACACATTTGAACATCAACTGTTCAGAGGAGACTGCGTGAATCAGGCCTTCCTGGTCGAATCGCTGCAAAGAAACCACTACTAAAGGACACCAATAATAAGAAGAGACTTGCTTTGGCCAAGAAACATGAGCAATGGACATTCGACCGGTGGAAATCTGTCCTTTGGTCTGAGGCCAAATTTGCGATTTTTGGTTCCAACCGCCGTGTCTTTGTGAGACGCAGAGTAGGTTAACGGATGATCTCTGCATGTGTGGCTCCCACCGTGAAACATGGAGGAGGAGGTGTGATGGTGCTTTGCTGGTGACACTGTGATTTATTTAGAATTCACACTTAACCAGCATGGCTACCACAGCATTCTGCAGCGATACGGCATCCCATCTGATTTGCGCTTAGTGAGACTATCATTTGTTTTTCTACAGGACAATGACCCAACACACCTCCAGGCTGTGTATGGTCTGTTTGACCCAGAAGGAGAGTGATAGAGTGCTGCATCAGATGACCTGGCCTCCACAATAACCTGACCTCAACCCAATTGAGATGGTTTGGGATGAGTTGGACCACAGAGTGAAGGAAAAGCAGCCAACAATTGCTCAGCATATGTGGGAACTCCTTCAAGACTGTTGGAAAAGCACTCCAGGTGAAGCTGGTTGAGAGAATGCCAAGAGTGTGCAAAGCTGTCATCAAGACAAAGGGTGGCTACTTTGAAGAATCTAAATTCCATATGTGTTATTTCATAGTTTTGATTTCTTCACTATTATTCTACAATGTAGAAATTAGTAAAAATAAAGAAAAACTCTTGAATGAGTAAGTGTGTCCAAACTTTTGACTGGTACAGTAGCACTAGAGAGCCCTTGTCTCTCCACTCTTTAACCCATACTGTGAGTGTCTGACTTGGAGTTGCCAACTTTCTTCCCTCACACACCACCCCCCCATGTCCCTTAGTGCTAGGTCCCTCTGTGTTGCTTTATGATTCACATGATTAGTACTGTTACTGAGCTGTAGCTTGCATCACCAACAGCAGACTGACACATACACCATGTGCATCCTGCAGGACCTATAGGAAAGGCTGTGTTATCTCTCCTGTCAGCTGTACCAGCGTCTCAGTCAGTCGACCAGTCATAATCCCAGTATTAACCTCTCCCCCCTCCCCATTGAAAGAGCAACAGCAGGAAATAACACTAACTCTAGCCAGCCGGTGCCACGGAACCAGGGCGAACACAGTGAGTTACCCCCAACCCATCTGTGGCACCGAGGCTGACACCCCGGGAGAAAAGGTCCAGAAAGACACAGCTCTTTAGGAAGCGCAACATGCACCGGGGAAAGCCTTCACCTGAAAAATTACAAAGTTCAATTTGTGGTTCAACTGTGCCGGTCTACAATGAAAATCCACAGATGCGCAGGAACCCACTTTAATAGCTCGTAGAGCATTTAAATGCCTCTATTTTACTGGAAGTTGGTTTAATGATGCAGTAGAGTCAGAGTGCCTGTGGTTACAAAGCTTGAATTTGACTTCAGAGAGGAACAGTGTATTGACAGATAGGCCTCCATCAAATATATTTAGCATTGCTCTGAATTTTCCCTGTCAGTATGGCTGATGCTTGCACTCCATACCAAGCACATTCGATTGGCAGGAAATTGATCATAAGATTGTTGAGTGTTAGAACCCATTGTGAATGAGGCTATATTGTACTCCCAGAAGACTAACTGTTCTTTCGAGATTTGCATTGTCATGCTATTTTAGATGTGGCTCTCTGGAATCGGCTGTCTTTCAAACCTCTCTTCTGCTTTACATTTGTCTCTCGTCACCTTCTTATCGTCACCCTCTTATATCTAAATCATAAGTCCGTCACGGTTTAGTCCCAAAAGACCATGCAACTCTTCAATCAGAGATGTCACTCTCACTTTATTTCTAACAGGCCTAGCAAGTCCTCCATCACAGCTGCCAATCAAACTCATGAAAAATTGACGAGCTATTTTATCAAAGTAATTGTGTGCACCAATACGATAAAATCACAACATCTTTAAAACAATTTCCCACATTTGAATAATAAGACTGCATATAAACCACCAGATCTAGTAATGAAATGTTATTGAAACAAATCCCAATAATGGCATCTACAGTCATCAGGGATGCACAAGCATGGGAGATTCTCTCCTCTTAGCACAAACCCATCTTATGGGTCATTGGCAGGTACAGGATGTGTCAGAATGACATCCTAAACCTGGCACTGTATCTGCCACCTCTAATCCACAGGAAGAGACATAAAACACCTCCTGCTCTGACGCCTTCACACCTCCTGACGCACAACGTCTGCTTTCTGATTTATTTACCAGCTGACAGTTCTATTAAGAGGCATGCTATGCTGATCATTTGGGAGCAGGGTTTCAGAAATCACACATTTCATGCCTGGCTGGCACACCATCTAACTTCCCGATGACTGCATTGGAGGCTTAAAGGTCCATTGGCCCATTGTACATAACATTACACTCTAAAAGGATGGTGTGTGTGTGTGTGTGGCTGACAGCAGGGCCTGGACAGGTGCTTTGCTGAATGGGGATGGAACAGAGAGAAGGATGAGTTAAAGAGGAGAGAGATTAGTAAAAGAGGAGAGGGATAGAGGGGTGGGCCCTTTTTCTCTCTCTCTCTCTGTGGAGTATGCTGTGGGAGAGTCTCTGATCTGTGGAGTATGCTGTGGGAGAGTCTCTGATCTGTGGAGTATGCTGTGGGAGAGTCTCTGATCTGTGGAGTATGCTGTGGGAGAGTCTCTGATCTGTGGAGTATGCTGTGGGAGAGTCTCTGATCTGTGGAGTATGCTGTGGGAGAGTCTCTGATCTGTGGAGTATGCTGTGGGAGAGTCTCTGATCTGTGGAGTATGCTGTGGGCGAGTCTCTGATCTGTGGAGTATGCTGTGGGAGAGTCTGATCTGTGGAGTATGCTGTGGGAGACTTAATGGGCTTCCAAAGAGCTGGAGTAGTGGGCCGGCTTTCATCAGCCCCATTCACAACTCCTCCTGATGTCCCACCACACTACTTCTGCTGTCCTCTAAAACGCTGACTAATGGCCCTTGAGAGAGAGTGTGTGTGTGTGTGTGTGTGTGTGTGTAACTGGGACTCCCGTTTGGTCATGTTACATCATCTCCCTAATCATCTCAGGCCCAGCCAGCCAGTCCATCACGTTACTGACAGGAAGGATAAGAGCTGGCTGATGTCATTAGCTATTGACTTTGGTGGTACTATGACACACACAGCAACTGCCCACTGACTTAGTGCACAACCTTGTAACGTTGTGAGTGGAGAGGGAGGCTAAGCTCTCATTTATGGCAAGTCATATTCGATTCAGAAAGGCTGGGCCCGAGCTTGAACTTCTAATGACATGGCTTTCTTCCTGACCTCATCTCTTGATAGTACTTTTCAGCATCAATATTTTAACTCTTCTTCTCTCTGTTTTTCTCTCCAAATCCTTCTTTGTGACCACCACTTTCCATTTTCTTTAATGTGCTTTTATATTTTCCTCCCAGCTGGTCTTCATCCCCTCCCTTAGTTGACATCTCTTATCCACCTCCTCTCTTTCCCCCAACAAGGCACCATGTGATGTCTCTCACTTGCCTCCATTTTAAAGAAGTGTGAGAAATGGAGAGCCACACTGTGCAAAGATCCCCAACAGCCACAGTGCTGTATGAGTGCTGAACAGACTGTGTGTATTTAAATGCCAAATCATGCATAGGCACGAGTTGGCCCAATCCCCATACTGAGGGATTGTGACAGACACCTATGATAAATTAAAGACACGGTAAAGAGTAGCACACACACTCAAACACTCACACACACCTGAATAAATAGACCAACAAACAGTACTGCCTGTAAGCCGCAGAGGAGCCAGACGGTGACAGCATATGTCTCCCATTAGTGGAGCTTTGTGCTGTTTTGTTCTGCACAGAAACCTCTGGATCAATAAACCACTAGCAACCAAATGGGCCTTTTAATGTTTGATGCTAATGCCAGCTTCCGTCTCAGGGGACCCATTGGACCAGTACTGAGTGCAGCAATGTGCGGCCACTTACCCGTACGGGCAGCCTAGTGGTCCAAACAGATCCAGGAAACAGGTCATTGAAATGCCTCCATAATGCACTCAAGAGCCCCCCCTGGTTCCTTTGCTTGCTTGTGGAAGCCATATCCAAACTGAGCAAGGAGCCCCTGCCGAATACAGTAATGATAATCACCTTCCTGTGTGTTCATGCATTTGCCTTGGTGAGGGTCAGAAATAGGGATGGTCAGCGTTCTTGTTTCCATCCAGGATGGCGAGCCGAGCACCAATCTGCTTCCTCACTAGAGCCAGACAGGCAGGCATTGTCATGCTGCCAGAGCCGACCCATCCATCACATCCTCCACTAGAGTGGAGAAGCGCCTGGCATTTGGTGGAAGTTGTCACAGGATGAGTGTGATTATCATCGACCGACCATGCAGTGTGGTTGTCATGGAGGGGGCTTCCTGTCAGTCTTAGTTCTGGAGTTAATTGGTCCGCAGTGAGCGGGGTGGTCAAGGCGACGCAAGGGGGGAGGATGGAGGGAGGCAGGGCGGATGGTCCAGCTGCTCCAGTTTGCAGGCAGCTACTGGGCTGAGTGCAGACTGGGCATGTCTACCTGAGAAGTGCTGTGTGCAGTGGGCCAATTAAGCAGATTATTCAAGAGTGTTAATAGTAGTAAGGAGACAGACTTCTTTAGGTATTGCTGCAGCCTGCAAGGGCAGGAACATGTCAGTTGGTTTCATGGACATTTACTTCTGGTGTTGCTGTTCAAATGCCTACAGGTAGATTGTTGTCATCAGACGTTCATCCTCTCCTCTGCTTTTAAGGAAAGGTGCATCTTCGCTATGAGCCGTCTTTGGCAGAAACTCACAACAGCCAGTTGGTCCTGAATAGAAGTCTGACTACACTGAGCCTAGAAGGATTTGACAATCATTCCTGGGATCTGTGGCTGCAATGAGAAAATAAAAGTACAATATATTTCCAATTACTACTCCCCAGGAACATCTTAATAGCCAATTTCAAGGTGACCTCAACATGACATATCTGAGAGAAGGAGAACGGAGAGAGAGAGAGATTCAGTGAGTGAGTTGAATGAGGCAGCGATTGCCTGAATGCTGATGATGCATGTCATTGCCACAAGCAAAGTGCTGTGATGGATCAATAAAAGACAAGGAAGCAATGAGCAGCCAATAGGCCCCGAGCATTCAGACCTCTCATTGTCATCGCCAATGTTGACTCCTCCCCCCACAGCACTCCATAAAGCCATGCTCTGCAGCCTTACGACGGTATGGTACATTGTGATGCCATGCCATATTTCTTGACAGAGCCTTCGGGGGGTGGGGGGGGGGGGGGGGAGACACACGGACTGTTGAGTTCATAAAACATATTTGACACCTGTATTTTTGGAGAATCTCAGTGGTGAAAAGGCCCCATAACATAACATAAATATTTACAATATGTTTAGTAAAGTGTGTTTTTAGGCATCATACAGGCTGTGTTAGTCAGTTTGTTGATCACCCCCTGTATAGTCTGAACATGATCAGATCTGTACCGGATTATGAAGACCGTGTCCAGAACATCTCAGAGTAGGCCTGCTGATCTAGGATCTGTCCATATAATCATACTCATTATGATCTAAAATGCAAAACCGATCCTAGATCAGCACTCCTATTCTGAGATCCTTTTGTGGATACCAACCAAGCGGTCACCACTGAGGGATAAGCAGCGTCTTTCTTTCATGTGGAAAAACAAGGTGCTGATATAAACACCTGTGTTCATTGGGCAGGGCTTCTGTTTTAACTCGGTCTGGGACGAGAATGCTGTGGAATCCTCCGGATAATCTCCATGCTGGTGTTTATGTTCAACATGAATTTACAGCGAGGCTCCTGCAGCTTTACAGACGGATGGTGTTGTGGGTCTCAGACCAACATCTGTCAAGCAGCATTAACACCATTCAGTATGTTTTTTAATCAGCGGTTTGTGTTACTTGTTACAGAGATGAGTTGAAGGATCATTGCCTCTGATTGATCACTGGTTGATTGTATGCACCCGCTTTAAAGCCACAATCTGGAGTCTGTGTGCATTCTTTACCACCTTAAATTCTGCAAAAGTAACTTTCACTGTGATGCTTGTTTACAAGCTTGGGTAAATTCGGATGTATGAGAGAGCATTACATGCAGACTACAACACGGGAGTACGTCTGCATGCCACTGGGATTTTGTCTGACAAGATGCAATCATGACATGCAGGTTAAAACTCAAATCAACTGTGCATCAATTATATTAATTTTGGGTGGGTCGAAACACATGAAACGTCAATGGATATTTAGCTGAGAGATTAACATTGGGTTGTTATTTTACCTAACATTCATATGGTCCTCCTTTAAGATGGTTCTTTGGAGAATTTTGACCTGGAGTCATACATAATCTTGTGTTTCTCTACTCCAAGGATTCATCTACCAGCCCAGCCACATATAAAAAGGGAAACCTAGTTGGTGTTTAGTCATCTTTAATTAATCTCTTATCGTGTGTTTTTCAAGCATCTATGTGGGTTTGTATCTTCCTGATATACAATAAGGAGGGGACTTGCAGCACCTGGAGCATCTCAAATAGAACCAAGTTTGCGCTTGACACATGCATGTGTAAATTTATTTTTGCAAGGCTTGTACATGCAACTTGGACGGTGTGGTTTGCGTGTCTGGCTGTATTTTGTGGTTGTCTTTGCTCCGTTAATAGATCTTTTAAAGATAGTGTGACAGTGTATGGTGATTTAAGACAGATAAACAAACATGTCATCTGCAAGGAGCTTTTGCTCATTTTATAGAAATATATTTGCTTAACCCACCTACTTAACACCCCGACATTCATTATACACTTCTTTTAAACCTGATGTCAAGTATAACACTATCAACCACACTTAAAGCTAGAATCCTTCATTTAAACAATAGGAAAGGGCATCCCCGCCCGTTTTGCAAAAAAATCTAAGGGATTGGGTTGGAGAAATGTAACCACTCTAAAATTCATAGACAGAGCTATAGTTGCACGGACTAACCACCAATGATATCGAATGCATAGTTTTAAACATATTTTTAGGCTATACAGTGGTTGTTTACATTTACGTTGTTTATCAACATTGGAGTAAAACAAGTTTATATTTTGGGTTCTGATGGGGCACGACAGTTGAACTAAACTCATGAGGCATGTATCAGTTATATTCTTCAAGAATCAATTGGCAGCCTATAATTTACAAGTCCAAGAATGGATGTAGCAACTAAGGATTCTAGCTTTAACACATTGTTTATTTCCCCTTCCTGGCTGATTGAACAGCTGTAATACGGAGATCTCTCTCTGGTTGTAGAACTGCTGAAGTTCTGAACTCCTTCCCCCTTCAAGGAATCAATATGCAGACGGGGGAACTTACCCGCAGCCAGCTGCATCCAGCCGCAGATCTTGTAGACCGTGCCTGTGCTGCAGAAGAAGAAGAGCGTGAAGCAGCCGATGCATCCGATGACCAGCGCCATGGACATCCCGATGAAGACGGACGCGGCTTTGAAGGCGCCGGAGGGGATGGTGCTGAACTCCATGAAGCTGCCCTGGCACGTCAGGTCCCGGGACAGCCCGTTTCCGATGCAGTAGTGGAAGAGGCCGAAGTAACCGGCCTGCGGCGTGTCCATCCCGTCTCCGATCCAGTAGGGCTGGATGAAGCACACCACGTTGACTATAGCGAAGAGGATGGTGAAGATGGCCCACAGAACCCCGATAGCGCGGGAGTTCCTCACGTAGTTGGTCTGGTAGATTTTGGCAGCCTCGGAAGCGGGAAGCATGGTTGTTGGAGCCCCAGGCACCATCATTCAGTCTCTAAAGGTTTTTATATTTACGAACTGTTCACACACAGAGCTTTAATCAAGCACAGAGCATATCCCGGCCGCGTCAATGTGACAACGTCTCCCCGACTAAACTGATCCCTTCTGGGCGGGTGTTTAGCCTACTAAAGCCTCGCAGCTTGCACTGTGCTTGGGCCCGCCACCGTTTTCCGTATCTTTATTGAATGGTAGGCTGGGTATCCGAGAGATATTACGAATAATACTGAGGAGGAATCTTCTGAATGAATGATCACTGAGATAACAGCATGTAATAATCACCGGGTGTTAATTCGAAACCGCCATGCATTTCGCAAATACGCTACAGCCATAGTAGGCTAAACAAACATCCTACGGTCAGAACTGCATTCGATTGAGGGCGCACAGAGATGAATAATCCATGAAACATGCTACAATCCTCAGAGAGCAGCTGAGATCCCCATTCACAGACGTGGCCACTACTGTAGTGGTCAAGGCTACAACCTCATCTTCCACCGAAAACCGATTTTCCCGAGGTGGAGCAGGTGCATTTAACTGAGATGATGAAGTCGCAAGTGTTGACAATCTGCTCACTGTGCATCATGTGCTCTGCGTCCATATTTGACCAAAGAACACCTGTATTCCAGGCAGGCGCAGTCCGACTGTCACAACCGATAGGCCTATCAAAGCCCCTCTGATAAAGCACCATGCGCAATACAGCCTATCCCCTAATCCCACTCTCTCATGCCCCAGTGCAATTGTGGAATGGGAGACATCTGAAATAAAATCGTTAAATCTAAAAAGCAACACTCCTATTTGATTTAGTCTAGGTTGGCTCTGACTCGTGAGGCAGAATATTGACGTTTCAGCTCTCTCTCTCAATGTCGCCTCTCTCTCCGTGTTAATCTGTGTCCACCGAAATAGGATGGTTTCTGTCGCACATCAAGACGCGCTGCTATTTAGCGCACAGTGAACAAGTGCACATCAACATCAAGGGCAGGCTATAAAACTCAGCTCTGCGACATGGCATTTTATCACGAAGTCATGATATAGGGTAATTGGCTAAACTTAATCATGATTGCAATGGCTGGGTAATCACTATAAATGCATCACCTGTTTGATAGCCTACCCCAAGTCTCCAACGTTGTGTGCTATGCAGTGGGCAACAGTGCTAGGTGGTTAGGTTGACTTGATGCTCTTCTTGTTGATCACTTGATGATTCTGAAGTGGCTATGACTGCTCTGCCAGTACCTTCTCTCAGTGCAGTCTATTCTTATTCAGGATTAGCCTTCTCAAAGCTGCATGTGGCATATTTCTCCCCATGGCACGGTAGAGGTAACCTATAGGCCTAACAAGAAAAACAAACAACGTGTACACAGGCATGAAAGCATGTTATGTTCATTATTTAGGAGAAGGCTTGTGGTTACAATTAATTTGAAACTGAGAAAATAACTTTATATTTACAGTAGCATACCTATTAGTTTATGAATGGTGTAAGACAAATTGAATCATTCTCAATGTGAAAAAAAACAAAAAAAAAGAAATGACAAACTTCATAGCTGTAAAAGAAGACAAGGTGCCCATCCACACAGACTCTGAGCAAAGTGTATGTTCAGGTTTCTTAGATGGGTGACCCGTTGAAATCATGAAAACTATGAAATCTTGCGCTAGAATGATGTCTGTCATTCTGTCAATTATAATTCAGCAATCTAACTTTTGGTGTTAAAAGGAAGTTATTGTCAGTTTAAAAAATATATAATAACCATGTTAACATGTATTTCTCGAAAAGTAAATGTATTGTACTGTCCCAATTCCAACGAATGTTTTTTGAATAGTGGCACAGGGACCTTTTTTCAGCTACAAAAATGCACAAATTAAACCTTTAATAAATTTAAATGTAATTTAATTCATTCGATATTCTAAAATACATAGAAATATGTTGCTGTAGTTGTTCATGACATCTCAAAATAAATTCTAGAGGCTATATATCACAAACAGCATAGGATGATGGTGGAAGGAATTAGAGGGAAATAACAAGGGTAACGGAAAGGATAGAAAGAAAGAACCGACCATGACATGTAAGAAAGAGATAATATAATTTATATAATTTAATTTTTTTTACGAATTCATGAAAAGGGACAGCATTTGGGGAATTATAGAGGTGTTCCATTTTAGTTAGATTTTTACCAAGAGCTTGGAATCTCCCCAAATCAATATTCAAAGGGCATGGGGTGAGTCTAGTATAAGGTTATTGTCACGAAATTGTGAAAACTG
The DNA here is from genome assembly GCF_029448725.1 of Salvelinus fontinalis. NCBI lineage: Eukaryota > Metazoa > Chordata > Actinopteri > Salmoniformes > Salmonidae > Salvelinus > Salvelinus fontinalis. The sequence continues at coordinate 12,825,961 of NC_074675.1, read as the reverse complement.
AGCGTGTTTTATACAGTATATAGGCCTAAGACTCTACAAAGTCGTATAGATGATTTCACAACCAAGTACCGGGGGAAGTGGGACATTAATGCATTTCTAATGAGAAAATGTTGTTCCACTTCAACTACTAACTAGCCTGTAGTGTCCCACTGTAAACGCTATATCTAGCCAGGAGTAGCCTACCAGCTTTTTCCATCAAGCCGCGGATACAGATCTACAGGGTTGCAAAACTAAGGGTAATTGACCAACGTTACCTACATCTTCGGTGATCTATGGCAACAGGTAATCTATGGAAATCTATGGTAACTGGTAATTTAGGCCTATACTTGAATAACAATTTAAAAAATGTATTCATATATAGTATTCATTTTTTATATACTTGTCCATATTGTGGGGCTTCTAGTGGATAGACCATATGTTCAAGAAAAAATTGCCTAATTAGGCTGATGAATGGCATTATTTTCAATTAACTTCCAAGTGTTGACTTATTTCACAACTGCAACCAGTTCGGCGCCAAAACATTAACAACAAAGCAGTCAAATAAGTGTGTAAACAAATATAAAGGATATTTCATGCTAAAACCCTCATATTAAACACCAATGGATTTCAGTAAGCTGGTGGTTTATTTAAGTGCTAATGCCCGAGAAGCCGGTGTTTGAACATTTTTGCAATTAAACGAAATGTCCTCAATTAAATCACTCGATTTCATACATCCAAAACATTGCAAATAGGGGTGATGGCATTTAGTGATAGTGGCATTACGTTGCAAATAGACAACTACAACTCCCAGAGTCAATTGCTTTAACCTGGCGGTGATTGGCTTGTAAAGAGACAGGAAATTGTGACGTGCATTTGGAGATGCGGGAAACTCTTGACATGTTTACTGGGAAGTTGGATATGGGTCATTTCAGTAGTACATGAACTCCAACCAGGTAACATATGCTATGCTTGCAGTAACAAAATATGAACTTTCAACAACTTAACATTACCCTTGAGTTTCCACGAGAGCTACACTGTTATCAGTTGAGTTAGCTAGGTAGTTAGCATTGCAGCAGAGGAAGGGAAGCAAAGACAGACAATTTGCACAATGCACTGCTAGTTTGAAAAGAGTAACCTTGTTCTGTGACTGTCTCTTTATCTCTTTTATAGGCCAAACTACTTTAAGTCATACACTTTACGGTTCGGTGTGTGTCTAAAAGTAGCCTAAACAATGGCAGCACAACTTCAGCACCTAGGGTATGATGATGAAAAGTTGCTGCGCGTGATGGAGAGGTTGCCTTGCAGAGATGTCCAGGCGAGAATGCTGCTGGCGTTAATGGGAGAGGTCTGTGTCTGATTTGAAACAACATTGTAACATCAAGCGCATTATGGTAAACAGTTAAATAAAGGTTAAATAAAACAACAGATAGTTAGCTGGCTATGACTATATAACACTGGAACTCTTCCAAGTCAAGGTAAACTTTTGGTTTTACAAATGTATTGCCATCGTGGCCTGTCGGTTTAACTGCTAAACTGCTTACACTACTGCATGATTGTAGCGGTTTACTAACGTTTTAGTTCTATTAGCTATGTTGACTATGACGTTACTTTAACTCATATGGTAACAAAGCTGTAGGCTGTGTGTAGCAGTTATGATATGGTTTGGCTTGGAAAGTTTTTCCTTCGAGTATATGTGAGAAGGAATACAACGTGGCTGCTATGAAAGTGAACTGTGTTTACGTGTGATCAGGGGTGTATTCATTTAGTTGATTCTGTTGAAAATTCAAGTATCATGTAAGTAGCCTAAATCAATGTTACATTGAACTGGGTAAATGGAATATGAATGACAGTCATCCAATATGCTGTAATAGAAATAAGGCCATGATAATAAATAAAAAAATGATTGTCCTCCATCTTAAACACCACCCACTGCCACAATTACATAATACATTCAAAACTTTTTCTGTGAATCATTGTATTGACACTTTAATACATGGTGTACATTTTGTGCCTACAGCCAGAGCAATGCAGCTACCCTTCCATTTTCATTTATGGTCATCGTACAACAGGAAAAAGCCATGTGATACACACCTTGCTGAAGGAACTGGAGCTTCCCTATGCCACAGTGAGCTGTGTGGAATGTGTCTCTGTAGGACTGCTGTTTGAGCAGGTTCTCCTCTCCCTCTTTGGCTCCGACTCTGCCTCCCTACTGTCCCGCAGTCCCTCCCTGTCAGACTTCGTACGAGTCTACAAACAACTGTGTGTCCAGGCCTCAGCCAAGCAGACACGATACATTGTGAGTAAAAATTATCCCCACCTGTGATATTCCTGCTTGATAATCCACTTATTTTAAAAATTGCATCCTCAGTTACAATGCAGGTTCTCTTTCCAGGTTCTCTATTGTTATACAGCATCATTTGTGGTATATAATGAAACAGTTACAGTGACCTCTGCTGTGTGTATCTTGGGTAGGTGCTGGACCGGGTTGAGCTCCTTAGAGATATGGAAGCCAATCTCCTCCCTGCCTTCTTGCGCCTTCAGGAACTGGTAAGAGTCATGTCACCTGTTGAGCATACTACTTCATTAAGTTGCAGACAGACGTGAGTGGTGGATTGTGAACTAGCGCAGAAGGGTCCCTTTTTAATAGATAACCTTGAATTGAATGTTTCAAGGAGGCACTCGAATAAGTGCTTTGAAAGGCAGAGATGAGGAAGAATGACAATCATTCTTGATAATCATTATTTGCATATTAATTCTGAACCTCAAAAGGGCAGATAGATGACCAGAATGTTTAGTTTAGTTTTCTTTTAGTTTTTAAAGCTGAATGCCGCCTGTCTTTGTCTTGGTAGAAGTGTTTTAAAAACTCATCCCCTTGCATTGATATTGTAGTGGTACTGTAAAGGTGTAGTTGACTACTAAATGTTGAATACAAACATAGTTGTATTCTTTGAATCCACAATGTGATCTGATCCTGTACCTCTACGTAACTGACACTGTTTCCCTGGCAGGTTGATGACAATGTGACAGTGATCATGCTCAGTGAGATAGTATGGGATAAGTTCCGACCCAACACTGGCTGCTTTGAACCACTGCTGCTCCACTTCCCTGACTACAGTAAAGGTACAGCTGTCAACAGACAAGCATCTATGGCTTTAGCATTGAATTAGGTACAGATGGATTAGTGGCAGGGGAGGCTGCTGAGGGGAGGACAGCTCATAATCTCCGCAAAGGAGCAAATGGAATGGCATCAAACACCTGGAAACCATGTGTGTGATGTATTTGATTCCATGCCAATGATTCCGCTCCAGTTATTATCACGAGCCTGTTCTCTCCAATAAAGGTGCCACCAACCTCATGTGATTAGTGAGAACTCTTTGTACATGTGGTTTTGCACCAACACTTGAGAAATGACTGTGACTAAGATGGCACCGAAGAGGATGGCTGACGTTTTACATGCTCCTGACCAATTGTGCTATTTTTATTTTTATTTTTGCATTATTTGTAACTTATTTTGTACATTAAGTTGCTGCTACCATCTCTTATGACTGAAAATAACTTCTGGACATCAGAACAGCGATTACTCACCATGAACTGGAAGAAGCTTTTTCCTTTAACGAGTCCGAAGGATATACTGCTCTCCCGGGAACAGGCCCAAATCCCCGTCATTTGCGTGAAGAAAATACTGAGGAAAAGAGGACGCAGATCGGGCTGCCTTTTGAGAATCCGTAGGCAAGCGAGTTAACTCCCACTGCCTTCCGTTCTACTTGCTAACATGCAATCATTGGAAAATAAAATTGATGCCCTACGATTATGATTGTCCTACCAACAGGACAATAAGTCCTGTAATATCTTATGTTTCACCGAGTCGTGGCTGAATGACGACACGGATAATATAGAACTGGCAGGATTTTCCATGCTCCGGCAGACCCGAGATGCTACGTCTGGTAAGACGAGGGGTGGGGTTGTGTGTCTTTTTGTCAATAACAGCTGGTGCGCGATGTCTAATATTAAAGAAGTCTCAAGGTATTGTTTGCCTGAGATAGAGTACCTTATGATAAGCTGTAGACCACACTATCTACCAAGAGAGTTCTCATCTATATTATTTGTAGCCGTGTATTTACCACCACAGACCGATGCTGGCACTAAGACCGCACTCAACCAACTCTATAAGGCCATAAGCAAACAAGAAAATGCTCATCTAGAAGCGGCGCTCCTAGTGGCCGGGGACGTTAATGCAGGTAAATTTAAATCAGTTTTCCCACATTTTTACCAGCATGTCACATGTGCAACCAGACGGGGATAAAACTCTAGACCACCTTTACTCCACACACAGAGATGCATACAAATCTCTCCATCACCCTCCATTTGGCAAATCTGACCATAATTCTATCCTCCTGATTCCTGCTTACAAGCTAAACCTAAAGCAGGAAGTACCAGTGACTCGCTCAATACGGAAGTGGTCAGATGACGAGGATGCTACGCTACAGGACTGTTTTGCTAGCACAGACTGGAATATGTTCTGGGATTCATCCATTGGCATTGAGGAGTATACCACCTCAGTCATCGGCTTCATCAATAAGTGCATCGACAACGTCGTCTCCACAGTGACCGTACGTACATATCCCAACCAGTAACCATGGTTTCTGCTTTCAAGGAGCGGGACACTAATCCGGATGCTTATAAGAAATCCCGCTATGCACTCAGACTAACCATCAAGCAAACGAAGCGTCAATACGGGATTAAGATTGAATCCTACAACACTGGCTCTGACGCTCGTTGGATGTGGCAGAGCTTGAAAACTATTACGGACTACAAAGGGAAACCCAGGCGCGAGCTGCCCAGTGATGCGAGCCTACCAGATGAGCTAAATGCCTTTTATGCTCGCTTTGAGGCAAGCAAAACTGAAGCATGCACAAGAGCACCAGCTGTTCTGGATGACTGTGTGATAAAGCACTCGGTCGCCGATGTAAGCAAGAGCTTTAAACAGGTCAACATTCAAGGTAACCTGTGAAGGTAACCTGCCTAAATGATTACCGCCCCGTAGCACTCACGTCGGTAGCCATGAAGTGCTTTGAAAGGCTGGTCATGGCTCACATCAACAGCATCCTCCCGGATACCCTAGACCCACTCCAATTCGCATACCGCCCTAACAGATCCACAGATGACGCAATCTCAATCGCACTCCACACTGCCCTTTCCCAGCTGGACAAAAGGAACACCTATGTGAGAATGCTATTCATTGACTACAGCTCAGCGTTCAACACCATAGTGCCCATGAAGCTCATCACTAAGCTAAGGACACTGGGACTAAACACCTCCCTCTGCAACTGGATCCTGGACTTCCTGACAGGCCGCCCGCAGGTGGTAAGGGTGGGAAACTACACGTCTGCCACGCTGATCCTCAACACTGGGGCCCCTCGGGTGTGTCCTTAGTCCATTCTGTACTCCCTGTTCACCCACGACTGCGTGGCCAAACACGACTCAACACTATCATTAAGTTTGCTGACAACACAACAGTGGTAGGCCTGATCACCGACAGCGAGACATGCTATAGGGAGGAGGTCCGAGAACTGGCAGTGTGGTGCCAGGACAACAACCTCTCCCTCAATGTGAGCAAGACAAAGGAGCTGATCGTGGACTACAGGACGAGGTGGGCCTAACAGGCCCCCATTAACATCAATGGGGCTGTAGTGGAGCAGGTCGAGAGTTTCAAGTTCCTTGGTGTCCACATCACCAACGAACTATCATGGTCCAAACACACCAAGACAGTCGTGAAGAGGGCACGACAAAACCTTTTCCCCCTCAAGAGACTGAAAAGATTTGGCATTGGTCCCCAGATCCTCAAAGTTCTACGTCTGCACCATTGAGAGCATCCTGACCGGTTGTATCACCGCCTGGTATGGCAACTGCTCGGCATCTGACTGTAAGGCACTACAGAGGGTAGTGCGTATGGCCCAGTACATCACTGGGGCCAAGCCTCCTGCCTTCCAGGACCTATATACTAGGCGGTGTCAGAGAAAGCCCCAACAAATTGTCAAAGACTCCAGTCACCCAAGTCATAGACTGTTCTCTCTGGTACCGCACGGCAAGCAGTAACCGGAGCGCCAAGTCTTGGACCAAAAGACTCCTTAAAAGCTTCTACCCCCAAGCCATAAGACTGCTGAACAATGAATCAAATGGCCACCGGACTATTACGTTGACCCCCCCCCCCCCCCATTTATTTTGTGCACTGCTGCTATTCTGTTTATTATCTATGCATAGTCACTTCACCCCTACCTACATGTACAAATTACCTCAACTGGTCTGTACCCCTGCACACTGACTCGTTACAGGTACCCCCTGTATATAGTCTTGTTATTGTGTTAATAAAAAGTATTTTATGTTTTTACTTTAGTTTACTTGGTAAATATTTTCTTAACTCTTCTTGAACTGCACTGTTGGTTAAGGGCTTGTAAGTAAGCATTTCACGGTAAGGTCTACACTTGTATTCGGCGCATGTGACAAATACATTTTGATTTGATTTTGACAGAACACAACAAACAAAGGCATCCGTGAGAGAACGTTGAGAAAATGAACACTTAGGCTTTAATCAATGTTTGAAAGAATGTCTGAGTTCCTGTACATAAAATGACTACAGTCGTGTGAGAGAGTCTTTGTGTGTGACTTAATTTTAGGCAGGCGTTGACTGTGTGTGTGTGTTGTTCCTGTGCAGGGGAGCTGCAGCAGATCCTGTCTGAGGACAGCCACCCGTCCTACTCCCCAGAGCTCTACTCTGCCTTCATCAACATCCTACTGGGAGTCTTCTACTCTGTCTGCAGGGACCTCCGAGAGCTCAGACACCTGGTCAGTTATGCACACTCATAGTAACACTGAACTCTCACAGACACATGCTCACACATTCAGACCACACTCAGTAAGGACACAGACACATTCAAAGTAACTCAACTCTCACATAGCTGTTAACACACTGTCATGACACACTCTGACAGCCCAGACAAAGAACAAGCTCTTGCACCCCTCTCTAGATGTATCTTGATGCCCCCTTGTAAGTTTGAAGAAAAGGTCTGGCTTACACACTTATCCAGTCCTTTTAAGATGTATTCTGGGGGCTTAAAGAAATGTCAATAGGTTGGTGCAAGGGGTTAATTTCAGATTAGGCAACAGTTTGCTCTGAATATGTACACACACACTCCATGCTACCCTTTGAGGATTCAGTATGAGTTTGTTTCCAGGCTATCCATCACTATTTTATTTAGTCCACTTGAGTTACTACTTCTAAGGATTGGGTTTTCTTTGATATGCAGAATTGTAATAATGATCCAACCTTGGCAGACATGTTGTTTACATTGTCATAGTCTGTACTTGTTGTCCTTTCATATTTTTAATTCTTTTTTCAAACAGGCTGCCCTCAATTTCTCTAAATTCGTTGAACCTTTGGAGCAAGGCAAAGGTAATATATTCATATTTCTAGAACAGTAATAACTACATCAATATTTCAATTACTTTGCTGTCTTCCCTTAATCTCTCTCTCTGTACTTTAATTTGATGATGGATTCCTTTCATGTCATCCTCCCTCTAGCTTGTCTCTCAGATTATCAATGTTTAAATTTCAACCTTTATTTTCTCTGCCCTCAGTGAAAGAGGGTGACACTCACAAGCTGTGGAGGAACATCGAGCCTTACCTGAAGAAGGCCATGCAGACGGTGTACCTGCGAGAGTTGTCCAGGTCTGTCTGTGTACATCTGCCTCAGCCAAATGTGATCAACTCCCATTGATTTAGCTTCCGTGACCAACCTCCTTCTCTCATGGACTGACGACAGACGGCCTTAATTACGTTTGCCGGCTTTTATTACACAAAAGCGGCTCAGTGCTGCTGGCTCTGTAATAGTGGTGTGTCCCCTGACTTTGTCATGTCTCTGTTGTGCTCAGTGTGCAGTGGGAGCAACAGCTGCAGATGGAGGAGAAGGAGGCAGGAGCCGTGAGAGGTAGGCAAGGAGAAGTGTGGACACACAGATACATATGCACACATGCACTGGGAACAAGACCAGTGGAAATAACCTAGTTAGAATGGTGTGACCAGGACCAGTTCACAGACTCCCAGACCCTAGCTATCCCCTTGTTTGTTGTTGCTGCTTGTCCCCAGCCTGAGAGGGAGTTCAGGGGAGTGGACCCTCTAAACTACCTCTATGTTTATCCCTGAATGGAGGGCCCACTCCAGACTCATTGCTACTAGATACCCAGACAGTGGAAACAACAGCAGATGTTTCTCTCATCCTATCCACAAGCCGTCTGCAGATGTTGCTGTTGTACATGTTTCCCAGGTAATGACATTGAGAGCTTCCTCTGCCTTTCTCAGGTCTGTCTGCTCATGCCCATGTGGAGTTGCCTTACTACTCCAAGTTCCTGCTGATAGCTGCATACCTGGGCTCCTACAACCCTGCTCGCACTGACAAACGCTTCTTCCTCAAGGTACCTGTTCTCTCCTCAGCACTTGAACCTCATTCACCTCACCGTCTCAAAAGCTAGACACGTGATTGTCAAGTCATCATTAGAATAGGAGTCAGTTGTTAAACAATAAATGCCACCTGCTATTCACCAACTTTATTTGCCTGCTACTTTACCTACTCTTATTTTTATTTTTTTATTTTTTTTGTGGGGGGGGGGGGTAGATCAACTTTAATATTGCAGATGGATTGTAGTTTCTATCAATGTAATTGTCTGCATAATTTCCCCCCCCTAGTTGGTGATTTACATTATTCTTTTTCTCCCTTGTCCAACAGCACCATGGCAAAATAAAAAAGACCAACTTTTTGAAGAAACATGAAAAGGTGATTGTCTTCAGCTAAAGCTATTGTACTATTCTTTAGGTTTAGTCAATGAGATGTTCTACCTAGTGAATTCACCTCCTTCCCATTCAGACCAGTAATCACCTGCTGGGGCCCAAGCCGTTCCCTCTGGACCGTCTCCTGGCCATCTTCTACAGTGTGGTGGATAGCAGAGTGGCCCCCACCGCCAGTGTTTTCTCTCAGGTCAGCTGAGACACTCAGGCTTTCTGCAGTGCCATCCAAGGGATAATTTCAATTGTTTTATTTAACCTTTATTTTGACAGGGAGTTGTGCTGAGATCAAGGTCTCTTGCAGATGAGCCCTGTATCAAACATACACATCAATATACAATTCAATACATGAAAAGTAAAACGCAATCATATATACTGAACAAAAATATAAATGCAACATTCAAAGATTTTGCGGAGTTACAGTCGATATAAAATTTTCAGTAGGCCCTTATGGCCCCTATGGATCTCACACGACTAGGAGGTGGAGCAGCTATGGCTGGGCCTGGGAGGGCATAGGGAGCCGGGCCCACCCACTGGTGAGCTAGGCCTGCCAATCAGAATGAGTTTTCCCCACAAAAGGGCTTTATTACATATAGAAATACTCCTCAGTACCCCCCCCCCCACGTTCCTGCAGGTGAAGAAGCCGGTTATGGAGGTCCTGGGCTGGAAAGATTTCTTGAACATTTCTAGAATATTTTATTTCAGCTCATGAAACATGGGACCAACACTTTAGATGTTGCATTTTATATTTTTGTTCAGTATAAAACAAACTCATTCTTCAGTGAAAATGTCCTCAATCAGCTCTGACTCTGAACTGGGATCATGGAAAATGATGTAGCAATGTTAGGTAGTGGAACTCCTGGAACAGTCATGTATGTGAATGGTAGTATTAGTATTGGATGATTCTTATTCTAATTCACCAGCTGTCTCTTTGGATAGATTATTTCAACCCCTGAACTGCTCTTGAATTGATGTGTGGTGCAGGCTTAATGTGAAGTGATTTTAAAATGATTTTTATCTCCAGTCTGAATTCTCTATTTGTGTAAAGCCAAATGAAACATGGTTGATGACAAGCCCCCCCCCCCCCCCCCCCCCCCCAGATCTCCTCCCTGGTGACCCTTCAGCTGTTGATTCAGGTGGGCCACGATGACCAGCTGGATGCGCCCAAGTACAAATGTGCCGTCTCTCTGGACTTCATCCTTGCCATCTCCAGGTGTGTATGTTACTGTTGTCTTTAGTGCAGGGCTCTCCAACCCTGTTCCTGGAGACATGCCCTCCTGTAGGTGTTCGCTCCAACCCCAGTTGTAACTGCCCTCTTTCGGTTCATCAACCAACCGGTTGGAGGGAACCTACAGGAGGGTAGCTCTCCAGGAACAGGGTCGGAGAGCCCTGCTTTAGTGTATTCGTCACAGATCTGTTTTTAGACATTTCTATTTTTAGAATATCAGATGCTGACTTTTGTGACCCCCTGCTCTTAATTTCCAGGACTGTGAGCTTTGACATGGTAAAATACCTGTATGACTTCCTCTAAGCGTGGTGGTATAAGGGAGAGGAATTCAGCTGGACTCTGATGGATTGGAATGTACTGGTGGACATTGGACAAACATGAGCAGAAAGGTGGGAGATGCCTCGCTTGTCTGGACTCCTCACTGTGTGTGCACTGTGCAGGACCAGAGGACTATGGAATCATTAGGCCTATGCTTTACTGCCCCCTGGTGACTGACTGGGAACCACCTTCAGACACCAGCATCTGCAGCATTGTGAATGTACTGCATTGTGAATGCGCCTATTGATTCCTTAGCTGCGCCTATTGATTCCCTAGCTACACCTGTTTGATTGTGGTGAACAAACAATGGAGAGTATTCATACTTTTCTGGATTTACAGGATACCTTGGGGTTTTGGTGGACAATACTTCAAAATAAAATGTCCCTGTTAACAAAGGTTTCATAATTGTGACAGGATTCTGTTCTCTCCATAGTCTGACATCTAAAGCTACGCACAATAAGAACCTGGTAGAATGAAGGACTCATCGAAGACTTCTTAAGGTACAAAATGTAGGGAATATAATTAACTCAGCAACAACAACAAAAAAATCCCTTTTTTAGGACCCTGTCTTTCAAAGATCATTTGTAAAAATCCAAATAACTTCACAGATCTTCATTGTAAAGGGTTTAAACACAGTTTCCCATGCTTGTTCAATGAACCATAAACATTTAATTAACACGCACCTGTGGAACGGTCGTTAAGACACTAACAGCTTACAGACGGTAGGCAATGAAGGTCACCGTTATGAAGACTTAGGACACTAAAGAGGCCTTTCTACTGACTCTGAAAAACACCAAAAGAAAGATGCCCGGGGTCCCTGCTCAGCTGCATGAACGTGCCTTAGGCATGCTGCAAGGAGGCATGAGGACTGCAGATGTGGCCAGGGCAATAAATTGCAATGTCCGTGCTGTGAGACGCCTAAGACAGTGCTACAGGGAGACCGGACAGACAGCTGATCGTCCTCGCAGTGGCAGACCACGTGTAACCACCTGCACCGGATCAGTACATCCGAACATCACACCTGCAGGACAGGTACAGGATGGCAGCAACAACTGCCCGAGTTACACCAGGAACGCACAATCCCTCCATCAGTGCTCAGACTGTCTGCAATAGACTGAGAGGCTGGACTGAGGGCTTGTAGGCCTGTTTGTAAGGCAGATCCTCACCAGACATCACCGGCAACAACGTCGCCTATGGGCACAGACCCACCATTGCTGGACCAGACAGGATTGGCAAAAAGTGCTCTTTGACAAGTTGCAGTTTTGTCTCACCAGGGGTGGTGGTTGGATTTGCGTTTTTCGTCGAGGGAGCGTTACACCGAGGCCTGTACTCTGGAACGGGACCGAGGTGGAGGGTACGTCATGGTCTGGGGAGGTGTATCACAGCATAATCGGACTGAGCTTGTCATTGCAGGCAATCTCAGCACTGAGCGTTACAGGGAAGTCATCCTCCTCCCTCATGTGGTACCCTTCCTGCAGGCTCATCCTGACATGACCCCGCATCGTGACAATGCCACCAGCCATACTGCTCATTCTGTGTGTGATTTCCTGAAAGACAGGAATGTCAGTGTTCTGCCATGGCCAGCGAAGAGCCCGGATCTCAATCCCATTGAGCACGTCTGGGACCTGTTGGATGTGAGGGCTAGGGCCATTCCCCCCCAGAAATGTCTGGGAACTTGCAGGTGCCTTGGTGGAAGAGTGGGGTAACATCTCACAGCAAGAACTGGCAAATCTGGTGCAGTCCACGAGGAGGAGATGCACTGCAGTACTTAATGCAGCTGGTGGCCACACCAGATACTGACTGTTACTTTTGATTTTGACCCCCCTTTTGTTCAGGGACACATTGTTCCATTTCTGTTAGTCACATGTCTGTGGAACTTGTTCAGTTTATGTCTCAGTTGTTGGATCTTGTTATGTTCATATTAAATATTTACACATTAAGTTTGCTGAAAATAAACGCAGTTGACAGTGAGAGGACGTTTCTTTTTTTGCTTAGTTTATTTCTAGGTTTCCTTCTCTTTGATTCAAGAACTTGCGTTCCCATGAATTCAAATTGTCCCATTAATTGCTCTGTTGGCGTAAATGGCTGTGCTGATAGTATGAAATAAGGTTGGCACAATAATCGTGTAAATGAAAATTATGGACAATAACCGTGAACAAATGTTTTTAATCTTCTTGAAACCTTCATTTTAGGAGGGGGGGGGGGTCCAGTCTATTTAGTAGATATAGACAAGTTTACTCAATAGCAGTTTTTCATTTTTACATAAGGGTAAAGTAGGAGGAGTAGAAACTTCCAATCCAAATGTTCCAAGTGGTCAAATCCATTCATTTTTGAGATGCGGTTGTCACCAAAGCTGTGTTGTATTCATTAGGTATGTCATGGCTATTTTCAAAGAATACATTAAAAGCTCAAAATATTTTTCAACAAAAATTACTGACAATATGGCTGTTTATGACAATGAATCGTTTCCAAAAATTCCATAATGGTCAAAGCCCATGTACTACGTCACAGGTGTCAAACTCATTCCACGGGGGGCCGAGTGTCTGCGGGTTTTCGCTCCTCCCTTGTACTTGATTGATGAATTAACATCACTAATTAGTTAGGAACTCCCCACACCTGGTTGTCTAGGGCTTTATTGAGAGGAAAAACCAAAAACCTGCAGACACTAGGCCCTCCGTGGAATGAGTTTGACACCCCTGTACTACGTCGTCTCTCAGATTCCCTTTAAACTATATGTGGGAGGGTTCTGAGCTAAGGCACTAGGTGGTAGCAGTCCACTTGTCTCATTGGTCCTGTGTAGCTTAGTTGGTTGAGCATTGTGCTTGCAACACCAGGGTTGTGGGTTCAATTCCCACGGGGAACCAGTATGAAAATGTATGCACTCACTACTGTAAGAAGCTCTGGATAAAGAGTGTCTGCTAAATAACTAAAATGTAAAATGGTAAGCTCTCCATGATGGTTGACATCCTTCCTGATAACAGTGGTGCATTGATTTAGTATATGTGGTTAGGGGTGTGTTATGGGCTGCAGTTGTAGATTATTAATGCTTTCTGGGTTGACAGGTGCCATATTCCTGGGTACTTGTTTATTTGCCATTCCTGCCCCAGTGAATCCCGTAACAATGGTGATGACAATGGCCTCCTCTTGAACCAGCTTTGGGATGTGCCTGCAAGCTGCGGCTGTATTTTAGAGATGATTAAAGGCCTTTGTCCAGCACAGCACAATGCAGTCCTGTCTGTATGCAGAGGTAAAGCCAGTACAGTCAGATCCACAAGGGGAGTTTTGGTGGTTTTAGGTCCTCACCCTGACTGACTGTGACCTCTTCTTCTCCTTTTTATTTGGTTTGGGTGTTTTCTATATATCAACCGGCATATTTATTCATATTTTACATGCTGCTTACTGTCAGATTGCCATGGTCTGTGTTCCTCCTTCCAGATTCATTCAGATCCATGTAAGTACTGCGTAACCTTTTTGTAGTGCTTTATGGATGTGTGTTACCATGGAAATGGGTCATGGTTGTCATGGAAACCATATTGGCACAGTCTGGCTTGTGACTCACCTCCCTGTCTCCCTCATTACGCCACAGAGACTGTAATGTCTGTTAGGCATTTGGATTTCTAAAACAATAGCGAGCAATTAAAGCTGTGGAGTGTGAAAATATTGTTGGACTTGATGGCTGCTTTTCTTTCACTCTGCGGTCCAACTCATCCTAAACCATCTCAATTGAGTTGAGGTCAGGTGATTATGGAGGCCAGGTCATCTGATGCATCACTCTTTTTTGGTCAAATAACCCTGACACAGCCTGGAGGTGTGTTGGGTCATTGTCCTGTTGAATAACAAATGATAGTCCCACTAAGGGCAAACCAGATGGGATGGTGTATCGCTGCAGAACTCTGTGTTAGCTATGCTGGTTAAGTGTGCCTTGAATTCTAAATAAATTACCAACAGTGTCACCAGCAAAGCACACCCCCCACACCATTACATCACCTCCTCCATGCTTCACGGTGGGAACCACACATGCGGAGATCATCCGTTCACCTACTCTGTGTCTCACAAAGACAGTGGTTGTAACCAAACATCTCAAATTTGGACTCATCAGACCAAAATGACAGATTTCCGCTAGTCTAATGTTCATTGCTTATGTTTCTTAGTCCAAGCAAGTTTCTTCTTATTGGTGTCATTTAGTAGTTGTTTCTTTGCAGCAATTTGACCATGAAGGCCTGATTTCACAGTCTTGATGTGTCTGTTACTTGAATTTTGATGCATTTATTTGGGCTGCAATTTCTGAGGCTGGTAACTCTAATGAACTTATCCTCTGCAGCAGAGGTAACTCTGGGTCTTTCCTGTGGCGGTCCTCATGAGAGACAGTTTCATCATAACGCTTGATGGATTTCGCAACTGCACTTGAAACTTTCAAAGTTCTTGAAATGTTCCGTATTGACTGACCTTTATGTCTTAATAGTAATGATGGACTGTCATTTTTCTTTGCATATTTGAGCTGTTCTTGCCATAATATGGACTTGGTCTTTTACCAAATAGGGCTTTCTTATATATACCCCCCTACCTTGTCACAACACAACTGATTGTCTCAAACGCATTAAGAAGGAAATAAATAAAAATGTATAAAGTAATCAAGGCACACCTGTTAATTGAAATGCATTCCAGGTGACAACCTCATGAAGCTGGGTGAAATAATGCCAAGAGTGTGCATAGCTGTCATCAAGTCAAAGGGTGGCTACTTTGAAGAATGTCAAATATAAAATATTTTGATTTGCACACTTTTTGGTTACTACATTATTCCATATGTGTTAGTAAAAAATTAAGAAAAAGTCTTGAATGAGTAGGTGTCCAAACTTTTGACTGCTACTGTATATAAAGGTAATTCTAATGCCCACTAGGTGAGAGCATTGATCATTCATGCATAATGTCTCACACACTCACAGAAACAAATATGCACAATTTAGTTTTTTTACATTTTACTGTCTTGTAGGGAAAACATTAGAATGTAGTTCTGTTAAGATATTCCTTCAAATTAATGAAGGTCTGAAAATGCAAACGTTAATCTCCTAACAGCCAGTGCAATGTTAAAACATGCTGGTCTTGTTTTTTTATTAAGTGCATTTTGTGACAAGTATCATAAAGTTAAGATCCCTAACTTGTGGAAGTACCTGTTTCTTGAGGAACTGGACTGTTTAATAATGGCACAAAATGGGTTCTAGTCATATTTGAGCTGACAGCTGACTGTACTGGGAGGAAAGTAGGTGAATTATAACTTCCACCAATAGAACCCGGGCACATAGTCATATAGAGGAACCACTCAACTGAATAAGAGAGTTTGGTCCAAAAGATAGGTTTGGAAAGGATAATTTCCCTACAGGAATCTGTCTCTGAGGTGGATGAGGGATTTAAAAATGTGTGTATATATATATATATATATATATATATATAATTATTTTTTGTCAGGAATGCATGGGTTATAATGGGTAGTCTCCACCCCACTCCACTCCCTCCACCCTCTTTATCCTTCACCCTCCTTATGTTATGACCTAGTTGGGTCTCCAATTCAGCTGACGGTGTGAGAGATGATCTCTCTCTCATTATGTAGACCTCTCAGAGATTTAGATCATGCACAAGGGCACTAACCAGCCAGCGATGGTTGACTGAGTCATTTGTATGCAGGCAAAGGGCATTTTTCATCATCATTCAACCTCTTGTGAATTCCGACAACAAAGAATGCATTCAAAGCATGGCCCTTCAGCATTGCTAAGATAAAGATTGTCTTAAACAAATCTGGGCTAGATCTTTTGAGAGGGCTCATGGCTCAGTTCCTATGTGGCCCTTCTGCAGTCTATTACAATGGAGAGTGGAGATGGAGGTGTCTCAGGGCAGACTCTAAACACTGTGCCTCCGATTGTGGATCATGGCGACTATGTGGGTGAGATCCAAGGTCTTCATCATCACTTCCATGAAGTCTTCGTCAGTGTGAGCCCCCGCCACAAACTCCTCCAAAGACAGCTCCCCTGATGGGTAGAAGACAAGGTTAAGAGGTTGTTAACCTGAATTGGAAAGGGACAGAACTCGCAACCCTACAAGTCTGTGACAAAAAATAAGTGGACACTTGCCATCTCCGTTGACATCTATCTTATCAAACACCCGGTTGGTGAACTCCTCCGCATCAACTTCCTGGTTTTCATTCCCATTGATTGCGCGGATAGCCTGAAGAAGACAAAAGGCAATAGTTAGCCTGCATGCCTTTGTGTGATACAGATTCCATTGCTCAGCACTGTGTTTCTGGACTGGTCTCTATACCTTTATGATGTTTAGCAGCTCACTTCGATCAATGCACCCGTTGCCGTCCACATCATACAGCTTAAAGTACCAGCGGAGCTTATGTTCCATTTTACCCCGCATCACCAGACTCAGAGCAGCCACATACTCCAAGAAGTCTATGTAGCCATCCTGTAAAAAGGAAAGCGTGTTAGTTGGAACATCTGTTTTTACCATCTCAGTCATCTCTTCAAGATGTAGGTGGTCATGTTCTGCTTAGAAGATGCATTATCAGGGATGATAACTATGTATAATCGCTGGGGGATTATCTCCACACTGATCTGTGCCAAGGCCATGGCAAGACCTACAGATGTAGGATCTTAATTTGATCACCCTGTTGCAGGTTAACTTTCCTGCAATGTAAGACTTTTTAAATCTAGTGTATTTGAGGTTTAAAAAGGCTTCTGAAGTTTAATTTCCTCTTTGACATTTCAGACTTGATTTTCTCTTATGAAAAACGTATCAACCCCTTCAAAAAAAATTCAATTTATTATAATCCACATAATTCACATTTCGTGTTGCTATAGGATTATTTTCCTGCTGTAGAAAACTGCCTCCCATTTTAAGATCCTACAAAATTACTTGGCAGCATTAGTGCCCTCTGGGTCAACCCAAATGAGTCGCACTTCCCTCAGCTTTACACTGACACCCTCCCTCACTTAACTATGGCTGCGTTTACACTGGCAGCCCAATTCTGATCTTTTTTTCACTAATTGGTCTCTGATCAGATCAGCTCTGAAAAAGATCTGTGATTGGTCGAAAAAATACCAGTTAGTTGAAAATAAATATCAGAATTGGGCTGCCTGTTTAAACGCAGCCGATGTGCACAATCTAAGATTGTCATACTGCACTTCTTAATCAGCATCCAGGATTCAAACATCCCGTTTTATAATAACATAATTACCAGCCCTGTTCACTGCACTGTCCTGAAGATCTGAAAATAGCAGTTAGTCACTCAGTTCTGTCCCCAGGGAATAGTACCATAGTACAAACCTCCCATAGTACCAACCTCCTCAGCTACACCCATAAAACTACTAGCTACTGACAAAAAATGGGAAACTCAAAAGACAAAGGTCTAATCTGGCACACAGCTCTTGAGATCTGGACATTCCTTAGGCTTCAATGCCATAAAAGGGAGATTCACGTAATTACTTTGAAGTGAACATTCAATATTCTGATCAGTGTAACCAACTGTTCACATGCATCATGTTCCGTCAGTAAACTTTCACATAAGTTATCACTAATTAAAATCAGCTGTCTATGATGCTGAAATTGAATTGATTCTGAAATCAACCAGAATGTACTGGAGAATACCAGAATGTGGTGCTGTCTTTCTAACGAGAGAAATAGCAGATAAGCTCAGACTGCACTCCTACCACAGAGATATTGACAACTTGTCTCTCAAAATAATCCTCATACTAAATCGCATGTGAATCCAATCCCAGCCTATTATAATATTATAATCAAAGGTGACAGGGTTACTAAATATAGTTGTGTAAATTGAGCCTTAGTACTTGTGAGACGATTAGCTTCTTCCAACTCATCTGGAAGACTAGTCAAAACAAAACCCTAGGATTCAAGAGATTCCCTATGTTTAACTGTGGACACCTTCTGGTTTAAAATGTACTTTAGCTTTTGGAAATGGAGAAGTAGGGGTCTTATTCGAGTAGTGGCATTATGACAATACTATATATTTAGGTGCACTTGTAATTAGTGCATACATTTACAATACAACCAATCATATCCTTATCCTCTGTTGGTAAGGTGTCCCCTTCACCTGAGGCGTTCCTACTTTGACATAAATGTAAAGCCTATTTTAGCCTATAGCATCCCCTTTGCAAGCAGCCTCGGTTCAATGAATGCCGCATAGTCTTACCTTGTTCATATCGAACGTGCGGAACATCTGCTCGATGTAGGCGTTGGCCTCAGCATCCAGTCCCCGGAGCCCAAAGAACTGCTTGAACTCATGCAGGGTGAGCTGACCTGAAGGACACTCTGTCATGAACTTCTTATACCAGAGGTGCTTCTCCACGGCCTGGAGATCTTCCACGGTGGATCCTGTAGAGTTACCCATGTTTGTAGAGTCGACTGACTGTGTTGTGATGTGACTGTGTTGTGAAGTGTCGAAAGACGGGGTTGGCGGTCGCCTTAAGAGCCCTATTGGTCTACTGTGAAGCGGAGGGTATCGCTCTTCACAGTCACACAACGATGGGACCTGGGGAGGAGGTGGGCACCGGCCGGGGGCTTTTGTATCAGGTCGGACGGGCCACACCCTGTTGTGTTCTCCTTGTCTCTAATTGGCTGTAACCCAGGTGCAGCAGCTGATAAAGGGCTTAAGGTCCCATTGGAGGAAAGGAGGACTGTACACTGTCTACCAACCATGGGACAGGGATGCTGACTAACACCTTGGTATTCTCTTAAGTACTATTTAAAGACCCAGTGCAGTCAAAAACGTGATATTCCTGTGTTTTTATATATATTTCCACACTGAGATTGGAATAATACTGTGAAAATTATAGTCTTTTTAGTGTAAGAGCTGTTTGAAAAGACTGCCTGAAATTTAAGCCTGTTTTGGTGGGATGGAGTGTTGGCCTGCCTGGTGACATCACCAAGCTGTAAATGATTTAATAGACCAAAAAGAAAGAGTTTAAAACCTCTCGGCCAATAACAGCTAATTTTCAGTTTTCCCCTCCCCACTCAGACAACTCCCAGACAGTCCTAGCAAAATTCTTGCTTGAGAAATTGCTCTTTGACAATTGTAATTAAACAGTCACAGTAAGGTACTTAATTGTTACCCAGAAATGATTTGATATTGAGATAAAAATTGCTGCATTGGACCTTAAGTCATTTTTTGGGGTGTCTGTACTTTTTTACTTGGGGTGTCTGTACTTTTTTTTTTTTTTTGTACTGTATATTTTTGACAACTTTTACATTTTTTAAATGCTAAGGCAGGACAGCAATATGGTCCAATTCACGTACCTATCACTATAAAGCATTGTCATCCCTGCTGCCTCTGATCAGGCAGACTGTTTCTAAATGATGGCTGAGTGTTGGAGTGTGCCATCTGGTTTTCTTAATCGAAGGAATTTGATGTATCGCATTTACTTTCACTCAAGTATGACAATTTAGTACTTTTTCCACCACTGAATGCACTGCAGCATCATTAGTCATACATATGAACATATGCATTGCTTCTCTGGATCAGCAATTGTAAAGTAAATGCTACTGTTTCTGGAAACTGTTTTCATTGAAGACTGAGCTCTTTAAAATGGCAACAACAGACTGTAACTCTTAGGGTGACAAAAAGTTCTCTAACAATCTGGAATCATTTCATGTTCTCACCTATTTGCAAGCCTACGTCAATCATGACCATGTGTCTGTGTGGCATTTGACTGGAAAGGGAAGAAAATAGTAAAGAATGTCACACAGTTTTGTGTTTAGTTTTGTTTATTGAGATTCCTTCACATTCATAGACCAAGTAGGCCCAGGTCATTACTCATTAATAACTTCATCATGACCACAAGACAATGCTTTCTGTATTACAGTGCCAGACTTTGATTCTTCATGCAGCCCAACAGCAACATTGATGCCAGACAAGCAGTGTATTTAGCATAATGCACAATAAAGTACTTCAACTGTGGTGCTTAGGCCCAGATAGAACATTCTAGATTCGGTTAGAAGTTTCTTACTTGGACTACAGTACATGCTGTAGCTTTCACAGAAATCCCATCCTGAAGCAGTTTGCTTTACTGGTTCTTAAAGCTGGAATCCTTAATGGTGAAACTTTCATATCCGTTTGGGATATTACTATACTGAACAAAAAATATAAACGCAATATGTAAAGTGTTGATCCCATGTTTCATGAGCTGAAATAAAAGATCCCAGAATTTTCCATACGCACAAAAAGCTTATTTCTCTCAAATGATATGCACAAATTTGCTTGCATTCCTGTTAGTGAACATTTCTCCCTTGCCAAGATAACCCATCCACCTGACAAGTGTGGCATATCAAGAAGCGGAGGACACGTACTGTGCTGGGGTCACGTACTGCCAAATTTGAGAGACAGTGGTGCCGTTTCCCCTAATGTGTATTCCATCTTTAAAGGCTTTATCTAGACCATGGGTGTCAAACTCATTCCATGGGGGGCTGAGTGTTTGCAGGTTTTTATTTTTTCCTTTCAATAGAACCCTAAACAACCAGGTAAGGGGAGTTCCTTACTAGTTGGTGACCTTAGTGGAGCAAGTTGAGAGCTTCAAGTTCCTTGATGTCCACATCACCAACAAACAAACATGGTCTAAGCACACCAAGATAGTCGTGAAGAGGCCACGACAAAACCTATTTTTGCATGGGTTTTGCATCCTCAAAAGGTTCTACAGCTGCACCATTGAGAGCATCCTGACTGGTTGCATCACTGTCTGTTATGGCAACTGCTCGGCCTCCGACCGCAAAGCTCTACAGAGGGTAGTGCATACGGCCCAGTACATCACTGGGGCCAAGCTTCCTGCCATCCAGGACCTCTATACCAGGCAGTGTCAGAGGAAGGCCCTAAAAAAATTCAAAGACTCCAGCCACCCAAGTCATAGAATGTTCTCTCTGCTACCGCACGGCTAGCGGTACCGGTGCACCAAGTCTAGGTACAAGAGGCTTCTAAACAGCTTCTACCCCCAAGCCATAAGACTACTGAACCTCTAATCAAATGGCTACCCAGACTACTTGCATTGCCCCCCCCCCCTATTTTACACTGCTGCTACTCTCTTATTATGTATGCATGAGTGACTTTAATAACTCTACCCACATGTATATTACCTCAATTACCTCGACTAACCGGTGCCCCCAGTATATAGCCTCGTTATTGTTATTTTACTGCTGCTCTTTAATTATTTGTTACTTTATTAATTTAAATGTTTTCTTAAAACTGCATTGTTGGTTAAGAGCTTGTAAGTAAGCATTTCACTGTAAGATCTACACCCGTTGTATTCGGCGCATGTGACACATTTTTTGATTTGATTTAATTCCTCTATCGAGTACAAGGGAGGAGCAAACACCTGCAGCCACTCAGCCCTCTGTGGAATGAGTTTGACACCTGTGATACACACTGAGGATACAAAACATTAAGGACACCTCTTTCCATGACATAGCTTTCACCTGGTCAGTTTAGGAAACCCAATTGATGTCACTTGTTAAATCCCCTTCAATCAGTGTAGTTGAAGGGGAGGAGACCGGTTATAGAAGGATTTTTAAGCCTTGAGACATGGAGTGTGTGTGTGCCATTCAGAGGGTGAATGGGGACGACAAAAGATTTAAGTGCCTTTGAATGGGGTATGGTAGTAGGTGCCAGGCACACCGGTTTGTGTCAAGAACTGCAATGCTGCTGGGTTTTTCACACTAACAGTTTCCTGTGTGTAACAAAAATGGTCCACCCAAAGGACATCCAGCTAACTTGACAACTGTGGGAAGCACTGGCGTCAACTTGGGCCAGCATCCCTGTGGAAAGCTTTCGACACCTTGTAGAGTCAGTCCATGCCGTGACGAATTGAGGCTGTTCTGAGGGCAAAGGGGGGTGGTGCAACTCAATATTAGGAAGGAGTTCCTAATGTTTGGTATACTCAGTGTACATGAGTGGTTGAAGTAGTGATTTAAGAACAGAAAACAGTCAACACATTTGCAACTGTAGGGATTATTGTTGGCATGATTTTGAACACAATGGTGCCATTCATATAGTACTTTCACAGTTTGTACAAATAAAATAAGTAAAAAAGAATACAATAATAAAAGGATACACATTATAAGCATAGAGAAAGACAATTCTGTATTCGTTCAACTCAATAGTGGTTTGAATTACTGATCGACACAGTATAATATAGGAATAGTCTTGACTTGGTTCTGGGTAACGAGATTAGAATGTGAAAGACCCATTCCTTGTCTGGTGGCCCAGGAAACATACTTCTTAGTTATTTACAGTCACATGAATAGCTGGCTATGGGACGAAATAGCTGCTTAGAGTTAGACCCCTATACTGTACATCCTATACATGTTACAAATGACAGTTTATAGGTGGGTAGTGTAGTTGAATTGACGTTATACCCTTTAGAAAAGTGTTACAATAATGTGTTTAATGCCCGATTCTTCCTCTCCTGTTAGTGGTTTTGGAGAAGCTTTCCTTGAACATTATTATAGCAGTTTATGATATGAAGATTCAAACATGTAACTTTCATATTGGCATTACAGTACAAGGAATACACATGCAACCAATACATGCATATACTGTAAAACACTAGACTGTTAGTAAGTGTAAGGAATTAAACAATGAAATACTCAAACTGAATGACTTCAGTAAGTTGCTCTTTCCATTCTACTTCAACTCTCTCCCAACTTTCTCACCACTGTTGCACTTAATTTCCCCAAAAGATCAGTGAGATCTTCTGATTTGATGTCTTGAGCAGGATGTCCGGTTAGTGATAGGGTTTAAGGTTAAAACTCTCAATCATTCTAAGACTTCATCAGGTTTAAAGGGACTTGACATGTTTACTCTGGTCACCCTGATTTTGTGTCAGGGCTGGGGCAGATCTGCTTGGCAACCCCTCCACCGTCCCTTCTACGCCACCAATGCAGGTGTCTGTAGACGGAGTCAAAGACGGACGCGGTGTACCTTGCAAACAGTGTGGTCCACTTTAGCATCTGCACGAACCAGTTCACAGAGCGACTCACAAAGGTCACAAACACTGTGGTGTAGTGTGCAAGTAGGAGAAGGCTTCGTCCAAGTTGTCTTCCATTGTTGATGATCAGATTGACCCGTGGGTCATGACCCGGCCCCATCCTAATATTTCAGCAGTGTGGTTCCAAACGAAAATGGATAAGAAGGTTAATCGTGGTATAAAAAGACAAAAACATTATCTTGTAAAAAAAAAAGTGTTTTGGCGCATGTTGCACATTTTTCGTTTTTTTAAATGTCCATGTCCCTAAAACGGTCTCTACAAAAATGGTAAATGGTCGGAATTTACAGACTCCCCCTTACTGTTGCGCAATCCTCCTGGCCAATCGATGTTCTGCAAGTTTTGTTTCCGGGATGTTTGGTGATGTGGCTATGCACAGAAATACAGCAGAGGAGATTTATCAAATACAAAGCATAAACAGAATTCTGAGAAACTCTCATACAGGTTAGTCGCTCATTCTTTCAAATATCAACACACCATTCCCAGAGTTGCAATTTAGAACAGCTGCCACACGCTCCAAAAAAACAAGGCACGGCGATATCTTTAGACAATATTGTTATCGTTGTTAGCCAGCTAGCTAGCTGTTTGTCTACGTGCACTGAAAAGCTAACTCGTTCGCTTTCTCTCTGAGATTGTCTACTGTGCTGTTTTTAATACAAGCGCAACCAATACATCATAATTCCGATGTATGTATATACATCAAATACTCTTACTATGGTTGGAGACAGCACTGTCAAAATGTTCTGAAAGTAAGCCATCCATTTCTCCCCATAATCTGCTGTTCGGGAGTAGTGGGCAAAACGAAGTGACGCAGCCGCAGTCGAATGGCCCTATTGTTCGGCAGTCTTCGGCTCTTCGGGTGACATTCGAACCTCGAGGCCCTCTGCACGAACTATCTGGGTCGCAATAACAATAATGCCCGTAAATGTATGTTGCCACAGGTATATTATTGGCACAAAGGATGATTGACTGCAGTGGCGGTCGGTGCCATTTAAGATGGAGGATGATACATTTTTATGAGTATGGCCTTATTTCTATTACAGCATATCGGATGACACATTCACCCAGCTCAATGTAACATTAATTTCCCCTGTACCCATCGTGAGGTTATTACAACCTAGCCTATGAATGAGGTGGAGAATCAAGGTGACAGACTGACACAGTCAATACAGCCTTCCACACTCTTGCCTGCATCTAGCTGACAGTTGCAAATGTGAATTTCTATTGGACAAATTCAGGTCTTTTTTCACCAGTTTCTTTCCATAAATGAACTGGTGGGCCCGGTGGCAATAAGTTAAAAAAAAATTAAAAGAAGCTTACCTTGACTTGAAAGAAATCCAGTGTTGTTTAGCCATAGCCAGCTAGCTAACATAGAATCCCTCTCTGTTTGAGTACACTTAACTAGCTAGCTGCATTCGCTAGCCAATTAAGTGAAAGTAACACAAATAAAATACAACACTCTTACTTTTTCTTAATTTTTTGAATACATTATTTTGTTAACCGTTCAACTACTGTCTTTCTCTCTCTTTGAGTCAACTAATGTTACTCACCACATTTTATGCACTGCAGTGCTAGCTAGCTGTAGCTTATGCTTTCAGTACTAGATTCATTCTCTGATCCTTTGATTGCACGGACAACCTGTCAGTTCATGCTGTGATAGGTTTCTAGGACGTCCTCCGGAAGTTGTCATAAATACTGTGTAAGTCTATGGAAGGGGGTGAGAACCATGAGCCTCTTAGGATTTGTATTGAAGTCAATGTACCCAGAGAAGGACAGAAGCTAGCTGTCCTCCAGCTACACTATGGTGCTAATATGCTGAGGGCTGCTGACGCTACTGTAGACCTTCATTACAAAACAGTGTGTTTTCATCAATTATTTGGTGACGTGAATATATTTAGTATAGTTTGATCTAAAAAGGTTAACTAATAATTTTTATGAAATTCACTGAGGGGGATGGTCCTCCGAGGGGCCTCCAGTGATTGACTGTCCAGGAACCCTCATTCTATGATTTCACAGGTCTCAATTGTTATCATCCACTGCACTTATTTCCATTGATTATTTTAGTCAACCTATGTTTTTGTCTTAAATCATTTCTATACACAGGAATGAGAATCATAACATAACAGGGGCGCTAACATTGTAAATGCATCATTATGCAAACTCCATGGAGATTTTTTGATCCGGTTTCTGTATAATCACTTTGTGACAATTGCTGATGTAAAAAGGGCTTTATAAGTACTGATTGATTGAGACAGAACCCTCAATGTCCAAACTCTAGAATCTTGGGCATCTCTCAGAAATCTCATATCTAACATGTCAAATCAAGGTGAAAGTATCATGTTAGGACATGGGTTTACTTTGATCAGGGATCTTGCATGGTAAGAAACACTGCATGGAATATTCACCATTTAAAAAAAAAAAAAAAACTTTGATAAGCTTATCATTTATTTTGTTGTGGCATCTATGGACTCAGAAAGCCACAAAATATATTTGGAAAGTTTAGGTAGGAAATCTTGAAGGACTTTTTTGGGTAGGATATTATGAAACCTGCTGACCATGACCCAGGTCCCACCTGTCCAGATAAAGGCCTAATGTCTCTGTCTTGTACCACCAGTTTCGGCTACATGTTCAGCCGGCTGTCCCAGGGCTTTACCAACGTCCTGCAGGAGCTGTCTGGGGACGAGCCCCCCGATGGAGCCCCTCAGGTAAGAGAGACTCCCTCAACCCCTCACAAGCTTACGTAACACGGCACATGTTTTCTGTCCTGGGCCCATATTTATCAACTGTCTCAGAGTAGTAGTGTTTAACTAGGATCAGCTCCTCTCTGTCCATAATAATAAATCCATTGTGATCTAAAAGGCAAAACTGATCAGCACTCTAACACATGGTTCCCCAAACTCGGTTCTGGGGCCCCCTGGGTGCACATTTTGGTTCTTGCTCTAGCACTACACAGCTGATTCAAATAACCAACTCATCATCAAGCTCTGATGATTTGAATCAGCTGTGTAGTGCTAGAGCAGAAACCAAAACGTGCACCCAGGGGGAGGGGGCCCCAGGACCCAGTTTGGGAAACCCTGCTCTAACGAATCACCGTTGGAGGCCTTAATGTTCTTAATGTTCCATATTCGTATCCACTCTTCTTCTCTGTGGCTCTGTTGCAGGATATGTTGGTCCCCCAGCTTCCCCCTGGAGATGCCCCCGGGGCCCCTGAGGAGTCCGGGCCTGGGGTGGAGGAGGAGCCCCTGGAGAGGCTGGCCCATCTGGAGCAGCTGACAGTGCATCTCAAGGAGGTGGTCAGAGATAAGGACAGCCAGCTGGCCACCTTCGAAACGCAGCTCAAGGTGAGACCTGGGTACAGGTGGGAGTGTTTTCCTTTGGTTTTATGGGCCTGCATGTATTGTTTTGACTTTGTGTGTGTCAAATCAAATCAAATTGACACATGGTTAGCAGATGTTAATGCGAGTGTAGCGAAATGCTTGTGCTTCTAGTTTCGACCATGCAGTAATATCTAACAAGTAATATAACCTATCAATTTCACAACAACTACATTATACACACAAGTGTAAAGGAATGAATACGAATATGTATATAAAAATATATGAATGAGTGATGCCCGAACGGCATAGGCAAGATGCAGTAGATGGTATAGAGTACAGTATATACATATGAGATGAGTAATGTAGGGTATGAAAACATTATATAAAGTGGCATTGTTTAAAGTGGCTAGTGATACATTACATCAAGATGGCAAGATGCAGTAGATGGTATAGAGTACAGTATATACATATGAGATGAGTAATGTAGGGTATGAAAACATTATATAAAGTGGCATTGTTTAAAGTGGCTAGTGATAAATTGATTACATCAATTTTTCCATTATTAAAGTGGCTGGAGTTGAGTCAGTATGTTGGCATACTGCTGCGCCTTCTTCACCACGCTGTCTGTGTGGGTGGACCATTTCAGTTTGTCCGTGATGTGTACGCCGAGGAACTTAACTTTCCACCCTCTCCACTACTGTCCCGTCAATGTAGATAGGGGGCTGCTCCCTCTGGTGTGTGTGTGTGTGTGTGTGTGTGTGTGTGTGTGTGTGTGTGTGTGTGTGTGTGTGTGTGTGTGTGTGTGTGTGTGTGTGTGTGTGTGTGTGTGTGTGTGTGTGTGTGCGGGGCGCGTGCCTGTGTGTATTGATTTGACTTTGTGTGCGTGTGTGAGACATGAATGCAGTGGTTTTATATGGATGTGCCCTCAATGCATAGCTTCGATTTCTTTTGTCTCCTGTGTGGGTTGGGTTCATGAAATATTCATATTTGATGCACTTCTTGTCAAATAATGATTGTGGTCAGAAGTATACTGAGAGGATGCTGTTGCTGCTGGAACACAAGTTTCAATGCTGTGTTTGTTGGTGTGTTTACAGAGCGAAAGGGAGACAGCGGAGGCACGCTTCACTAAACTGAAGCTGCAGGCCAAAGCCAAGATGGCTACTCTGAACAAACAAATTGCTGACCTCAAGGGGCAGGAGGGAGCAGCGGTAAGTCCTTTAGCTGAGTTCAAATAACTCCACGTTCAATAAGCATGGTTCTGATGTGCATTTTAGCTGTTATGTATTCAGTTACAATGATGTAGATTCTTTACAGCCAGTTTGGTCTACACTAGACTATTTTGTCATCAATAACATTTTGAAATCCTTGTCTATTTCCTGAAGAGCTCTGCAGACAGCTCCTTCACCGGCTCAGCTCCTGCTGTGGAGGAGGAACTCCAGGAGCTGAGGAAGCAGCTCAGTGAGGTCTCGACCTCGATGAAGAACCTCGAGGAGCGTCTCCAGATGTCCGAACAGGCCCTGTGTGAAAAGGAAGCCGTACACACGGAGCAGGTGCCAGTTTCCCTGTCACTCTAACCATTTTAAATGAAAATGTTCCGGATTGCATTGTATTATAAAAAAGGGCCCTTCCTGACTGCAGAGATGTGTCATTCTTTTAGGTTCGTGTGCTTCAGGCAGTTGTCTGTGAAAAGGACGTGCGTTTCCAGGAGCAGATCCAGAAGCATGAGGACGAGCTGCTGAGGGTCACAGTGCAGAGGCAGAACGACCCCGAGCTGCAGCAAGTACAGCAGGTACAAAATTAATTCTCTGACTCACTCTACACTCCCCCATACAGGCCAGGTCCTATACACTGTTTTTAGCCTGTACCCAAGCCCTTAGTGTGTGTGTTGCTAGGCTCTACGTGCAGCCCAGCGGCGTTGTGAGGAGCATGAGGAAGCCATGCGGTCACGCTGCCAGGTGCTGGAGATGCTGCAGGGGGAGCTGGACAATGCCGACCAGCAGAAACAGGTACAGACACGCTCTACTGTGCTGGTCAGTGTAGAGCCATAGTGGGAATGGTGTTTTCTCAATGAAGGCCCCACAATAGAATAACAATGCAACCTGACTGACCCTTGGGCAAAATGAGCCCATCTGAAGAGACTGACACAGAGTACTGTATTACATTATTCACCAAGTTACTAGTGTGACAGCGGAGTGACACTGATTGAGTAAGTACATTTGGTGATTGACAAGTTGCATGTTACATAAGGGCTGAGGGGCAGACTAATTTCTCATCTAAATGCAAAATCACTGCTTTGCTGGCACAGCAGAGCATTTCTCGTTGTAGACCCTACCGTCCCCGTCCTTCATCTGTCTTCATTCTCTCTCTCTCTGCCTCTCTTTCCCTCTCTCTCTCTCTGCCTCTCTTGCCCTCTCTGCCCCTCTCTGCCTCTCTGTCTCTCTCTCTCTGCCTCTCTCTCTACCTCTACTTCTACCTCTAACTCTCCCTCCTTCTCTCTGCAGATCCTCACGGCTCAGTTCCGCCAGATGGAGGACGAGCTGGCTGAGGCTGGCAGGCAGAGGGAGCAGGAGCTGGCTGAGGCTGGCAGGCAGAGGGAGCAGGAGCTGGCTGAGGCTAGCAGGCAGAGGGAGGAGGAGAGGCAGCAGTGGGCTGGGTGGTCTAGCCAGGCCGAGGCAGAGCTGGTGGCCCTCCGAGCCAACCTGGAGGCCTCCGAGCAGGACAGAGCAGCCCAGCTAGCCAACCTGGAGGCCTTAGAGCATGACAGAGCAGCCCAGCTAGCCAACCTGGAGGCCTCAGAGCACGACAGAGCTGCTCAGCTAGCCAGTTTGGAGGCTTCAGAGAGAGACAGAGCAGCCCAGATGGAGGAGCTGACAGTGAAACTGGAGTGGGCCACTAGAGAGCGGGAGGAAGTGACCAACAGAGAAGTAGTCAAGTTGGAGAAGGAGCTTGCTGCCTTAAGAGAGGAGCATGGAGAGGGGCAAAGGGCAGGAGAGGCCCTGGCTGAGTTGTTGACAGGCCTGCGCTCTCTGGCTGGAGAGGGGGCCGAGGAGGACAGCCCTGTTTCCACCGACCCGGCCCTGTGCCTGGGTACACTGCAGGCCCTGGAGGCCCGGCTGGAGAGGCTGAGGGTGGAGCAGAGGGAGAGCGAGGAACGCTGCGCCCAGGTCACCCACACTATGGAGACATTGCAAGGTAAGGGAACCAAATACACTAACCTTCTGCAGGTTCCGTTTATAAGTGTAAAGCATTCATGATACCCTAACAAGTGGCTTGGTTGCGGTGTATTTAATAATTGTGTTTTTCTTTCAGAACAACTGGATAAGCGCACTGCAGAAGGCAAAGAAGCTGTTGCTAGGATACAACAGCTGGAGCAGCAAATTGGAATGGTGAGCAGTCAGACGCACTAAATTAATTTAGGGTATTGTTATGACTACTAAATTAATTAAGGTAGCACATGTTGTAAGCTTGTTTTGAATCCTGTAATAACCTGAAAATAAACATCAAAATGTACTTTGGGAGAAATAGATAATATGGTTTATTATCTGTGAGCCCCAAATGACCAGACTCTTCAGTCTGTTTTACCCATTGCTAGATTCTCTAATGTTCTTCTTCTGTTTCAGTAATTTGACCAAATGGTGGGCTCATTTTCATCTGTGTAAAAGACAAGCTATTGATGTCTTACAAGGCTCGTTATTTGAGAAGTTATGCAATGCCAAAAAAACTATGACCAATGAACAAAGACCTAGGTTAATATATGGCATCTATTTATGTCAGACAGGGAAATTACAGTGCCTTCAGAAAGTATTCATAACCCTTGACCCATAACCAAATTTTGTTGTATTAGAGCCTGAATTCGAAATGGATTAAATATATTTTTTGCTCTCACCCATTTACACCAAATACTCCACAATGAGAAAGTGAAAACATGTTTTTAGAAGTGTTACTACATTTATTGAAAATGAGATACAGAAATATCTCATTTACATAAGTATTCACACCACTGAGTCAATACAGCTAGAATCACCTTCGGCACCGATTACAGCTGTGAGGCTTTGTGGGTAAGTCTCTAAGAGATTTGCACATCTGGATTGTACAATATTTGCATTTTTATTTTTATTCTTCAAGCACTGTCAAGTTGGTTGTTGATTAATCCTAGACAGCCATTTTCAAGTGTGGCCATAGATTTTCAAGACGATTTAAGTCAACTGTAACTAGGCCACAAAACATTAAGAACACCTTCCTAAGGCCTCCCGGGTGGCGCAGTGGTCTAGGGCACTGCATCGCAGTGCTAACTGCGCCACCAGAGTCTCTGGGTTCGCGCCCAGGCTCTGTCGCAGCCGGCCGCGACCGGGAGGTCCGTGGGGCGACGCACAATTGGCATAGCGTCGTCCGGGGTAGGGAGGGTTTGGCCGGTAGGGATATCCTTGTCTCATCGCGCTCCAGCGACTCCTGTGGCGGGCCGGGCGCAGTGCGCGCCAACCAAGGGGGCCAGGTACACGGTGTTTCCTCCGACACATTGGTGCGGCTGGCTTCCGGGTTGAAGGCGCGCTGTGTTAAGAAGCAGTACGGCTGGTTGGGTTGTGCTTCGGAGGACGCATGGCTTTCGACCTTCGTCTCTCCCGAGCACGTACGGGAGTTGTAGCGATGAGACAAGGTAGTAATTACTAGCGATTGGATACCACGAAAATTGGGGAGAAAATGGGATAAAAATAATAAAATTAAAAATTAAAAAAAAGAACACCTTCCTAATATTGAGTTGCACCGCCCTTTTTGCGCTCAGAACAGACTCAATTCGTCGGGGCATGGACTCTACAAGGTGTCGAAAGCGTTCCACACGGGATGATGGCCCATGTTGACTCCAATGCTTCCCACAGTTGTGTCAAGTTGGCTGGATGTCCTTTGGGTGGTGGACCATTCTTAGTGCACATGGTAAAATGTTGAGCGTGAAAAACCCAGCAGCGTTGCAGTTCTTTGCGCAAACTGGTGCACCTGGCACCTACTACCATACCCCATTCAAAGGCACTTAAATCTTTTGTCTTACCCATTCACCCTCTGAATGGCACAAATACACAATCCATGTCTCACTTGTCTCAAGGCTTAAAATTCTTCTTGAACCTGTCTCCTCCCCTTCATCTACACTGATTAAAGTGGATTTAACAAGGGACATTAATAAAGGATCATAGCTTCCGCCTGGATTCACCTGTTCAGTCTATGTCATGGAAAGAGCAGGTGTTCTTAATATTTTGTACACTCAGTGTATATTTAAGCAATAAGGCCAGAGGTGTGGTATTTGACCAATATACCACAGCTAAGGGCTGTTAGGCACGACGCAACGCTGTATATCACAAACCCCCGAGGTGCCGTATTGCTATCATAAACTGGTTACCAATGTAATTAGAGCAGTAAAAATAAATGTTTTGTCATACCCATGTTATTTTTTACATTTATTTATTTAACCAGGTAAGTTGACTGAGAACACATTCTCATTTACAGCAACGACCTGGGGAATAGTTACAGGGGAGAGGAGGGGGATGAATGAGCCCATTGTAAACTGGGGATTAATTAGGTGACCGTGAATGGTTTGAGGGCCAGATTGGGAATTTAGCCAGGACACCGGGGTTAACACCCCTACTCTTACAATAAGTGCCATGGGATCTTTAATGACCTCAGAGAGTCAGGACACCCGTTTAACGTCCCATCCGAAAGAAGGCACCCTACACAGGGCAGAGTCCCCAATCACTGCCCTGGGGCATTGGGATATTTTTTAGATCAGAGGAAAGAGTGCCTCCTACTGGCCCTCCAACGCCACTTCCAGCAGCATCTGGTCTCCCATCCAGGGACTGACCAGGACCAACCCTGCTTAGATTCAGAAGCAAGCCAGCAGTGGTATGCTGCTGATGTTATACGGTCTGATATACCACGGCTGTCAGCCAATCAGCATTCAGGGCTCGACCCACCCTGTTTATAATTGGCATTGTGTTTTAGGTTATTGTCCTGCTGAAAGGGGAATCTGTCTCTTTTGGAAAGCAGATTGAACCAGGTTTTCCTCAAGGTTTTTGCCTGTGCTTAGCTCTATTCCGTTTCTTTTTATCCTGAAAAACTCTCCAGTCCTTACTGATGACAAGCAAACCCATAAGATGATGCAGCCACCACCATGTTTGAAAATACGAAGAGTGGTACTTTGTGATGTGTTGTGTTCGATTTGCCCCAAACATAACGATTTGTATTCAGGACAAAAAGTTAATTTCTTTGTCACATTTTTTGCAGTTTTACTTTAGTGCCTTATTGCAAACAGACATGTTTTGGAATATTTTTATTCTGTACAGGCTTCCTTCTTTTCACTCTGTTAATTAGGTTATTATTGTGGAGTAACTACAATGTTGTTATCCATCCTCAGTTTTCTCCTATCACAGCCATTAAACTCTGTAACTCTTTTAAAGTCATCATTGGCCTCATGGTGAAATCCCTGAGTGGTTTCCTTCCTCTGCGGAAACTAAGTTAGGAAGAATGCCTGTATCTTTGTAGTGACTGGGTGTATTGATACACCATCCAAAGTGTAATTAATAACTTCAACATGCTCAAAGGCATATTCAATGTCTGCTTTTAAAATGTTTACCCATCTACCAATAGGTTCCCATCTTTGCAAGGCAATGGAAAGCTCCCTGGTCTTTGTAATTGAATCTGTGTTTGAAATTCAATGCTTGACTGAGGGCTAATTGTATGTGTGGGATACAGCGATGAGGTAATCATTCTAAGATCATGTTAACCACTATTATTGCACACAGAGTGAGTCCCTGCAACTTATTATGTGACTTGTTAAGCACATTTTTACTCCTGAACTTATTATTTAGGCTTGCCATAACAAAGGGGTTGAATACTTATTGACTCAAGACATTTCAACTCTTCATTTTTAAATAATTTGAGAAATGTCTAAAAACATAATTCCAATTTCACATTATGGGGTATTGTGTTCAGGCCAGTGACACAACATTTCAATTTAATACATTTTAAATTCAGGCTGTAACACAACAAAATGTGGAAAAAGTCAAGGGTGTGAATACTTTCTGAAGGCACTGTATGTTCAATCTAATTGTTAGACAATTCCCTTCCCAAATAGAATTTGTTGACTGTGCGGAGTCACAATAGAAAGCAACAAACCCTAATTTGTGCTGTATGTGTGTACAGTCCAATACAATATGATCTATTGGTGTGCTGTTATTTCATTGTGCTGTGAGGACTGCCCAGTCAGCACATTGAGTGTCACACATGCTTATTCATGTGGGGAAGTCTCTCTGGTCTCTGCCCTGACTACTGGGGCAGGTCAGTCGGCCACGATTTATCTCAGTGGGGACAGCCTGAGAGACAGAGACAGTGGTTGGGTTTAATAATGCTGAGGCAGAATGTCCTCCTGTCGTTTGGGTCAAGGCAAGGCTAATCGCCTCTCCACTGATCCTCTGTTATGACTGCAGCCCTGGGCTGACCTTCAGACCCATCATAACTACAGTGTAACTATTGTGTAACTACATTACAGCTGTGTGAAACTGTTAACTCACTTCATTTTGAACGTAGTCCCACTTCAATGGGATTGATGTATTATTAAGTCATACAGTTTACACCCTCTGTGTGTTCAGAAATAACTCAGGCCTTTGTCTTTCTCTCCTAGGCTGCTAGGGAGTCATTGGTCCAGTGTGTGACTGACCCGTCTGTGGAAGAAGTGACTGATGCTGAAAAAGGTAAGGAGACCTATTTTAAAATGTGTGTTTTTATTCTCTGAATCTAAAAGCCAACCACCAGGACCAGTCATACGTCCTTCCAGCAGCACACACACCCTCTATTGATGTGTTTGCATAGGATTGGACAGAGTTCGGCATAGTGATGCAGATACGGTTACAGGCCTTACCCGTTTCACACAGTCTGTAACTAAACCTGAAAGACTGGTGCTTTAGTAGACATGTCAACAGTATTGACAGTATTTTAACAGTATTGACAGTATGTTGACAGTATGTCAATAATCATTTCAATTGTTGAATTGTTAACAGTTAGAAGCACAATTCTGGAAGGAAATCTATAATATATAGGTCTAGTCATGAACTACTGGGAGGTGCCAGTGGTAGGATCGAATTTTAGGAAGCTTTAAATTCCTGCATGGGGTACATGAAAATATCTGTTTTGGCATTTCAGGTATGATCAATTAATTGTGTATTGTGAAATAATTAGGCTGGCTATTAATTTTCATCTTTATTGATTTCCCCAGCCCAAATATTGGCTCTGGAGCGGCAGCTATTGGAGAAAGACCATGAGTTGGCTGCCCTGCGAGAGAGTCTTGTGCTGGCTGAAGAGCAGGGCTCAAATGATGCGTTCAAGGTAAGCGCTGATCAGATTCTAGACCAGAGTGAGGACACTGCCATGGCCCCCTGCGACAGTCCTACAGTGCTGCCAGACCTCCTAGAAGACACGCAAGAGGAGGACACCACCCTGGTGGCAGAGGATAGGTCAATCCTGTCAGTCTCCGCTGATAACGAGAGCAGTCCAGAGCTCATTGAACCCCAGTCTGACTCTCCCGGAGGATCTAAGGGGGCCTCCTCTGATGAGATGGTCACTAGCAGTGACTCCGAGGTGGCCCACAGCAGCTGGACCCTCCTAGAGGCTGTGAACCAAGATGAAGGTCAGCAGTCGCCTCCCATACTGCAGGGCTTTGGCCAGCTCCAGGTGCAATCCTGGGAAGAGAACAGCTCTGAGCAGGAAACATCCGCAGTCCAGGTGGAGTCCTCATCAGTCATCATCCGTGAGACTGTGCAGGTGCACCTCAGCCAGCAGGGGGTGACCCTCTTTGACTCTGACTCTGCCCCTGGACAGGTGTTTGCCCAGGCCCTAGCAGATGAGCTGCAGAACAGGTACAGTGAACTCATGGTTGAGCTCCAGAGACTGAGAGAGGCTGCCTCAGAGTCACAGGAGAGAACCCAAGGCCTTGAGGAAGAGATTCGGTCCCTGGCAGCTGCCAAGGATGAGGCAGAGTCCAAGGCCCAGAGATATGAGGAAGAGCTCCAGTCAGCCAGGTCAGAGATGGACACGGTGGCCCAGCACAGTGGCTCTGACTTGGAGAGGCAGAGCATGGAGATGCATCTCCTGGAGGAGCAGCTGGCCAGCCTGCAGACAGAAGGCCGCTCCAAGGAGCAGCAGATCCAGGCCCTGCAGGCAGACCTGGACGAGGCTCAGCGCTCTCTCTCTCAGCAGGAGGGCCAGGCCAGGATGCTGAGTGCCCAGCTGGAAGAAGGGGAGATCACCTCCTCTGAGCTGGAGCAGAAGCTCCAAGACATGGAGGCCAGCCTACTGGACATCTCCCAGGCTAGGGACATGGCCAAAGCTGTACTGTCTGAGAGGGACACGGAGATTAACGAGCTGCAACTGCGCATCACCCAGAAAGAGCAGGAGATGATGGAGCTGAGCAATGGCATGTCTGCCAAACTACTGCAGACCGATGAGGAGAAGTTCCTGATGAGCACTGAAGTCAAGAAACTGAAGGAGCAGATAATTGAGCTTGAGAAAGCTGGAGAAAAGGAGAAAGCGACAGGGGAGAGTCATGTAGAGGATGGTGATGAGCTCACTAGTTTACGAAAGGACAAAGAGGATCTGACAACCCAAGTGGCCACCATTAAAAAGAGGTTGCAGGCAGCCCTGGTGCAGCGCAAAGAGCTGATGAAAAAAGTTACAGAGTTTGAGAAAGAGGCAGATCAAAGGAAAGGACAGGTAGGGAAAGCAACAGAGGAAGCCCCTGCAAGTGTACCAGCTTTAGAAAAAGACAGAAAACAAGAGGTTATGGCAATTGAGACTACTCTCGAAGAGTTGAGGTCCAAAGAAGAGGTCATGGAGGTTTTGGAACAGAAAATCAGCCAGCAGGATCAGGTTCTGGAAGAGACACTTGAAATGAACAGAAGGCTGAGTGAGGGATCTCAGCAGACTACAGAGGCTGAAACCTCAGCTGAAATCCCTGGGTTGCAGTCCCAGGTGGCCTCACTGGAGTCGGATTGCGAAACACTGCAAAAGAAACTCCAGGAGGCCCAGGACTCTCGCAAAGACACCATCCGCAAGGCCAAAGAAAAGGACAGGCACCACCGCGAACAGCTAAAACAGCAAAAGGAAGAGTACAACGGGCTGTTGGAGCGTTTGGAGGAGCAGGTTGGTGAACGTGATGGGCTGTTGACTAGATTGAGAGAGCTTGAGGAACTGCAGGCACAGAAAGAGGTGAGCACAGAGAAGGAAGTACATGCCGAGCTGGAGACCAACGCTGCAGCGGAGAAGATTGAGAAGCCAGCTGCAGGAGATTGGGTCCAGGAAGACTGGGTGGACTTTGCCGCCCCTGAGAATGAAGCACAACAACGAGGTGATAAACCCATTCCCAGTGCTGAGGAACCCTCTCAGGTACTTTCAGCTGACATTGAGGCCTCATTACAAGCTCTGAAAGAAGAGGTCCAGGCTGAGAAGGCATCTTGTACAGAGTTGGAGGGCCAACTGCAGGAGAGCCGGGCTAGCCTGGCACTCAGGGAAAGTGAGCTTCTAGAGCTGGGCAAAGAGCTGCAGGCCCTGAGAGAGAAGGAGAGCCAGATTGAACATGTCTATGAGGAGTTGGAGGCTCTGAGGGAGAAGTGTCTCCAGGCTCAGACCTATGCAGAAGCTGTGAAAGCAGAGTTGGAGGCTGCGGCCAAAGGAGCCGCCTCAGACTCCGCTGAGTCCACCATTGCCATCCTGCAGACAGAGGTGGAGGAATTCAAGCAGTTCCTGAGCAACAAGAACGATGAGATCATGGAGCTTAGCCAGCAGCTGGGTGAGCAAAGCTCTCTCCTCCAGTCCATGCAAGAGACAGTGTATGAGAAGGACCAGTCGATCGCCTCCCTGCATGAAGGCCTGAGAGCAGAGAAGGAAAAGAGCCAGAGACTGGAGGCCGAGGTCCCCCAGAGGCAGGAGGAAGAGAAGCGCAGCGAGGCCAAGATCCTGCAGCTTCAGCAGAAGCTCAAGGCCGCCCTTATCTCCCGCAAAGATGCCCTCAAAGAGAACAAAAGCCAGAAAGAGGAGTTGGCCTCCACTGAGAAAGTCATCACTGAACTGCAGCAGAAGATGGAGGCTAGAGAAGTTGAGCTGGAGAAGCTGAGAGCAGAAAGAGAAAGGCTGATAGAGGAGGTCGATCGGACCTTGGTGGAGAACCAGAGCCTTGGGGGATCCTGCGAGAGCCTCAAGCTGGCCATGGAGGGTATGCTGACAGAGAAAGACTTCTGTAAAAGAGAGGCCGAGTCTGCCAAAGAGGAGGCTGCCCGGGCATGCAGAGAATGTGAGGAGAAGGTGCATGGGATGAAGGATGAGTATGAGACTCTGCTAAAGTCCTATGAGAACGTGAGTGATGAGGCAGAGCGTGTGAGACGTGTGCTGGAAGCTGCTAGGCAGGAGAGGAAGGAGCTTGTTGCTAGAGCCAGGACCCACGAGGCAGCCAGGCAGGAGGCTGAACGGCAGAAAGAAGAGGCCCAGAAAGAGGTGGACACTGTCAAAGACAAGATGAGGAAGTTTGCCAAGACCAAGCAGCAGAAAATCATGGATTTAGAGGAGGAGAATGAGAGACTCCGAGAGATGGATGAAAAGAAAGGAATAAGAAGGGAGGACAAGGCACTCAAAGGAGAACTTGAAAGACTCAAAGAAGAGTTTGAGGCTCAGAAAGCTGATTTGAATGCTACTATGGCACAGAGGGACTCCTTAGAACAGCAAGTTGTTAAGGTGAGGGAACAACTAGCCCAAGAGCTAGAGAAAGGGGACAGATTAGCTCCAGATAAAACCCCCAGCTCTGATGATGTAGTGGAGGAAACTATTGTTGCCCAGCAGTCTAGTACAGTCATGACTGAAACTACCCAAGAGCCAGTTAAGAGTCAGCCTCAGGACATAGAGCCACATAGTCAGGCTATAGAGTCTGAGGTAGCTGCACCTGAAATGCACTCTTTTGAGGAGACGGGGAAGACCGAAATAACTGAAAGTACACAGGCCCTAATTGATGAGAAATTGAGCAAAATGGAGACAGCCCTACAGTCAGAGAGGGAACTGAGGCAAGAGCGCGAGGCTGAACTCACTGCTGAGCTGGCCTCTCTGGAGCAGCGCCTTCAGGAGAGTAAAGAGAAGGAACAGACCCAGAGGGAGGAGCCGGTGAAGACAGACGTGTCTGAAAGTGAACTGGCCGTAATTGAGGGAAAGCGGAGGGAAATTGAGGCAGCCCTACATTCAGAGAGGGAACAGTGGCAAGAGAGTGAGGCTGAACTCAAGGCTGGTCTAGCCTCTCTAGAGCAGCTCCTTCAGGAGAGTAAAGATAAGGAACAGAGCCTGATGGAGGAGAGCTCTAAAAGGGAAGCCCAACTCCAGGAGCTCCACAGCAGCCTGGAGGTAGAGAAGGACGACCTAGAGGAGCGTCTGATGAACCAGCTGGCCCAGCTGAATGGCAGCATCGCCGGCTACCAGCAGGACGCGGCAGACAGCCGGGAGCGCCTTGCGGAGCTGCAGCGGGAGGTGGAGAGACTGGAGAGGGAGCGGGCTGAACTGGAAGTCCTGGCCGAGAGCGAGAGGGACCGGGCAGCCAGGCTGGAGGAGGACAAGAGGCAGGCCCAGAGAGAGAGGGCCGAGGCAGAGGCAGAGTCAGGGAAGCAGAGGGAGCTGGAGCAGCAGCTGAAGTCCGCCCAGAGGGTGAAAGAGGGCAGCCAGAGCCGGGCAAAGCAGCTGGAGGAGCTGCTGAGAGAGAAACAGCTGGAGGTACGCCAGATGCAGAAGGACTGCATCCAGTACCAGGAAAGGATCAGCGAGATGGCCAGGGAGGGCAAGGCTTTGCAACTGGGCAGCAACGAGGTCCACAAAGAGCTTGGGCAAGTCTATCTGGAGAGGACCAAAGTCACAGACGCTTTGAAGAAGACTGAGACTGAGCTATCTAGCTGCAAAGTCCAGCTGGTTGAGGCCCAGACAGAGGCCAGCCAGGCCCAAGCTGAGAGGAGAGCCTGTGAGCAGACCGCACTACAGAGAGAGGCTGAGTTGAAAGCAGAGGCAGAGCAGACCCTGGACTCTGTAAGGTTCAGGCTGGGAGCCGAGCTGAAGCAGATTGAGCTGAGGTTGGAGGAGTCTTACCGGGAGAGGGAGAGAGAGGAGAATGCCACCCGGGAGGCAAAAGAGCTGGCTGACACCGCTGAGAGACAGGCCCAGCAGATGCAGGCCCGCCTGGATGAGTCTCTGGCCCGACTGGCTGCCTTCTCGCGCTGTATGTCCTCCCTGCAGGATGACAGGGACCGCGTGCTGGATGAGACCCGGCAGTGGGAGAGTCGCTTCAACAGCACCCTCCAGGGGAAGGAGGCCGAGGTGCGGGAGGGAGAGACCCGGTCCAGAGATCTGGCTGAACAGCTGCAGAAAGAGACCGCACAGAGAGAAGAGCTACAGCTTACAGTGGACAGGTAAAAATGGCTACATTTCCTGAAAAAGTTAATTAAATTGCCCCAATTTCCTGCCAGGTTTGTGATACACTATACTGTGTTATGTAATGTGTTTATTTCTTATTTTTTGTCCAGACTGCAGAAAGCAGACGAGCAGTGGCAGCTGAAATGGGAGCAGGAAGAGAAGAGGCTCCGTGAGAACCAGGCTGCCCTGGAGCAGGAGAGGGGAGAGCTTCAGAAGTCCCTAGCCCAGACCGAGACCTCCCTGGCTGACGCTCGCGCCCAGCTGGCCTCCCTGGAGAGCGAGGCGGAGGGGCTCCGCCACAGAGCCCAGGCCCTGGAAGAGGCAGTTGGGAAGCTGCAGGGAGAGACCAACGAGGCCAGGTCCCAGCTGAAGGAGAGGGAAGCAGAAGGGAGGAGGCTGGGCCTGAGCGTGGAACAACTGGAGACAGACCTGCACTCCTC
Source organism: Salvelinus fontinalis (assembly GCF_029448725.1). Classification (NCBI taxonomy): domain Eukaryota; kingdom Metazoa; phylum Chordata; class Actinopteri; order Salmoniformes; family Salmonidae; genus Salvelinus; species Salvelinus fontinalis. The sequence continues at coordinate 12,785,336 of NC_074675.1, read as the reverse complement.
CAAGACCCTGACAGAGAACCTGCAGACAGAGCTGAGTGAGAAGGAGAGGAGAGAGGTAGAGCTGCTGGGGGAGAAGGAGCAAGCCGTGACACAGGTATGCATCACTTTTATTTAATCTCTGCTTTATGTCATGTTTTGTCATCACAATGAATAGTTGCTCATTTTAATGCATGGGGTGTCAAATTCTACATTTATTCAAAATAGGGTGTCAAAATTCCCTACAAATGTATTGTGATGTTACCGTTTTGATTGAGCTATCAAGTTGTTTTACAAGCTTGAAAATGTTTAAACCCATTCCCCTGCATCTTCTTGACTGCTTACATGCTTGCTCCCCCCAGGCTGCAGAGGAGGCCAGGAGGGAGGCTGACGCCAGGGCCCAGGAGGCTGAGAAGGAGCTGGAGGAGAGGAGAGAGGAGGTGCGGGGTCTGGAGGACCGGCTGCGGAAGGCAGAGGAGGAGAGCAGCCACAGCAAAGCCAGGCTGGACGCCTTCACCAAGGCCATGGGCTCTTTACAGGACGACAGAGACAGAGTACTTGGCATGTACAAACAGCTGGAGGAGAAACATCTGCAGGTTAAAAAACAATGATAACACTCATGTGTACAGAGGCATAAATGGCAGGTCAAGAAGAGATTCTGAATGGATTCTCCTACACTTAATGTAAACCGGTAGTAAATGGTCCATGTTTGTTTATGTACACGCATGTCATTGACATGCTGAAACTGTATGTAGTGATAAGAGTGATGTTATTAGTGTGATAGTATTCTAGAATGTCTTCCTCATGCCCCAGTTGTATAACCCATCCCTCTACGTAATGGGTCTGTTGTCCCAGGTGATGATGGAAAAGGACACTCTGATCCAGGAGGCTGCTGCGGAGAATAACAGTCTGAAGGAGGAGCTACGCTCTCTATTGGTCCAGAGGGATGACCTCCACGCAGAGAAGGCCAAGCTATCTGCCCAGCTTCATGGCTACAGGGACGACCTTACCCAGGTCCTCACCATGAAGGAGTCCCAGCACAAGCAGCTCTTGTCCGGCCAGCTAGAGCGCATCGCTACCCTGGAGAAGGAGAGAGAAGAGCTAGGGACTAAGATCAAGAGCCTGGAGGGAGGGGAGGCGTTCGTTCAGGCCGTGGAGAGGGAGGCCCTCAGCCAGGCTGGTGATAGTGGAAACAGGCAGGGGAGAGACGCTCCCGGGGCGGAGGTAGAGAAGCTGAGGGAGCAGCTGCAGGCTGCCAGGGCCCAGGTGGAGAGCATGGAGGAGAGCCTTGCCAAGGAAGGAGAGGTGCAGGAGGCTCGGCAGAAGGAGCTGAAAGAACTGCGTTGGGAGGGAGGGGTGACGCGCATGGAATCGGAGACAGCGGCCGAGAGGGTGGCCGAGCTGGCCCGAGACCTGCTGACCATGGAGCAGAGGCTGCTGGAGGAGAGGGAGGTGGCCGGCCAGCTCCGGGCCCAGAACCAGGCGTTCGGCCAGGCCATGGCTTCACTGCAGGGCAGCAGGGACCAGGCACTCAGCCAGGCCCAGGAGCTCAGCCTCAGACTGGAGGAGATGAGCAGGGTAGGGGGCCAGCAGACACCCACCACGGGCCATGGAGGATCCACTGCGGAGGTGTGGGGACTGAAGAACGCCCTGTCAGCCCTGCAGAACGACAGGGAGAGACTGGTAATCAACCAGAATTATCTCCATTTTGCACAAAGTGTTCCATAAAAGCACTACTAACGCAACCACAATGGTAGTGATGTCATAACTTACCTGCACATCGTGTTTTCATATACCAGTATCCACAGTAACACAAGCTTTGTTTCTCCCTGTCCTGTAGTTGGAACAGCTGCAGCGGCAGCACTCAGAGCTCACTCGACTGGGAGGAGGAGAGCTGTCTAGACTCAGCCAGGAGCTAGAGGAGGAGAGGAGGAGGGCTGAGGAGATGGTGGACAGGATGAGGGAGCTGGACAACCTGAGGCAGAGGGAGATCCAGGAACTAGAAATTCTCAGGTGAGACATACATACATTCTTACTCATGTTTAGAGGTATATGAGTGTCTATGCCTTGGCTATATAGGTATATATGTCTCTCTAGGCTGGAGCAGGTTGACTGGCAGGCCCAGGCAGAGCTCCTGAAGCAGCAGACCCTGGCCACCCTCTCGGACCGTGACCAGCAGGTGCGCCAGCTCGGTGCCATGTTGGAGGAGGCCCGCGCCACCAGGCCCAAACCACTGGAGGAACAGCACCAGAGACAGGTTAGGAGGAGGACACCTCTAAATCTGCAACTGATAACGACTGTACTTGGACCAGGGATTAGTGAGATGGCAGACGTAATCTACTGCTGTTCATGTCCAAATCAAATTGTATTTGTCACGTACACAGTTTACAGCGGGTATAAAAGGAGCAGTGAAATCACCTTTTTCTGGACCAATCAAAATAACAATTAATTAAAGGAAGGTCGTATGCAGAGTAATAAAACTGATATCTTCACAATTGGATATACAGTATAAATGATGAATGTGCTGTGTCAAGTACGACTGTGGTACAAATATAAAGTGGACAGTGTCTTGGTCGCGCAGTTGGATAAATAGTATGATAGAACAGCAGTGTTGACTGTGGCAGATGCATTCTGCTTGCTGCATACATTTGGCCTGTACTGGACAATGTTATCTACAAATCTAGGTTTCAGTTCTACATTTGTGCAGTTAAGAGACGGTTAAATGGTGTGATTATGGTTCACCTCTGTTGTCTCTTCTCCGTGGCTGTTTATGTATTCTTTGTTGTTTTTTGTGCTCAGGCACCTCTTGAGGCAGACCTGTCATCTAAAGTAGGGGTCCTTCAATCAGAGAGTGGCCCGCTGAATGATCTTCAGGTGCGAGACTATAGTGATTTCTACAATGTTGAGTGATTTTGACTATTTCTTGTGGCCCACAGAGGACAGGGGAAGTGGACAGTGCCCCCGGAGCTCCTCAGCAACACAGTGGCCCTTCAGAGAGCGAGAGCCTCAGGGTGGATTTTAAAGAGCTCCAGCGCAGGTACCAGTTCTCAACCCCACGACACCCCCCTTTAAAAACACATACAGTACACACACACGTTCTCTCTACCAATGACCAGAACACACACACATACAGTACACACACACACGTTCTCTCTACCAATGACCAGAACACACACACATACAGTACACACACACACGTTCTCTCTACCAATGACCAGAACACACACACATACAGTACACACACACGTTCTCTCTACCAATGACCATAACACACACGCAAAAAAATGAACAATAACAAACAGAACAGACATAACAAACCCATTCAACACCACACAGCCCCAGCCCAACGCAAGCATGTCCGACATGCTAATGTGTCCTTTCTTTGTGTCTGTCAGACTGGATGAAGAGCAGCAGTATCGGGTGGTTGTGGAGGAGCAGCTAATGGCCGCCCAGGACCGCCTCAAACTGTAAGAGAGTTATCACAGCTTAGTGTCACCTGTCACATGACAGAGGTCATCCTCTGCCTTCCCCTACAGCTCTACACTCACTGACACAGTGTGATTCTAATGAGGAATGAGCATGTCAGCTCGCTGCTGTGACTGTCAGGCTCTATAGAGATACTCTGCTCTGAGATTTGTAGAGGTACTGTGTTGATAATGGGATTGTTGGCCTCAAGTCATCGTTTGGAATATTGGTGTTGGAACTTGTCTGTGTGCTTTCCTGTGTGTGTCAGACAGTATTTACTCAGTATCTCTCTCTTCGCTCACCTGCCGTAGGATCAACCAGGGTGAATGGCAGTCGGCCCATGAAGGGCAGTTCTCTGCTTCTGAGACAGCTGTCCTCATTGAGCCACCAGGAGGCTCTGCAACCCGAGTAAGTACCAACCAACACCCTGTATTATTTACACAGGATACATTTCTGAAGATGAAATGTAAGAATGGTCTATTCCTACTTCTACTACTACTACTACTGCCTCCTGTAACAGTCTATACTTCTCTCTCTCCCCCTCCCTCTCTCTCCCTCTCTCCCCCTCCCTCTCTCTCCCTCTCTCCCTCCCTCTCTCTCCCTCTCTCCCTCCCTCTCTCTCCCTCTCTCCCCCTCTCTCCCCCTCCCTCTCTCTCTCCCCCTCCCTCTCTCTCCCTCTCTCCCCCTCCATCAGATTCGGAGCAGCAGTGGGCCAGGCCTGATGAGAATGCTGCGCGTGGCCTTCTGCTCTCGCCAGCGCACACCCCTGCTGGTGTCCCTCTACCTGCTCACCGTGCACGTGCTGCTACTGCTCTGCCTGGGGGGTTATGTTTAGGGCCCCCTCCACCCCTTAGAGAGTGAGAGAGGAGAGAGATGGAGAGATAACGGACATGTGACACAGACCCACCGACCCCCTTTCCAAGACAGATTTCATATTACTGTTACATTCAATAGTGTAGAATCGGAGAAGACTCATCACACACACACACACAAACCATGCACTTTTGATACAACAACAAAAATAACGATAATGTGTCTTAGCCTATTAACCAAAGTGAATAGTTTTTTTATATACTGGGAGTCAAAAACACCCTCTGCCATCATTGATTTGATCCAATATTTAATATGTTACCGTTAGCTTACATGATCAGTCAAATGTTATTGTAGAGGAAATGAGAAGCAGTATTGCACTACCTCAGAACTGTTGTTTATTAGACTTCTATAAAGGGACGTGGATATTATGCATCTTTAAATGTACCTGGGGGAACTAACATGAAATGACACTGTACAGTAGATTTACACGGTGTTTCGTTTTTCAGCCAGTTTATGTTAGTGGTGGTTTAGGTGCCTTTAAATGAGGAGAATAAAGGGTCACTTCATGTATGGATGGAGTGAGGGTTAGGATCTGTGGATCTGTTCCTATCTCTCTTACTCTCCTATGTTCTCACGTACAATGGACACCAACTGAAACGTGTACAACCTGCTATGACTACATTCCCACAACCATCTATTTATTTTATTTTTCCTTCTTTTTCCTCTCATTGTTTTCTCTTTAATTAAGAGAGAGCACCATCATTGGCATATTTGACTCCTGTAGTATTTGTATGTCGTATGTACAGTATGTATCTACTGGATGTGGGTTATCCAATCAATTCCCCAATTTCTGCCATTGGTGCACAGATGAGGGTTTTATTCTATTGATTTTATGGCAGATTCATTTGACATTCTGGTGGAATGTTGTCCATTCCAGATGAAATCGTGTTGGTGTTTTTTCTGTGACACTACAAATAATGTCCATCCAATCTAAGATTTCTATAATTTAGCATTATTTATTGCTTACGCATTTAAACCGCATAATCTACTACAATGTATGGTGAACACAATACTGCTGGGAAAAATGGCTACTCAAAAAGTTATTCTTGGTGTCTGTTGTCCCACTACACATCTTGTGACTCACTTGTCCTCTGTTAACTTCTATTGTTAATGACCTTGTACTGTGCTGTATAGATTGAATTGTCATGATGATTGATGATGATGATGATGATACGTGTTTTTCAGCACAGCCTACTGAGGGGTATAGGGCTAGATGTGTACCAGTTATTTTCAAAGGGGACTAGTTAGAACATAACAGGTGAAAAAATAAGACAAATATTGGGAATGACACGTGATTTATGACCTGATGAAAATAATTGGTGCAAAGTAAATCTAGTCCTTTAAGTGTCAAATCTCTGTATGATCAGTGTTGGTTACTCTTGGGCTATTTTTTAACTGAAATATATTGGGAAAACAAATGGATGTTTATTGCGGTTTATTACGGAATGAGAATGTGTGCTTTTACTAATTAACAAACATTATCGTTTTGAATACAGTTGTGTCCAGCATTGATACAGTAGCAAGCCCGTAGCTACTTGCATATCATCGGCCACGCGCATTATTTCCTTTATCAACAGTTTGCGTGACTCTATCCTCGTTCTGGGTGAGACTTGTGAAAATATACATTTGTGATATTATTACATCAAGGAAAGTTGTCTGGCAACGCAAAGGTACGTATAATTACCATGAAATAATGTTTCTTTGTTTGAATTAAGTATTTATCACTGATATTAGAATTTCTAAACGTGTCTTTCAGGAAGTTGCCGATTAGTTCTGTACTGATCTCATCATTGGCTAACGTTATGTTATATTGTTTCAAAGTTGAATCAAAGGAAGGTCTAGCCTACTTAGAAGATATAAATAGTTACTGTGTAAATTATAGCCAACTTATGTTTAGTTTTACTAGTATATTGGGTAAGTGCACTTTCAGACAATGCACGCATTAAACAGGTGACTTAATATAAGCCAGATGGTTCCTTTTATCACCGTTTTTTTTTTAACCTTTTAACTAAATCAAAATGGCAAAATCATGTCCCTCAAATGTACAACCTTTAGATATATGCGCGAATACCAGACTTTGAATGTGTAACTGACTGCAGTTTGTGTGGTACAATCAGGTAGCTTCCCTACATTAAATTGACATCAGTCTGGACAGCTGTCCCCAGCTGTAAGATACCCCCCACTTCCATCAGGTTACTTTGTGTTTTGTTAAACTATTCATTAATGATGATAGTGTGTTATTTTCTGATGAGAGCACTGCAGCTCAGTGCTGTATAAATAACTCAACTTCCTCTTTTGTGACCTCAGCAGAATGAGACTATACTTGTATTCAGCTGCCAGTTTTTCCACTGACAAAGGGGAAATGTTGAATGCCTTGAAGCTTATTTGTGTTTGCAGGTACAGGTGATTGTTCACAAGGTACATTCAGTGTTCACTAAAGCAGTGTTTCTCAACTTGTTTTTACACCAGGGACCAGCAAGCTGTGGCCCCTCTTGTGTTTACACTATACTTAGACTTACAGTACAAATCTTCTGTTTTGTTTCTCTTCCTAGATGTGGAAGTCAGTGGTGGGACACAACGTGAGCTTAAAGGTTGCAGAGGGGGACGACTGGGAAACCGACCCTGACTTTGAGGTTAGCTACTGGGATGGAGGAAGCCGAGGTTCCTTATAGAGCTAGTGTATTTACTAAGGCACCCTCTAATCAATATTTTCTCCCAGTGGAATGAATGTTTTGTTTATGCTTGGTGCGTAACCGCCTCAGTTCTGTTTTCAACGACACCTTGGTCTTCAGACTACAGTTAGGTGATGAGAAGGACTTGGGTTCTGTGTTTCAGAATGATGTGTCAGAACAGGAACAGAGATGGGGGGCCAAGACCATTGAGGGGTCTGGTCGAAAAGAACACATCAGGTAAACATTCAACAGTAACTGGGGGTGGGTGGTCAGCCTGAGATGGCCAGACCAGAAGTTACACATCAAAGACCGATCACAGTATGATTGGTGTATTATGCTGTTGGAGAGCTATGGGGGATGGTTAGCTCAGCTGTGTATTGCTGCTTTAGCTCTGTAGAAACAGGAAAAGGAAGTGAGAACAGTGTGTAGGCTGTCAAGCAGTGAAACTTACCAAATATGGGTTGGTGACTGAGTAAATCTAAGGGTTAGCCACAGACTAGTGTAACTATGTAGTCCCGGGGTCAGCAGATAATGTAAAATGGAAATAGATTTATGCAACAAAGTTCTGATGTGTGTGTATGCGTGCATGTGTGTATTTCCATGCGTGTGTGTGTGATCCCTGCATCTTCCCAGTGTATCAGAGCTGAGACAGAAGGTGTCCCAGGAGCATGAGGTGGGGAAGCAGAAGGAGCGAGCAGAGGCTCCCAAGGCCTCTTACGGTTACGGAGGGAAGTTTGGAGTGGAGAAAGACCGCATGGACAAGGTTAGGTTGTAACATGTCATCATGTGATGTTCATACACTACATGACCAAAGGTATGTGGACACTCGTCGAACATCTCATTCCAGAATCATGGGCATTAATATGTGGTTGGTCCCCCCTTTGCTGTGATAACAGCCTCCACTCTTCTGGGAAGACTCCACTAGATGTTGGAACATTGCTGCTGGGACTTGCTTCCATTCAGCCAAAAGAGCATTAGTGAGGTCGGGCACTGATGTTGGGTGATTAGGCCTAGCTCGCAGTCGGTGTTCCAATTCATCCCAAATGTGGGGTTGAAGTCAGGACTCTGTGCAGGCCAGTCAAGTTCTTCCACACCAATCTCAACAAACCATTTCTGTATGGACCTCGCTTTGTGCACGGGGGCATTGTCATGCTGAAACAGGAAAGGGCCTTCCCCAAACTGTTGCCACAAAGTTGGAAGCACAGAATCGTCTAGAATGTCATATGCTGCAGTGTTAAGATTTCCCTCTACTGGAGCTAGAGGGAAAACAGCCCCAGACCATTATTCCACCTCCACCAAACTTTACAGTTGGCACTATGCATTGGGGAAGGTAGAGTTCTCCTGGCATCTGCCAAACCCAGACTCGTCCGTCAGACTGCCAAATGGTAAAGCGTGATTCATCACTCCAGAGAACGTGTTTCCACTGCTCCAGAGTCCAATGGCGGCGAGCTTTACACCCCTCCAGCAACGCTTGGCATAACGCATGGGGATCTTAGGCTTGTGTGCGGCTGTTCGGCCATGAAAACCCATTTCATGAAGCTCCGGATGAACAGTTATTGTGCTGATTTGCTTCCATAGGCAGTTTGGAACTCTGCGGTCCTGTTCTGGGAGCTTTTGTGGCCTACCACTTTGCAGCAGAGACATTGTTGCGCCTAGAAGTTTCCACACTCACTTTAACAGCACTTACAGTTGACTGGGGCAGCTCTAGCAGGGCAGACATTTGACGGACTGAGTTGTTGCAAAGGTGGCATCCTATGACGGTGCCACGTTGAAAGTCACTGAGCTCTTCAGTAAGGCCATTCTAATGCCAATGTTTGTCTATGGAGATTGCATGGTTGTGTGCTTGATTTTATACACCTTGCAGCAACGGTTGTGGCTGAAATAGCCAAATCCACACATTTGAAGGGGTGTCCGCATACTTTTGTATATATAGTGTATTTCGCTCATATGGTCTTCAGTTGAATGCAAATAACACACCAAGCACAAGGCTTCCTCTAATGCAGTGCTGCTCACCCCACAATGTATGCTGTCAGACAGTACAGTTGTGTGTGCTGACCTATTGCAACTTTTATGGACTTCAACAGTTTATCAAAGATCGTTTCCTTTGTTGATGTATTGATGTATGTGTGTGTAATTACCCAGGGGGCAGTGGGGCATGGCTACGTGGCGCAGGTGGAGCAGCACTCATCCCAGACCGATGCAAAGAGAGGATTCGGGGGGAAATTTGGAGTGCAGAAAGACCGTGTGGATAAGGTGAGGAAACTATACTCTTACTGACAAATACAAAGATATCACAGGATTTGATGAACAGGGTGAGGGATCGTTCTGGTGATGAACATTCCTTCTCTCTTCCTGTAGTCTGCCATGGGTTTTGATTACAAGGGAGAGGTGGATCAGCATACATCTCAGAAAGGTACAGCCTTAAGGACGTCTAATACACATACTTTCTGATTTCTGAAGTCGACTGCATGTTGTTATCCTACCCAGCTACTCCTGGCATACCTCTGACCCTGCTTTTCAGACTATTCAAAGGGTTTTGGAGGGAAGTTTGGGGTGGAGAAGGAGAAAGTGGACAAGGCTGCCTTGGGATACGACTACAAGGGAGAGACCGAGAAGCACCAGTCTCAGAAAGGTTAGAGTGCTACTGTACTGTGGGCTGTTTGTCGGTAGAAACGTTTCATGGTCAATTATTAATATTAGATTTCTAATTCATATTTGAAACAACCTCATCCCTCACTCTCACCAGACTATTCAAAGGGTTTTGGAGGGAAGTTTGGGGTGGAGAAGGAGAAAGTGGACAAGGCTGCTTTAGGTTACGACTACAAGGGAGAGACAGAGAAGCATGAGTCACAGAAAGGTCAGTTGTAACCACAGTTGTGTTTGTAAAACTCAAGGACCATGTCCACATTAGACTGACCTTTGATCTCCACGTTCAGACTATGCCAAGGGCTTTGGGGGACGCTATGGAGTCCAGACAGACCGCATGGATAAAGTGAGTCTTTATTGACCCTCAAGACTCAGGATGACAGTAATTGTTTACGCATTTTACATTGACCTGTGCAAACACACTTAGACTATGACGTTTACTCATTGATTGGAATTATGGTTCCCCAATCCCCATTCGCTCTATAGAGTGCAGTGGCCTTCACAGACATGGAATCCCCTACCTCTGCCTATGAGAAGACACTACCATTGGAGGCTTGTAAGTATGCGCTTTATAGTTCCTCATAGAAGGGCTGAAGTTGTTCTGCTTGCTAAACATTTAGTTCTCAAGTTCAAAGAGGAAAATAAAATGTTTGCTTTACCGGTCTGTCTGTGCAGCAAGTGCAGGGGCAGGCAACCTGAAGACTCGCTTTGAGAACTTGGCTCGGTCATCAGACGAGGAGAACAGAAAGCGAGCGGAGGAGGAGAGAGCCAGGAGACAGGCTAGAGAGAAGAGAGAGCAGGAGGAGGCACGACGCAGACAACAGGTACTGCAATAAAAATGCTACTCCATTAAACATGCACACTGACACAGTGGTATGTATCTCTTGTAGGAACAGAACAGCAGGGAGGAGGAAGCAGAGCAGCATCAGCCTCCACCTGTTGAAGAGCAGAGACCTCCACCTGTTCCAGAGACCAACAGGAAGCCCCAACCACCACAGCTGCCCATTGCCAGGGCAGTGCCTCAGATACCAAGAGATGAACCTGAGCTAGTGGTAAATATCTGATTTAATTCAATGCAACTCACTGATGACATAAACTGCCAATTCTTCTTCACTGCAACGTTACAAAATGAATTGGTGAAATTCACACCTACTCCTTTTCTGTGGTCTCAGGAGGAAGAGGAGGAGGAGCCAGACTATGACCAGCCCCCGTGCCTGCCCCCACGGTCAAGTGACCTGCTGGAGGCGGAGCCACCTCAGGAGCAGACCCCATCAGAACCAGAGCAGGAGGATGAGGGAGAGTATGAGGATATCTCACCAATACCTTTCCCAGAACCTGATCCAGGTCAGTGTGCCACACCCAGTGAGGTAGAGGGGTTGGGTAACCCATTACTATGTCATATCAAAGACTGACCCTTCCATGTGTTCCCTCTACAGCTGTGGATAATGACTATGAGGACCTGACATGCGGTCAGACAGCAGTGGCAATTTATGACTACCAAGGAGGTAGGTAGTCTACTGTATCAATGACTGCGTTGTGATATCATATCGTTGTGTCATACTGTGATGTTACTTCCATTGTGGATCAATACAGAAATCAATGCTAAACATTGCTCAACACACAAGTCTATAAACCCTTTCGGAGACAAAATCCTAAAAGAATGTTATTCTCACACATGAAGAGGCAGATGATGAGATCTCCTTCAACCCGGATGATGTCATCACCAACATAGAGATGGTGGACGAAGGCTGGTGGAAGGGACACTGTCACGGACGCATTGGACTTTTCCCTGCTACATTCGTGAAAATGATGTAGTGAGCATGCCTATAGTCTCCAACACAGACATATACCTGAGTCCATAGGACCTGTGGGTCTTTTCACAGGATCAATATGCTGATGTTCCCCCTATCTGACAGGTATAGTTTGATTGTACCATGGGAGCATCTCAAATGCATACTCCTCTATCCTAACTTTCTTAATACCCATTGGAGGAGGTCAGAGGGGAGGGACCTCTGGCTTTCTCATCCTATGGGTCTTGAGGTGAGAGGACACAAGGAGTATACAATTCAGATTCTCCCCATGTGTTTTCTAGTCAATTGATTTATATCTGGTCAGTAGTCATGATATATAATGGATAAGTCATTGTGCTTCATATTGATCAGGATGGGATGCAGCCCTTCCCCTTATTAACGCTGATTGCTAAATGTTCCAGAATATCCTTATACACTTGCATTTCAAAGGATTATGTAAGTCATCTAGCTATGGAATGTTTTGTTTAAAAACAGTAATTAACTGCAGAGAATTGTATATTGGCTATTGATGGAATCCTTAACTTGAATTACACATTGTCATACTTTGGAAAAGCATAATATCTGAAACACCAGGTTAAAAAGGTTATTTCTAGAATCAACTGCATGTAATCAATAAAATGTCTTAATGTACAGAAACACATTTATTTACTCTGTGACAGCCAGAAGATTATATGGACAGTTTGTTGAATGTATAATGAATGTCTTTGATGGGCTAGGCTACAGAAAGAGGAGCAAATCAAACAGGAATGGAGCTAACAACAACAGGTAGCATTATTAGGGTAAAATGTAAAGAATCTACCATCTTCTGTATACCAGAGCAATAAGAAACCACAGCGTTCATTCAAGTGAAGTATGTCAATGCAGTATTGTGCCCAACACCACAACTCTGTTGTTTTCTATCATACATTCAAATTAGCTTACAGACAATGGGTTGCACAATAGAGATCCTTTGCCTCATATCACCACTTAACTTGAACACAAGGCAGGCAACTCAAGTCCACAAAGATCATGTATCCAATGCTCAGGTGTGTGTCACAAGTCAGAAGTCCTTTTCTCCAGGCTACCAGGCAATGCCCTTCTTTTTTTTGTTGGCCTTTCCTCCTGATTTCTTTGTCAGGCGTTTGCCTTTCAGTTTCTTGGCCTGTCGTTGGCTCATCCATGTTGGGTACTGTCCGTGCTCGTCCAATTGGGTCGTCTTACTGCGCTTGCTGTCCATGTCCATCTTTCCATCTGCAATGCAAAAACAAAAAGGTGTCAACTCAAGACATAGGAAACCATATAAAATGCTTGATCTGTGTGTGATCTCACCATCGACTTCCTCTCCCTCCATGTCTACATCCACTTTCTTCTCTTTTATCTTGGCAGCTGGCACCACTGTAGCTATGTCCTGAATGTCATTCATGGAGATCTCTCCTGTGCCACCGTGGGCTAAGGCTTGCTTCAACCGAGCCAGTTCCTTCGGGGCGTTCTTCGCTCTCTTCACTGCACGCATCTTCCTCTTCCATTTGCTTCGCAGACTTTTGGCCATTTTAAGGTTTTCTGAAAGAGAGGGTTACATAATGGAAACACAGATCCACTTGCACAAGACATCCCGGCTGGCTTTAACTCTAGTTCAGTGACAGTCTCTGCAGAGCCTAGCCATACATATGACCGAGTTCTTGGCTCATATAAACAACACTCATGCCATCAACTCCCATCACGCCACGTAAGCTAGCCAGCAAAGACATACTTATAGCCCAAATCCCCCTCAATCATAAATCGAGGTTCTTGTAGAATTAATCACGATGAACTGCCGTTAAACTATCCATGATTTTACTGTTTTTAAATGTGCAAGACTCAACATAAACAGGCAAGTTTGCTAACTTTTGGCTAATAGCTATCTACACTGCTAAAGAAAATTGATTGTTTTAGAACAATCGATCGGCCTATTCCATTCAATGTTTTTGTACTTCAATAACTAGTATTCGGTATACTCAATTTACTCCTATTGATGGTATTGTAATTAATAAAAGACTGTCAACATACATAGACGCAGATGTATCTTCCGTACAGTTGATAAGCAGGCAGCACACACGTGTAAGTATTTTCGACAACCGTAAAGCATGTCAGACAGTCGTTATGCTGGACACATTTGCGACAATTTACGTCCTCTTAATTTACTATCATACTGTGAACTGGTATTTATTTAATCGAAAACCTATAACCTACATATTTAATGTGAAATATTATCAGTGGTGGATAACTGACGAACTGTCTTCCTGATGCACTTAATTCTCAATTTATCGATACGCATTGTCAGCTATTCTGATGTAGTTCGCAGTTCTTCCAGGAGATGGCGAGCTCATTCTATACTGCAAGCCAAAGCGACCTAAGTCTCATTAATGATCATCCAATTATCCACAAATTCACATCTGCTCCAGAACAAATGTGTTGAACCACTTTAATCTGCAAAAACAAAGGGCAAACGAAAAGTAAAGTATGTGAGTACAGTAAATGAGAAATTATATGTTATACCATCACAACAATTGAATGAACTACAACCATTCAAGATAAATACATTTTTCGTTGGCATGGCATGGTTGAAATGTCTTTGTACTATTTCGAATGGAGAATTTGCAAGACTGCAGTTTCTTCTGGGACTGCACGTCATCAAGTTAAACCCATGAGACCGATTGGGGTATAAAATCCAAGAGCAGGTCCTATTTTAGCCCCACTCGGGGCATGGCCCTACATGCAGTAGGCCTCCACTCTTCCCCAGGAGATGTGAGTTGAGCCCCGCACTTTTCCAGCTGACCTCCTCGGCTCCCTGCTCACTCAAGTGGAGGCCAACCAGCCCCAACTGCTCCCTCTTTCCTCTTCCCATCCCAGAGGAACATTCTATTCAGTGCAGCCCCTCCTCAGCCCGGCCCCTCAGCTTCTGTGAGCTAAAATAGCAGCTTGGCACAGCAGGAGCCATGCCCGGCGAGAAGGTCCTGTCATCCCCATAAAAAAAGATCCAGGATGGACAAAAACCTATTTGGAGCTTTGGGTGAAATTGGGGTTCCTGGTTCACCTTCAAAGTAAACAGTTGGTGGGGAGAATACAAACTCAGGCACTGACCCTGGCCTACACCCACTGTGGGGGTTGTCAAAACCCATTTTTTTGTGAAATGGAAAAAAAGAGGGAAAGAAATGGGAAAACAGAAATCCCTCATACTGACCTGGGCCCAGATTCACAAAACACTTCTTACGCAAAAACACCAACTTTTTTGTTGTTGTAATTTTACCCCCTTTTCTCCCCAACTCTGTGATATCCAATTGTGCTCCAATTGCGGTCTTGTCTCGAGACGAAGAGACGAAGGTCGAGTCATGCGTCCTCCGAAACATGACCCGCCAACCACGCTTCTTAACACCTGTCCGCTTAACCCAGAAGCCAGCTGCACCAATGTGTCAGAGGAAACACCATTCAACTGATGACTGAAGTCAGCCTGCAGGCGCCTGGCCCGCCACAAAGAGTCGCTATAGCGCGATGAGCCAAGTAAAGCCCCCCTGGCCAAACCCTTCTCTAACCCGGACGACGCTGGGCCAATTGTGCGCTGTCCTATGGGATTCCTGGTCACGGCCGGTCGTGACACAGCCTGGATCTTTTTTTTTTGTAGCGACACTGCAATGCTTTTCATACTAACTTCTCAAATATCTTCTTACAAATCTTCTTCAGATGTTTGTTGCTAGGCAACTGATTTAGCTAGCTATCTAGCTAGCAATGGCAATCATGTTAGCATATTTCGTACAGAGATTACTGTTCTAAAACATGTTCTTAGGTTTAAAATAATCAATACTTAAACTTTCAGATGAAGTTTGTGAGTGAATTAAACATGTTCAATTGCTTTCATGAGTTTATTCTCTCACAGCCCTGAGTTTAAGACAAGCTATCTAGGAATTAAGAACATTTCCAAAAGCTTTATTTTCAAGAATCTCTTCTTAACTTTTTGCTTAAGGAGAAAAGGAGAAGAAATAGCACAAGAACATTTCCAATAACGTTTTTGAGGATTAGCAACTAATGTTTAACGTTCTTCTTTAGTCTATAGTTAAGGTAAAAAGGTCAGTTAATAAGACATTTCTTCTTAAGAAGGTTTTGTGAATCTGGGCCTGGGTGACATCGCCCTTGACAACCAGCTGAGGTCCCCGTACCGATGGTGGTATTAGTGTTTTGACTCCCCCAATTAGGACCCTATTACTGCGGAGAATGGGTCTGTGTGTTTAAAGAGTAATTAAGTCCCAAGGCATCATGTTTAGAAAGAGGCAGGGTCTAAACAACACACACACACACACACACACACACACACACACACACACACACACACACACACACACACACACACACACACACACACACACACACACACACACAGGAGAGCAGGTGGCACCGTCTTAAGAGGGCAGAGAAAACAAGAGGGCTGTCCTTTCAAGGAAGACAAAGAGGAAAGCCTCGTCTGTGACTGTATGCAAAAGGCTAGTAGACTCTCTTCTGCCAAGTTAATAGAAATATTCTGCATTTGATACCCAAAAGCAGAGTTGTATTCCTTACAAGTTTCAATGAAATAGCCTACGGTGTACATACTAATATAACAGTAGTTGTATTTGTGCTGAGGTCTAGGTGTGTTCAGATGAACAGTAGGAATCAAAGTTAACCTATTGGCTACTACAACATAGTATAAAGTCCTAAACATAGTTATAAAGACCTAAACATAGTTATAAAGTCCTAAACATATATATTTTTTTATTTCACCTTTATTTAACCAGGTAGGCCAGTTGAGAACAAGTTCTCATTTACAACTGCGACCTGGCCAAGATAAAGCAAAGCAGTGCGATACAAACAACACAGAGTTACACAAGTCCTAAACACAGTTATAAAGTCCTAAACACAGTTATAAAGTCCTAAACATAGTTATAAAGTCCTAAACATAGTTATAAAGTCCTAAACATAGTTATAAAGTCCTAAACATAGTTATAAAGTCCTAAACATAGTTATAAAGTCCTAAAGTCCTAAACATAGTTATAAAGTCCTAAAGTCCTAAACATAGTTATAAAGTCCTAAACATAGTTATAAAGTCCTAAAGTCCTAAACATAGTTATAAAGTCCCAAACATAGTTATAAAGTCCTAAAGTCCTAAACATAGTTATAAAGTCCCAAACATAGTTATAAAGTCCTAAAGTCCTAAACATAGTTATAAAGTCTTAAACATTGTTATAAAGCCATATGCCACTTTAAAAACCAGATAGAATCTTACTTGGCAAATTCTTGTGAGCGTGAGCGATAGCCCAGGACATTTGACAGACTGGCCTCTTCTTCCAAATTTGCTTGTGGATCCAATACGCAGTAGTTGCCCATCCAAAAAACAGGCTCCGATAAGTTAAAAGGCGTTGATGGAGCGATTCCCAAATCCATAGTGAGAGATATGAATTGGCAATCAGTGGCCAGGCACTGGGGGCTGCCTTTAGCATTCAGGTCAGGACTGACCATCTGCTTCTGTTTTCTGAGAACAGTTCTGTTACCTTGCAGCACACCTCAAAGCCTCACTCTGCTGGATTCCCATGTGGTTGAATAGGCTACTTTGCATTTGGTTTCTTATATAACCGTTTATACGGATCATCACTTGCAAAGACAGATGTATCACACTGACAAGGTTATACTACGTAAGATGACTCAACGATATTAGAAATAGAATGTGCTTTATACAGGGCTTTGAGATTTCAAAGTATTCCCAGATGTTCACATTAAGTGATATTGCAGTGGTAAGACACATTTGTATTATAAAGTATTCAATAAAAATAATGATTGTAGTGCATCTAATTTGAATATGACCAGAATGATCTAAGGGAGAATTTGGTGTAGCCGTAGAATTCATTATTGTGATGTTTTGTTTCAGCAGATGCTCTTATCCAGAGTGACTTACAGGAGCAATTAGGGTTAAGTGTCTTGCTCAAAGGCACAGACAGATATTTCACCTAGTCAGCTCAGGGATTGGAACCAGCAACCTTTCGGTTACTTGCCCAACGCTCTTAACGGCTAGGCTACCTGCCGCTTATGATGTGTAACGTGAACCTGTTGAACCAGGCACTGTGGAATTGGAGGGAAGGAGGTGAGCGTTTACCTAGACTACCTCGTCTCCCAGGGCGACGGATGGTGCAGGATGAGAGAGACAAAGAGAAAAGGACCAAGCCCACATGAGCAGACAGATATTTGACCTCTGCAGGGAAGAAATACCTCCTTGTTTTCTGTTTAGCTATATGTGTTATATCCTTCCAGTGGTAGAAAAAGTACCCAGCTGTCATACTTGAGTAAAAGTAAAGATACCTTAATAGAAAATGACTCAAGTAAAAGCAAAAGTAACCTAGTAAAATCATACTTGAGTAAAAGTAAAAAAGTATTTGATTTAAAATATACTTAAGTATCAAAAGTAAAAGTAAAAATAATTTCAAATACCTTATATTAAGCAAACCAGATGGCACCATTTTCTTGATTTTTAAATTTACGGAAAGCCAGGGGCACACCAGAACTCAGACATAATTTACAAACAAAGCATTTGTGTTAAGTGAGTCCGCCAGATCAGATGATGTAGGGATGACCAGGGATGTTTGGTTGATAAGTGTGTGAATTTAACTATTTCCAGTCCTGCTAAGTACTTTTGGGTGTTAAGGAAAATATATGGAGTAAAAAGTACAATATTTTCTTAAGGAACGTAGTGAAGTAAAAGTAGTCAAAAATATAAATAGTAAAGTACAGATACCCCAAAAAACGACTTAAGCAGTACTTTAAAGTATTTTTACTTAAGTACTTTACACCACTGTATTCTTCCATTGTTGAGGCTCTTTTCACAGTCAGCTCTCAGTTTTCATTGAACATTTATGTGGAATTGCTTTATATTTCCATCGTCTTTGATGATTTACAAAATTAAATTACTCACATTCGAAACGATTTAAAAACGTTTTTTGAGGTTTGTGTATTCCAACAATTTGCTGTGGACATCATTACTAATCTGATTTCATGGGTCCCTTTCGATAAGGAGCCTATATACTTTGCACTAAATAATGACATTTAAAGCCCTGTGTGTGATTAAGAGGCCCCTCCAGAATCTGAACTCTATCTACATCACTAGCTCTGTACTGTAGCATAATGATATTGATTCCCTTAGTCCATAAGATACAGCTCAATGAAACAACTCCCCCTGAGAAACAAGAAGAAACTAAAATAAGAGCCACTGTTTGAATCAGTGACCCCCCCAAGGGGCGGACACACACACACACACACACACACACACACACACACACACACACACACACACACACACACACACACACACACACACACACACACACACACACACACACACACACACACACACACACACACACACACACACACACACACACACACACACACCTGACACACAAACACACTCCTGACACACAAACACACTCCTGACACACAAACACACCGCCAGGTCTGCAGGCAGGGTGTCTGGGGAGACGGAGCGGAGCAGCAGTCTTGGGGCCTGTCCTTTCCCCCTGCCGGGGTAGTGTATATCCATTGGACTGTGTTGACTGTTTGTTTCTGTGCCTGCGGCTGCTACAGGGCCAGCTGAGCTGCAGCTCCCAGAGAGCCTTGCTGTGGAGCTGAACACATATTACCCAGCCACACTTGAAAGGAGATTGGCTGTGATTCGCTGTCTTGTCTTCCTGCCCCCCTGGATCTTTTGCACGTGGCCTTGCTGTTCTTGTAGGTCTCACTTCACATATAACAGGCTGGCTGGCTGTTACTCTACTTGTTTCGTTGACACTGTTAGGGAGAGCTTGGGTTGTTCAGTGCCACATCTAGTACATGTAAACCAGCATTATAATGAATGACTAATGGAGCAAACCTTGAAGGTCTGGAATCACACACCCCTTTCATCCTATGATTCTTGAACCTTTTGCATAATAAATGGGTCACTCTGGTCATTGGGTATGCCTTAGTTATATATGATTCTATTGTAAAGGAATCCAATCCATTGGACGTTAGTTGAGAGTCACTCAAATGTACACTACTGTTCAAAAGTTTGGGGTCACTTAGAAATGTCTTTGTTTTTGAAAGAAAATCACATTTTTGTCCTTTAAAATAACATCAATTGATCAGAAATACAGTGTAGACATTGTTCATGTTGTAAATGACTAGTGTAGCTGGAAACGGCTGATTTTTAAAGGAATATTTACATAGGCGTACAGAGGTCCATTATCAGCAACCATCACTCCTGTGTTCCAATGGCACGTTGTGTTAGCTAATCCAAGTTTATCATTTTAAAAGGCTAATTGATCATTAGAAAACCCTTTTGCAATTATGTTAGCAGAGTTGAAAACTGTTGTTCTGATTAAAGAAGAAATTAAACAGGCCTTCTTTAGACTAGTTGAGTATCTGGAGCATCAGCATTTGTGGGTTCAATTACAGGCTCAAAATGGCCAGAAACAAAGACCTTTCTTCTGAAACTAGTCAGTCTATTCTTGCTCTGAGAAATGAAGGCTATTCCATGCGAGAAATTGCCAAGAAACTGAAGATCTCGTACAATGCCGTGTACTACTCCCTTCACAGAACAGCGCAAACTGGCTCTAACCAGAATAGAAAGATGAGTGGGAGGCCCTGGTGCACAACTGAGCAAGAGAACAAGTACATTAGAGTGTCTAGTTTGAGAAACAGACGCCTCACAAGTCCTCAACTGGCAGCTTCATTAAATAGTACCCGCATAACACCAGTCTCAATGTCAACAGTGAAGAGGCGACTGGAACACAGGAGTGATGGTAGCTGATAATGGGCCTCTGTATGCCTATGTAGATATTCCATAAAAAATCAGCCGTTTCCAGCTACAATAGTCATTTACAACATTAACAATGTCAACACTTTATTTCTGATCAATTTGATGTTATTTTTAATGGACAAAAATTGTGCTTTTCTTTCAAAAACAAGGACATTTCTAAGTGACCCCTAACTTTTGAACGGTAGTGTATTTATTCCCTCAAAGTAGTAGGAGTAGATAGATGGACCATACAGCCAAACTATAATTGAATCAGTTCAGCTCACAGACAGATGGGCCAAGCCAACCGTGGCAGGTACAGCTGAACGTTCCAAGCCCGCAACAATACAATTGGTTGACTGTATCTCGCCAAACAATAAATAGACTCATTAATAAATCAATCAAATTCTGGACAAGAAACAATAGAAACATGCTCATCCCAAGGAAAATGGACTTCATTGGAGCGCCTTGCATGCATATTATGAGTAATGAGCAGATCAATAATTCATCATTTTCATTATTTTTCTGATTGCGTTGCCCGCAATCATTTGTTTTAAATATACATTGCTGTCATAATCGGCATGGAAGAAATCATGAAGATTTAGACGCATAATGCATTATGAATGTATACTGAAAAAAAATATAAACGCAACATGTGAAGTGTTTCACAAGCTGAAATAAAAGATCCCATAAATATTGCATTCGCACAAAAAGCTTTTCTCTCAAATTGTGTCCACACATTTGTTTACATCCCTGTTAGTGAGCATTTCTCCTTTACCAAGATAATCCATCCACCTGACAGGTGTGGCATATCAAGAAGCTGATTAAACAGCATGATCATTACACAGGTACCTTGTTCTGGGAACATTAAAAGGCCATTTATAAATGTGCAGTTTTGGCACACAACACAATGCCACAGATGTCTCAAGTTTTGAGGGAGTGTGGAATTGGCATGCTTGACTGCAGGAATGTTCTCCAAACATGTTGCCAGAGAATTGAATGTTCATTTCTCTAAACTAAGCTGCCTCCAACATCATTTTAGAGAATTTGGCAGAACGTCCAACTGGCCTCACTTCTACAGACCATGTGTAACCACTCCAGCCCAGGAACTCTACATCCGGCTTCTTCACCTGCGGGATTGTCTGAGACCAGCGACCTGGACAGCTGATGAAACTGTAGGTTTGCACAACCAAAGAATTTTTGCACAAACTGTCAGAAACCGTCTCAGAGAAGCTCATCTGCGTGCTAGTCTTCCTCACCAGGGTCTTGACCTGACTGCAGTTCAGCGTCGTAACCGACCTCAGTGGGAAAATGCTCACCTTCAATGGCCACTGGCACGCTGGAGACATGTGCTCTTCACGGATGAATCCCGGTTTCAACTGTACCGGGCAGATGGCAAACAGCATGTATGGCGTGTTGTGGGCGTGTGGTTTGTTGATGTCAACGTTGTGAACAGAGTGCTCTATAGTGGCGGTGGGGTTATGGTATGGGCAGACAAAAGCAACGGACAACTAACACAATTGCATTTTATCGATGGCAATTTGAATGTACAGAGATACCATGATGAGATCCTGAGGCCCATTGTCATGCCATTCATCCGCTGCCATCACCTCATGTTTCAGCATGATAATGCATGGGCCCATGTCACAAGGATCTGTAAACAATTACTGGAAGCTGAAAATGTCCTAGTTCTTCCATTGCCTGCATACTCGCAAGACATGTCACCCATTAAACATGTTTGGGATGCCCTGGATTGTCGTGTACGACAGCGTGCTGCAGTTCCCGACAATATCCAGCAACTTCACACAGCCATTGAAGAGGAGTGGGACAACATTCCACAGGCCATAATCAACAGCCTGATCAACTATATGTGAAGGAGATGTGTCATGCTGCATGAGGCAAATGGTGGTCACCCCAGATACTGACTGGTTTTCTGATACACGCCCATATCTTTATTTTAAGGTATCTGTGACTAAAAGATCCAAATCTGTATACCCAGTCGTGAAATCCATAGATTAGGGCCTAATTTATGTATTTCAATTGACTGATTTCCTTTTTAAGAACTGTAACTCAGTAAAATCTTTTATATTTTTGTTTAGTGTAATTGTCTGTCTTCTCATTGACGTCACAGTTTGCACACTTGCACTGATTTGTATTATATTTCTGCCTACAGATGTAGGATCTTAATTTGATCACTCTTTTGTTGCTGAGAATTTTCCTGCGGATGTGGTTTGTGATTTACAATAATTCACTGAAAACCCACACAAACACACGGTTATATTAACAGTATTGCACTTTTCATGTAGCCTACTTTTGGCTAGCCTAACCACCGATCAAGCAACACTGTGGACTAAACATTAAAATATTTTTGCTGCAGGAATATTTTGCTGTGACAATATAGGTTAAATTAAAATCCTACATCTGTTTGTCAGTCCCATTAGTCATTCAAACAGTGTTCCAACTGCAGCAGTTTCAGATATGCTAAACATGTCAACATGTTAATGTATAATCTACATACAGTATTTCCCAAGAGTCCAACAGACTGATTGAGTTCATTCAAATAGCATTCATTTGAATTGTTAGCTTGTTTTCATTTCTCATAATGGTTGTTCATATGCAGCCTGTTCATGAGTTTCCTCGCATCAATTTGGTCTCCACAGAACAGTAGCGGTGCTTGGATAAAATCACTGCGGAAGCCAAGACCCCCCCCCCCCCCCCCAGTGCATACTGCATGTAACAGACAGTTACATGACCTACAGCATGGTTAAGCAAGTTAATGTTCCTTACATTTTCGTACTACTAAACAACTATTGATTTTGAACCACGGAGAGTTACTGCAAGTCACAAAGAAAACAGGAGCTGCCTCCACTATTCCAACACCATTTCAACTTCAACATTTCAACGCCATCTAATCACCTACTGTATGCTTAGTCTAATACAGTGACAACTCAAAGATATATTTAGTATTTAGTCCAATAAACGTAAGCTAAATAGGATGTGGCTGTCCATGGTTCTGATTTCTATCTGCGTGCGCGTTCGTGCAAGTAGAAAAACATGTTGACTCACCTTACTTGTAGAGAAATGCCAATGCCATCCTCCTCTCTTTCATGTTGACGAAACGATCTATCACTCTGTCATACAGTACACACTTTTATTTTTTGTTGTGCCAGGCTACCTGGCTAAAATGCTTGCTCGCTAGCCTAACTTCCATTCATGGGCAACTTCAGCTAGTTAACATTAGCCTTCTACATTTCGCTACTGCTTATATTGAACTTCCATCCTCTCAGGTCAGTGGCACAACAATGTATGAATTAATGGTTGGATCAGAATCGCCGTTATAATCATTGGCCAGTACGGAAAATGAAGTAAAAGCCCAAATCCGTATCTCCATCCATGGCTAATTTAGGAAAGGGCCAATTTTACCTAGCTAGCTAGCTAGGTAGACACCTGAGAACAACACAATGAGATTGAATAATTCTATTTTTTTCTGTTAATGATGTATGCTCTCAAAGCTATTTGATAGGAGAGACACCAAATCGAAGCTGGCTTCCCTTGGTACTTTTATTTTTTTCGCCAGGACCATTCACAGTTGAGCTCGCTCAGTTTGGCTCAATGCTGATTGACAAATTTTGTATACTTTTTTTGTCAAGGGAGGCCAAATGCCCACTGGCTTCCCTTGCATTTGTCATGACTGTCCTGATCAGGTCAGGTTACAGGAGACCACAACCCTACAGATTATTTCTCACCCCCAACAGAGGAGGAGAGATCTAGGGGTCTGAAGATGTGGGGGTTTTATGACCCCTCACGCCCATGGTAAATCTTAAGCCACAGACAACATTTCTTTGTCCTCTCACTATGGAGAACCATCCTCATAACATTAAACAAGCAATAAAGGGACATTGGAAACAATGGTTTCCATCAGCCACAATGGTGGTCATGACGATAGATGGAATATGAAAATGTATGTCATTTTTGTTTTGTTATTAGGTTTAATAGATGACGTTATTACGAAAACATTGTAACTGTAAGAGTTTTCCTAGGATATGCCTGATGTTTATATATTGTACGCTGTGTGGAAAATGTCCAAATCGAAGAGAATGTTTTGGTAAAGATGAAATGTGAAGTTAGTTGTCTAAAATTGGATTGGAGTCAAATCTAGACCTTGCCTCTTAACTTGGTACCCCCAGAGAATTGCCCTGAAGGCGGTTACGTCCACTTCTGACCCGAGGGTATAAGACATGAGAGCTAAGAATTAACAGGTCAGACTAAGTGACCCAAGCTGCAGCCAAGGTCTAAAAAGTCAACGAACCCAAAACTCAACCCAATGTTGAAGACAAAGAAATATTTTTCTACCCATGCTACTGATGAGTAGCTGCGTCTAAGCGGGTGAATTCAAGCCAGACCACCCGGTCTCCACTCTCCATCGAATCGTGGTATCTACACTGTTTCATTCCTACGCTTTGAACCCTGAGCTACAGAGCTGTCTGTCCTCAGAAGACCCCTCTCAGAGCAAGGGCGAGTAATCAGACCAAAAGGACACTGACATCGCGAGAACAACCAGAGAGTTGTGCCGGAGAAGTGCGTCATTGAGAAGCCTAAACGACCCACGTGGAGCTTCCCATCTGAGACCTCCCACACGTAATTACATCATTATATTCTGACCCATAAGAGCGGCAGTTCGGGGCAAGGCTAGGGTTAGAATAAGCATAGCTGACAAATGCACCCAAATGTATATTTCTCTCGTGTACTTTCTCTTTTTCTCTCTTTAAATCCCCATTTTGGGTGATACGTGCCATAGTGTGTTGCCCGTTATACTAAGTTCTAATCAATAGCCTAGACTGTGTTTTGTGTATGTGTATCTTTTATCATCATTTTAGCTTTCTAGTAAATAAATACTCAACTAAGATTGGTGTGGTACGAACTCATTGGTGGGACCCGGGTCCGTGCAGATTCCCGGATTATGCGACGTTCAGAATGAGATTGTAGAGGAAACTGGTTAATTAGCGACTGTTGTAAAGTCGATTTTCTGATATTCTTTTAGTTAATTTGGGAAATAGAAACTCAATAAAACAAATTTTCCCATGGTGCCCCAGGTTAATGAGTTAATAATTGCTTGATTCATTTAATCACGCAATTAGAAACCTTTAACCATTCGATGAGCAACAGTGGTCACATTAACTAATACAACGTCACGACACATTCAATGTTACGGGCAGCAACAATGTCATACTTGTATGGACGAGACAGTATCAGATAGATGGTCTACAAGAAAAGAGACAGAGGGGCGCTGTTTCGCTCCCTCGGATGCTTTCTCCTGTGAGATACATTCTCAGCCTCTTGCGAATTGAAGGACAATTATGAGACACAGAGACGAAAGAGAAATTATTTTATGTTTTAAAATGACATTTTTTGTACATTTTTGGGGGAAGCCTGGCTTCCCTTGGCACCCATGAATACACGCCACTGTCACAGAATAAAAGCTTCCACTTAAAGAACAAAGTACAGATGTAGATCTTAATTTGATCACTCTTCTGTTTCTGAGAATTTTCCTACACCGCAAGAAACGCAGATGAGCTATGTGATTTACAATAATTCACTGAAAACGCGCACTAACATCTGGTTATATTAACAGTATTGGACTTTTCATGTAGCCTACTTTTGTCCGGCTAATAGCCAAAGCAACGATCAAGCAACATTATGGACTAAACGTTTTGCTGCAGGATTATTTTGCCAAGACACTATTGGTCAAATGAAGATCCTACATCAATAGCTCAAACTGTGCACAGCTGTCCCTGAGCCCTACAATAGGCTACCATTCAACTGAACTCTTTACAATGGAGTTTTTTTATCACTATTTTTCTCTTGACAAATTGAAATGATCTTGAGAAGGTCTGTTGTTCTGTTTGCTTGCCATTAGTTTGACCTTGGTGAATCCTCCTTGAGATAGTTTTATTTCTAATTCCCTTTTGGGAGACCTCCATATGTCTAAGGGATGTATTACTCTTAGCCCAGGCCTGGAATATGGTCAGAAATCGCTCCAGGAAAATTATAATAAAATTATAATAATATATATAATATTATTATTATTCATGCTGTGTCATGTTCCTCAATGGGCTCTTTCTAGGAATGTATGCATGCATTAGACACTTGGCAGCATTCTTTATCTCAACACATTAAGTTGCTCATAAAAAAAAACACATTTTCATTTAACGCTAATTGAGGAAGTAAAACTGTAATTACAAAATATATATATTTTTTAAATAATGCCTTGACAACGTGTATCCCTAGTTCCCAGCTGCTAAGATTTCATCAATTCTCCGAAATATATTACAAAACCCACTTAGTCATAACTCATAGTATTTGAGGAAAATAGTTTTTTTTTAAAGCCTTAACGGTGAATTAGACAAGGTTTGTACTGTACTAAAATCTCCCTCTCTCTTTCCCATTGGCATTTTCCATTTTGGTACGTTAGTGTCTCAGTCTGCTGATGGTGGTGGGTTCAGCGCGGCGTGAAGTGTTGTTTTTGTTAGTCTAATTGATTTCAGGTGCTCAGAGAGAGGAAACGACGGAGGGGGAATGCTAAAATAGGAGCCAATAAACCAGGAGAGAAATGGGCCCACTGCTAAGTAGGCTTCATGCTTGATACTTCAAACCCAGTGCACCTCAATATAGCCCAGTCATTTAACATTGGCTCTTTCCACTCTGTCCATTATAATCTCTGTCAGCACATGACAAGCCATGCTATCCCCTTGAGGTGTCTCCTGTTCTGTACCTTACTGATGATACTCTGGTTACACACAGACACTTATATAAGAGCAAGACGGAGAGCTCTGGGTGCATGGTGTGATCAGCCTGTCCCCTAGAGCGACTGCACGCACACACACCACCACCACCACACACGCAGGTCTGTCTTTGCCAGGCATGGTGAGCAATCATCCCATGCCCTCAGTGGAGAGGGGCAAGGTGCAGTTGCCAAGTCAACAGCTGGATAGCCACCCTGAGTGGGATTCTCTGTGGAGGGGGAGTGGCATGACGAGGGGAGGGGCTGAAGGCAAAGGGGGCAGAGAAGGAAAGCCAGGAGCTTTTTCTTGCCCACACCCACCCACCCAGCTGGGGCCAATGGCAGCCAACATGGGAGAAGATCTCCTCAGAGTATGTTTCACAGGGACAATGAAAGATGGTTTAGGATTTTCATTGTGCTGTATGAGTTTTTATTTCATTTGTTTAGAAGACCGTTGGTATGTTATTTGTTCTGTAGCTATTCTTACGATAGTGGGAATCTCTTATTGAGGGAGGGGTTTTCCCTGCACCCCAAAGCCTACATGATGAATACCTGTTATACTGTTAGTATATCAGTGGTGCAGTGTGGATGTCCGATATCCTATATGACTGAAGCTACTTTAGCTTAGAGCGGCAACATAAACCCCCTCTGGTAATGTTATTGATCCTTCACTATGGTATGAAGCTGGGTGTTCAGATCCTTCACTATGGTATGAAGCTGGGTGTTCAGATCCTTCACTATGGTATGAAGCTGGGTGTTCAGATCCTTCACTATGGTATGAAGCTGGGTGTTCAGATCCTTCACTATGGTATAAAGCTGGGAGTTCAGATCCTTCACTATGGTATGAAGCTGGGTGTTCAGATCCTTCACTATGGTATAAAGCTGGGAGTTCAGATCCTTCTCTATGGTATAAAGCTGGGAGTTCAGATCCTTCACTATGGTATGAAGCTGGGTGTTCAGATCCTTCACTATGGTATAAAGCTGGGAGTTCAGATGCTTCACTATGGTATGAAGCTGGGTGTTCAGATGCTTCACTATGGTATGAAGCTGGGTGTTCAGATCCTTCACTATGGTATGAAGCTGGGTGTTCAGATCCTTCACTATGGTATAAAGCTGGATGTTCAGATCCTGTACGGGAATTGCAGCGATGAGACAAGACTACCAACTGGATACCACGAAATTGGGGAGAACCCCCCCCCCCCCCCCCCAAAAAAACAAAAAAACAATGTCACACCAGACAGCATCAGACATGACATACACATACAGACAGAGGGGCGCTGTTTCACTCACTCGGATGCTTTCTCCGGTGAGATACATTCAGTCTCTTTCGAAATGAAGGACATTTATGAAACACAGAGAGACGAAAGATGTATATATTTTTTTGTCAATTAATAGGGGAAGCTTGGCTTCCCTTGGCATTCATGAATACACACCACTCTGTCTGTGGCTATTCACTGTAATTCACTACATGGTATTGATCCTTCACTATGGTATAAAGCTGGGGGTTCAGGTCTCTCTAATGCCGTAATAAAATGCCTTGTCACTGGAGAGTCTGTGGGGATTCACTGCTGTTTAGAACACATCCAGACTGGAATGCCCAAGATTATAAAGAGGCAATATCTTTGCACTGAAAGTCATTTAGTCAAATCTGACAAAGAAGGCCTTTCTCCTCAAAACTGAAGGACACCTACTTGAGATTTCTCTCTGTGAAGAACATCCTTATAATGTTTGCCACAGAGGTGATTGTCAGTTGTAATTTGGGCGTCTTCAATACTCTTTACCCTGTATTTCCCATCAAGACCCTCTTTTGGGGCATTTGACAGGAAATTTGTGGTCCAGTCTCCCTGATATTTTGGGGCAGGTCT
The DNA here is from genome assembly GCF_029448725.1 of Salvelinus fontinalis. Classification (NCBI taxonomy): domain Eukaryota; kingdom Metazoa; phylum Chordata; class Actinopteri; order Salmoniformes; family Salmonidae; genus Salvelinus; species Salvelinus fontinalis. The sequence goes on along the minus strand of NC_074675.1, from coordinate 12,756,444 downwards.
GCTGTGGAGAACGGATCGTTTTGAGGAGTTTCTGAGAGTCAGATCTTCCACACACCTGGAAACACAGTAGAATATTTAATCTGCCGTCTTTATTGAAGTGTATCTGAGCAGACGGATACATGCGTGCTCTTATTCTCTTCATTTGTACTGCAGCTGACCCAGCAGGATGCCCGTGATGGCTGGCAATCGCTGCTAGTCTCCCCCCTCCCTCGCCTCTCTTCAACCCCTTCAGAGCCCTCATCCGACTGGGCTATCTTCCAGCGCTGGAGAAGTGAATCGCCGGCCGTGGCTGAAGCTGTCTGCCTCTCTCCTGCTGAGGCCCGGGATCTTCACAGGTAAATCAAATAAAATCAAATTTTATTGGTCGCATACACATGGATAGCAGATGTTAATGCAAGTGTAGTGAAATGCTTGTGCTTCTAGTTTCGACCGTGCAGTAATATCTAACAAGTAATCTAACAATTTCACAACAACTACCTAAAAGACACAAGTGTAAAGGAATGAATAAGAATATGTACATATAAATATATGGATGAGCGATGGCCGTGCGGCATAGGCAAGATCAGGTAGATGGCATAGAGTACAGTATATTCATATGAGATTAGTAATGTAGGGTATGTAAACATTATATAAAGTAGCATTGTTTAAAGTGACTAGTGATACATTTATTACATCCAATTTTTTATTATTAAAGTAGATAGAGATTGAGTCAGTATGTTGGCAGCAGCCACTCAATGTTAGTGATGGCTGTTTAACAGTCTGATGGCCTTGAGATAGAAGCTGTTTTTCAGTCTCACGATCCCAGCTGTGATGCACATGTACTGACCTCGCCTTCTGGATGATAGCAGGGTGAACAGGCAGTGGCTCGGGTGGTTGTTGTCCTTGATGATCTTTTTGGCCTTCCTGTGACATCGGGTGCTGTAGGTGTCCTGGAGAGCAGGTAGTTTGCCCCCGGTGATGCGTTGTGCAGACCGCACCACCCTCTGGGGAGGTTGGTGGGCGGAGCAGTTGCCATACCAGGCGGTGATACAGCCCGACAGGATGCTCTCGATTGGTCACCTGTAAAAGTTTGAGTGTTTTCGGTGACAAGCCAAATTTCTTCAGCCTCTGCTGCGCCTCTTCACAGTCCAAACCACTGCTGAGAAGAAGAGTATTTTTCCTGCCCTTAATGGGCCTGTGGAGTGCAGGGCCTGTTATTTCAGACCTGGATCAAACCCAAAGAACTCCAGCTGATGCCACACTACACTCTGCCCAGAATCCACAATGACCCGGCGGGGCGGTCCCCGATCCTATCCTCTCTCTACAGTACCTTTCTCTAAGAAACCAACCGCCTCTAGGGAATCCATCCTGTGAATTGGCATTTTATAAGCGCCTTCTCATCTCATTCTACTCGTTTGTCTTTTCTCCATCCAGACTCCTCTTGAGCAACATTGATACCCACGAGCTGTAGTTGTATAGCATCAACCCTCACATTGGATGGACATGGTGACGGTCCTGAGAGGGACAGATAGACGATGAGTTGAGGAGAGTTAAACAGACAGATTCCAGAAGCCTTGACCCATTTTACTATGTCCCTGACACACTGGGGTTCAGCAAGGATGTGTGCTCTGCCTCTTCCACTTTGTGTGTGTGTGTGTGTGTGTGTGTGTGTGTGTGTGTGTGTGTGTGTGTGTGTGTGTGTGTGTGTGTGTGTGTGTGTGTGTGTGTGTGTGTGTGTGTGAGAGAGAGAGAGAGAGAGAGAGAGAGAGAGAGAGAGAGAGAGAGAGAGAGAGAGAGAGAGAGAGAGGAGAGAGAGAGAGAGAGAGAGAGAGAGAGAGAGAGAGAGAGAGAGAGAGAGAGAGAGAGAGAGAGAGAGAGAGAGAGAGAGAGAGAGAGAGAGAGAGAGAGAGAGATTATGGCAGCTTCCCAGCTGAACTCTTTGTGGAGGGCTACAGGTAGAGTAGGTTGACCCAGCTGTCTCGGGGTGGCTAGAACGCTATCCCAGATATAGGCTTGCCTTGAACAGTACAGTTAGTCTGGGTGATGAATGAGGAAGAGAGGAGGGGTGTGACAGGGCCCTGATGCGTGATTGATCATGGCACTTTATTACTTAAAGCGGCGTATTTAGCCCATCTCAATGTGGTCCATGTCAGTGTAAATGTTGCAAGCCCAGGAATTTGTGTCTTGGAGATTTAGAGTGTGCTTTGCAGTGGTGCTTTGTGTTTATTGTGATGTAGCGCAATGTGATGTATGTAAAAGACTGTAAAAGACTGAACTTAAAATCATAATCTCAAAACCCAATGTACATCAGCTATCTATTGATATTGATGAATATGCCTTTCAATCATAGTGCTATCTGCGATCTTCATTCTGCATAACCTGTGTCTCTGTACTAAACAGAGCTAGTTTCACAGCGTCCTTGTTGGCCTCTGGTTTCTTGCACACATCCCTTTCTACATGTCCATTTATCAGCCCCACCACAGTGTTATGCCGGCGTTCTCTTCTTCCCTGTCAAACAACTGACTGATACGGCTGAGCAGTTGCTAGGAAACGCCTTCTCCCTGCCCAGTCAATCTTTAGGGAGCCTATATGGAAGGAGGTGAGGTGTGTGTGTTTCACTTTAGTTGTTGAATGGCATGTGGCCCTATATATACATTTCAGGAAGTACAACGGCAGGACTAGTGAGTATACTGCTGTTCAATGGAGCGGTACTATAGCTGCCATTTCTCTAGAGATGTTCCTAATGTTGCTTACAATTTCTCAACGTCAAAGAAATCGTGTCAATTTGACAGTTATTCCACTTACAGAAGAAGTGTCTGGAACAAGGAATTCTCCTTCACTTCTGATTCAGCGTTGGTGTGTGGTTGATTGTCTAATCTGATGTGAGGGCGTTGGCCCATTATTTCTGAAGTTGCTGCCTGGTGTTCTCTGCCACGTTGTGCACACCGTCCTCTCTCCCACGCCCACCTTCCACTCCCCCCCTGTGAGTTGCCCCGTCAGGTTGGGCCCTGTTCCTCCGACAGTTCCTCTGCGACACACAGCGTGTGAGCGCGCACGTGCCTGTTAATCTGAAATGCTAGAGGGATGCAGGAAAGCTACGCGTTTCATTCCCAGAGAAAAGTGAGTGCGTCAGTAAAGTTATTTCTCCAAACCTGACTAGGATTGGTCATTGCATAGATGGTACCTTTTTACTAGGCTGACTAATAAGATTGGATTGTGATGACTAGTTCTGTTAGTTTTGATAACTGAATATAGACAGTACTCTTCTTGCAGATGGACTGTGGGAGGATAATGAGTGCTTATTCCCCAGCATATGGGATCTTCCTGGAAGGGTCCTCTGAATCACTCAGACCTATCATAGTGACCTTCACATCTGTTTCCTCCCGCCCCACGTCTCAACACAGTGTGTTTTAGGCACCTTTAGTTCTCTTGATAACACCATGTAAATGAATGTACATCTGGGAAGTTAATTCTTCACAAGAATTTCAGCTAAAAACCACAGGATCCAAACTATCATTGGGAGCATTGACAACCCCTGTATCTTGCTCTTATACCAGTGCACTCAGCAGAAATACCCTCACTGTATGACGGACCGCTTAACCCAAGCTGTAATCATGTCTCTGTAAAACACGTGGTATTGAACTACTGTATGGCTCCTCTATCACTTATACAAGGTTGCAACAAGCCCAGATGCATTTGTTCTGTTATAGATTCTGTAAGGGTGCAGGGTCATTCTTCATACCCATCCTCCCCGATCCAACCCGCATATCTTAATTCCATCGACTCACGCTGGTCACGGGGGTGGTATCAGAGAGAGAGATGAGAGAAGTGTGTGTATAGTCTTGTAAACTAGACCCTAGGCAACAGCATTGGATACATTGTGGGAGGCAACCGTGTGTGTGTGTGTGTGTGTGTGTGTGTGTGTGTGTGTGTGTGTGTGTGTGTGTGTGTGTGTGTGTGTGTGTGTGTGTGTGTGTGTGTGTGTGTGTGTGTGTGTGTGTGTGTGTGTGTGTGTGTGTGTGTGTGTGTGTGTGTGTGTGTGTGTGTGTTGGAATCGTATCAACGCACAATGGCCAGACGAATTTGGTTAGACATTTAATATACATAGACCTATATGATGTGAAGTTAATGAATCTCCAGTTGTCCACAGATGCAGAATCATAATATGAAGAGTGAGTGTGTGTGAGTGAAAGGTTATGTAGTTATCATATCTGAAGCTGATTCTCATCTCTGTGAAGTTCAATGATTATGTGAAACATTTCAGTAGCACTGTTTAAGACCATGCCTTTTCATTTCACAGACATTATGAAATTCAAAAAAAATCTGCTGTTTGCAAATCGGTGAAGGTAATACTTTCAGATCTGTCTTGTAGGTTTAAGCCTGACTAACTAGTGTGAAATTCTGGATTTTGTGGATGCCATCTTGTGTTGAAGTCTCTCTTGAAGGTCAATCAGGTAGTCAAGGATGTAGAAATGTATGTAATTTCCATCTGAAGCAGAGTGGATGCTTGTGTGGGAGTCTGAGTGGGAGTATAGATGTCTCAATGATAAAAGTGTGTGCGTGCATGCCTCTTGAGTCAGCCTACATCCTCTCCGCTATTCTCTATTCAATTATAGGATTTTCAATCAGATACAGGTTGTTTTACCATGACAGCAGAAGTGTGTGTTCAGCTGTAATGCCTCTAGGTTTTAATAGACATGTGAAAATTGGTTTTTCATACTTACCCAGCACTGGAGTTTAATTTAAAAAGAAATATTGTTGAGGTCCTCTGAAATTCTGTAAAATGACATCTGATCTTAGCAAATGAAGCCCTCCAGTGAGAGTTCATTGTTAATTCCAGTTTTATGTGTTTTCCATTCCTCTTCATTTCGGCTGCCCTTCGGCCTGAACGGAGTAAACCTCACTTCCTCATTTCTGACCCGACGCGCCGTTTTCCTTTTCCGTTTACAGTTTCAACTAGAGCTTTTGTAGCACAAAATACCTCCATTTACAGATCAGAAGTGGATTCTGTGAACCTGTTGCTCAGAGAGACATAGTTGATAAAGTAGCCTATTGTCTTTATATGTGCCTGAAAATCACTTTATACACAGAATTTCCAATAAGCAATTTGTGTCTATTTCACAATTATCTATGATCCTGGGGCGATACAATGGATGAGTATATCAGGGGGCAGTGTTAGGTGAGCAAAAATACTGTATTCTATACTATCTACTGTATCTTAGTCTATGCTGCTCTGAAATTGCACATCCATATATTTATATGGTCTTCATTCCATTCCTTTACTTAGATTTGTGTGTATTAGGTAGTTGTTGTGAAATTGTTAGATATTACTTGTTAGATATTGCTGTGCTGTCGGAACTAGAAGCACAAGCGTTTCACTACAGCCGCAATAACATCTGCTAAACACGTGTATGTGACCGATTCAATTTGATTTGATTTGAAAAACCTTCAACGATGAAGAGGACAAATGAGTCTATATATCTTTGATTAATAAGATTCATCTCCGCAATATTGTATACAAACACTAAAGCGACAAAACTACCTAAAGGGACCTAGCTATATGTACAGACATGTCTCTATGATGAATTGATATGTGTGTGTGTGTGTCTGTGTGTTGATCCTTGAGTGAGTAGACTGACAGGCGTTGGGGGGTGAATAGCTCCACTGTGACAGCTTTATAGAGGGAGAACCAACCTATCATTATGTCTCGTCCTCTTCTGAAAAAGCCACCACAGCAGTCTCTGACACTAACGCAGCCCCCTGTCTCAGAGTCATCACAGAGCTCATGTGGCCAGCAGGTCCTGGATCAATACCGCAGCTGTGTGACTCCTTCTCCATCCGTGTTTGACGGACGCTTCCTATCTCCACCTGTCCACCTCTGTAATGTGGAGGGATGCACACAGGGTGGCTAATGAGTATCATAATCAATATTTAGTGTGTGAGACAGGGGGTTATGGCAGAGGTACAGTCAGTGCATCACCCTCTTGTTCTCCAAGTGTAGGCTATTCATGTTGGGCCCGATTCAGACTTGAGATACATGTAAATGTACTTATTTATTGATTTATTTTCACCTTTATTTAACCAGGTAGGCTAGTTGAGAACAAGTTCTCATTTACAACTGCGACCTGGCCAAGATAAAGTAAAGCAGTGCGACAAAAACAACAACACAGAGTTACACATGGGATAAACAAACGTACAGTCAATAACACAATAGAAGAATCTGTATACAGTGTGTGCAAATGGAGTAAGGAGGTAAGGCAATAAATAGGCCAATGGTGGCGAAGTAATTACAATTTAGCAATTTACACTGGAGTGATATATGTGCAGATGAGGATGTGCAAGTAGAAATACTGGTGTGTAAAAGAGCAGAAAAACAAATATGGGGATGAGGTAGGTAGTTGGTAGGATGGGCTATTTACAGATGGGCTGTGTACAGCTGCAGCGATCGGTAAGCTGCTCTGACAGTTAGTGAGGGAGATATAACATGGATTTAAGTAAATAAAACAAGGACTTAATGGACTTAAATCAATTTTTTTTACTTAATCTATGTTAAATCTACTTATCTCAAGTCTGAATTGGACCCAAAGTGAATACGTAGAATGACCTCTAAAATGGTACAGATATCCCCGGAATAGCGGACACTATTCAGTCTCTCCTCTTTTTCTTCCTAGTCACAAAGAAAGGGTTTTGTGTATATTTGGTAGTGGAAGTAGGGAGCCAAGATATCAGTATGTTGGGCTGGTGTCCCCATTGATATTCCTTCAGTCTGTTATACATTCAACACGGCTCTTTACTGGCTCTCCTCAAGGTTTCCTTGAAAGACCAGATTAAGCTTTAAGCCTCCGATCATTGTTGTTAATACACATTGACAGTTATTCTACGCAGGGCCGTGTGCGCTGAATGCCAAAACACAGAGGGAACTGAACCCTCTGTGTTTTGGGGATGTGAAAGAAGGATCTCTTATTGTGTCGGACATGCAGTAGTGTTTATTCTCCGATATAACCCCCCCCCCCCCTTCACCCCATCTGTTTAAAAGAGCACACCACATTGCTGTGATGGGATTATCAAATTCAGAAATGATGACATCACAGACATTTTAATCGTTCCTTCTTCGGTTATAATTTGGAGACGTGCTGACCCTCTAGCCCTCCAGGATGTCTCGTATTACAGCTTGACCTCAGATGAACTACAGTCATTTCAGAACTCATAATCTCCTAATCCCCCTATTATAGCCTAGCCACCGACGGTTGTCTTCTAACGTTTGACACTTGATGCGCTTGACACGGAGGTTATCGGGCAATTGGCTCAATTGCTCATTCTCCCACCGCTATGTTAAATGGATGAGACTGGGGCTTTAGTCCTGATAGCCAGTGTAGTATAATAGTGATAGCATAAGTCATTCAGTCTAACAACGGAGGGGGGCCTGGAAGAGACAGGCTTTCGTCTCCCACTCTCACCACCTATATTGATTCTTCCAGGCCTCCCTGTGAGGATGCTTCACGCAGGCCAGGCAGGCTCTTACCTCTGAATGATTCATGGAGCAGCAAAGCGTGGAGAAGAAATGGAAATGACAAACTCTTTTTCCAAATAAAAGAGGAAACGTCTTAAAAAAACTGTCAGGGTGAGATTAGCTAGCGGGGCCAGGCAGTAGGGGAGCTCTCGGCTCTATACTACTGTTGTTGGTACACTTTTAGAAGAAAGGGTTCCAAAAGGGTTCTTCAGATCTCCCCATAGGAGAACCCTTTTGGGTTCTTAATGGAACCCAAAAGGGTTCTACCTGCAACCAAAATGGGTTCTTCAAAGGGTTATCGTATGGGGACAGCCGAAGAACCCTCTAGACAGCATCTTTATTTTTGTAGCCACTGCTGACTGCGGCTACAGTGGTTTCCTCAGTGTTCTCTTGATGTTGACGTATGGGTGCTGTTGTTGGTGGATAGCATGGGAGACACAAAGCAGGATCTGATTGTTAAGCTTGTCGGTTGTGGTTGACTGCTTTGACGTGTTCATTATGCCAGGTTGCCAGGTCAAATAAATGAACTCTCTTCACTCGACACTCCATTGGAGGAATGAAGACTTGAGATATAATTCCATCAGGTTTACTGTACTGTAGACCTACCAATTGCCTCAACAGGCTCTGTAGTGTTAGTGTACCATTATGTGAACTGCTGAGCTGAAGTATTGTACACTACAGCCTCTCCTCTTGAGTTATCATTGACATTTAGTTTGGCTACTGGAGCTGACCTTTGCCCTCACAAACTGTTATTCTACAACTGATAGGGAAAGAGTCAATCTCTCTTAGTCCCTAAGGCTTGGTATTTTCATAAAGATAGCCCTTAGGCAAGGCTGGCTGCAAAACCTGGACTGCAGCCAAATGCCCTGGCTTTTGTGTTTGGTCTGGTTCAGTCAGGAGAATGGGAAATACAGGTGTCCATAAATAGAGCAGAGCAACACATTGTGATTGTTGTATATATCACTGACCAGCTCTCCCTTTCCCCTCCACACTGTTCTACTGTTTCCCTTTGGGCCGTGTAGCATTGTAACATCCCTGTTCATGTTCATCTTAAGTAAGTGACGGCATCCCACCGGGCACAGGTGTCAATTCAACGTCTATTCCATGTTGGTTCAATGTCATTTCAATGAAATGAGGTGGAAACAACATTGACTCAACCCGCGTGTGCCCAGTGGGATGGTTGATAATCAGGAAGGAAGGGAAGGCGGCCACGGCTCATGAGTGTTATCTAAACACTGGTCACTGATGCTGAACGCTAGTGGCAGAGCTAATGTACAGAGAGGGGGTATCTTGACAAACAGGACATGAAGGATATCAGTCTCTCTCTCTCTCTCTCGTCTTGTCCTCTCTGATGTGATGTCAGTATGATAAAGCCACGTGTTCTATCTGATAGAATAGCTCGATATTCCAGGCTGTTTGCTAATGGGGGGCTTGTTGTGTGAAGGAGTAATTGAGTAAAGACGTGCCCCTACTATGACCCCATGGTACGAGGCGCTAGCTGCTCAATGTGAAAATGAACAGTGGCATCTCTATACTGTTGTGCTTCACCACCTCTACTCACATTCCTTTCTATCTCATTTATTACCATGACAAACATTGGCAGTAGAATGGCCTTACTGAAGAGCTCAGTGACTTTCAAAATGGCACGGTCATAGGATGCAACCTTTCCAACAAGTCAGTCTGTCAAATTTCTGCCCTGCTAGAGCTGCCCCGGTCAAAGTAAGTGCTGTTATTGTGAAATGGAAACTTCTAGAAGCAACAACGGTTCAGCAGCAAAGTGGTACACCACACAAATTCAGAGAACGGAACCACTGATTCCTGAAGTGCATAGCGCGTAAAAATCGTCTGTCCTCGGTTACAACACTCACTACCGAGTTCCAAACTGCTTCTGGAAGCAATGTCAGCACAAGAACTGATCGTCAGGAGCTTCATGAAATGGGTTTCCATGGCCGAGCAGCCGCACACAAGCCTAAGATCATAATGTGCAATGTCAAGTGTCGGCAGGAGTGGTGTAAAGCTTGTCGTCATTGGACTCTGGAGCAGTGGAAACGTGTTCTCTGGAGTGATGAATCACGCTTCACCATCTGGCAGTCTGACGGACAAATCTGTGTTTGGCGGATCCCAGGAGAATGCTACCTACCCCAATGCATAGTGCCAACTGTAAAGTTTGGTGGAGGAGGAATAATGATCTGGGGCTGTTTTTCATGGTTCGGCTAGGCCCCTTAGTTCCAGTGAAGGGAAATCTTAACGCTACAGCATACAATGACATTCTAGACGATTTTGTGCTTCCAACTTTGTTTCAACAGTTTGTGGAACGCTCCTTCCTGTTTCAGCATGACAATGACCCTGTGCACAAAGCAAGGTCGATTCAGAAATGGTTTGTCGAGATCGATGTGGAAGAACTTGACTGGCCTGCACAGAGCCCTGACCTCAACCCCATTGAACACCTTTGGGACGAATTGGAATGCCGACTGCGAGCCAGGCCTAATCGCCCAACATCAGTGCCCGACCTCACTAATGCTCTTGTGACTGAATGGAAGCACGTCCCTGCAACAATGTTCCAACATCTAGTGGAAAACATTCCCAGAAGAGTGGAGGCTGTTATAGCAGCGAAGGGGTACGACCAACTCCATATTAATGCCCATGATTTTGGAATGAGATGTTCGACGAGCAGGTGTCCACATACTTTTTGTCATGTAGTGTACATTTGCCAATTTGGCTTGGTTTACATGGGTCCATGGTTAAAGAATTCTCAGCAATTACAGCTCCTTTTCTATTTCCGAGCCCCTTCCTAACAGACACTGCTGGATTGCTTGATAATGGTGACAACTGACCCTAAACCAGTACAGTTGATGCTCATTACCAATTAACCGTTTTAGTGAATGATGAGTATATGGACTTGAGTATCCCAGCATGGACATAACCACTGTATTGTTAATGTGATAAACAAAGACTGGGGGTGGGAGTCAGGGTTACAGGGGGTCAGTGGCAATGTTCCCTCTAAGAAATGCCATGCCTCGCAGAGACTCAAGTTGAACTTCACTGAGGTCGCCCCATTAGTTTGCACTAATAGATCCACGTTTTGTCTGTGATCGAATCAACATAATATCACCCCCTTTGCAATGCAACAAATCTAACTTTGCAAGATTGAGTCTGTGATTTTGTTTTAGGCAGAGCCAGAGCGCAAAGGTGTATAATTCTATTGGCGGGGTAGCCCATGAGCGGTCTTTCAATTACCCGCTAGTGAATGTGCTTTTCAGATCAGTTTAAATCGGTGCGCATTTGTTGATATAGTTAGCGAGCTATTAGCCCAGTTATAGATAAGTGTACGTCAGCAATGGGGAGGTACTGTTTCCCAAAAGGTTCTTCCAAGAACCCCATAGGAGGTGGGGTTCATCGAGGAACCTCCTTAGTTGGTGGGGGTTCTTGCAGGAACCAAACTGCCCAACTGAAACGTTTGGATTTGCATTTGAAAGGACAGCAGGTTCAGGCACTTAACTGAAAACATTTAAAGATCTCCTCGTTTTAAGGTAAGGTTTGTCCCTTGAGTGATCTAAATTGATATTGTTTTATGATGATACCATCTATCTTTTCATTTTTGTGCAAATCTTTCTAAAACAGAAAATGGACACAATTCAATGGATATCAACAAAGAGGTAAGACTATGTACTGTAAGCTGTAAGAATATTTTGAAGGCTAGCTGTATTGGGTGCAGATGACTGAGCTGCTCTCTTTTGTGTCTGTGTCTGCAGGTATACAGACGAGGAGGCATACAAAGTTATGTCAATTGGTATTGGTTATTATGTTATTATGCAGATCCCATTTACCATCCTCCTCCCTTACCTCTTTAAGGAATATTCCATAGGCCTTTACATTATGGACAAGGTATGTGCATGAAAACCATTATTAAAACCGTTTTTTTTCATTCACATTTACCACAAAAACCAAGGTATGAATACTGTTGTGTGCATGTTTTGTTAATCATCTGTATAACTACTATGTTTTGGATTCATTTACATTTACATTACATTTAAGTCATTTAGCAGACACTCTTATCCAGAGCGACTTACAAATTGGTGCATTCACCTTATGACATCCAGTGGAACAGCCACTTTACAATAGTGCATCTAAATCTTTTAAGGGGGGAGGGGGGGTTAGAAGGATTACTTTATCCTATCCTAGGTATTCCTTAAAGAGGTGGGGTTTCAGGTGTCTCCGGAAGGTGGTGATTGACTCCGCTGTCCTGGCGTCGTGAGGGAGTTTGTTCCACCATTGGGGTGCCAGAGCAGCGAACAGTTTTGACTGGGCTGAGCGGGAACTGTACTTCCTCAGTGGTAGGGAGGCGAGCAGGCCAGAGGTGGATGAGCGCAGTGCCCTTGTTTGGGTGTAGGGCCTGATCAGAGCCTGAAGGTACTGAGGTGCCGTTCCCCTCACAGCTCCGTAGGCAAGCACCATGGTCTTGTAGCGGATGCGAGCTTCAACTGGAAGCCAGTGGAGAGAGCAGAGGAGCGGGGTGACGTGGGAGAACTTGGGAAGGTTGAACACCAGACGGGCTGCGGCGTTCTGGATGAGTTGTAGGGGTTTAATGGCACAGGCAGGGAGCCCAGCCAACAGCGAGTTGCAGTAATCCAGACGGGAGATGACAAGTGCCTGGATTAGGACCTGCGCCGCTTCCTGTTTGAGGCAGGGTCGTACTCTGCGGATGTTGTAGAGCATGAACCTACAGGAACGGGCCATCGCCTTGATGTTAGTTGAGAACGATAGGGTGTTGTCCAGGATCACGCCAAGGTTCTTAGCGCTCTGGGAGGAGGACACAATGGAGTTGTCAACCGTGATGGCGAGATCATGGAACGGGCAGTCCTTCCCCAGGAGGAAGAGCAGCTCCGTCTTGCCGAGGTTCAGCTTGAGGTGGTGATCCGTCATCCACACTGATATGTCTGCCAGACATGCAGAGATGCGATTCGCCACCTGGTCATCAGAAGGGGGAAAGGAGAAGATTAATTGTGTGTCGTCTGCATAGCAATGATAGGAGAGACCATGTGAGGTTATGACAGAGCCAAGTGACTTGGTGTAAAGCGAGAATAGGAGAGGGCCTAGAACAGAGCCCTGGGGGACACCAGTGGTGAGAGCACGTGGTGAGGAGACAGATTCTCGCCACGCCACCTGGTAGGAGCGACCTGTCAGGTAGGACGCAATCCAAGCGTGGGCCGCGCCGGAGATGCCCAACTCGGAGAGGGTGGAGAGGAGGATCTGATGGTTCACAGTATCGAAGGCAGCCGATAGGTCTAGAAGGATGAGAGCAGAGGAGAGAGAGTTAGCTTTAGCAGTGCGGAGCGCCTCCGTGATACAGAGAAGAGCAGTCTCAGTTGAATGACTAGTCTTGAAACCTGACTGATTTGGATCAAGAAGGTCATTCTGAGAGAGATAGCAGGAGAGCTGGCCAAGGACGGCACGTTCAAGAGTTTTGGAGAGAAAAGAAAGAAGGGATACTGGTCTGTAGTTGTTGACATCGGAGGGATCGAGTGTAGGTTTTTTCAGAAGGGGTGCAACTCTCGCTCTCTTGAAGACGGAAGGGACGTAGCCAGCGGTCAAGGATGAGTTGATGAGTGAGGTGAGGTAAGGGAGAAGGTCTCCGGAAATGGTCTGGAGAAGACAGGAGGGGATAGGGTCAAGCGGGCAGGTTGTTGGGCGGCCGGCCATCACAAGACGCAAGATTTCATCTGGAGAGAGAGGGGAGAAAGAGGTCAGAGCACAGGGTAGGGCAGTGTGAGCAGAACCAGTGGTGTCGTTTGACTTAGCAAACGAGGATCGGATGTCGTCGACCTTCTTTTCAAAATGGTTGACGAAGTCATCTGCAGAGAGGGAGGAGGGGGGGGGAGGGGGAGGAGGATTCAGGAGGGAGGAGAAGGTGGCAAAGAGCTTCCTAGGGTTAGAGGCAGATGCTTGGAATTTAGAGTGGTAGAAAGTGGCTTTAGCAGCAGAGACAGAAGAGGAAAATGTAGAGAGGAGGGAGTGAAAGGATGCCAGGTCCGCAGGGAGGCGAGTTTTCCTCCATTTCCGCTCGGCTGCCCGGAGCCCTGTTCTGTGAGCTCGCAATGAGTCGTCGAGCCACGGAGCGGGAGGGTAGGACCGAGCCGGCCTGGAGGATAGGGCACATAGAGAGTCAAAGGATGCAGAAAGGGAGGAGAGGAGGGTTGAGGAGGCAGAATCAGGAGATAGGTTGGAGAAGGTTTGAGCAGAGGGAAGAGATAATAGGATGGAAGAGGAGAGAGTAGCGGGGGAGAGAGAGCGAAGGTTGGGACGGCGCGATACCATCCGAGTAGGGGCAGTGTGGGAAGTGTTGGATGAGAGCGAGAGGGAAAAGGATACAAGGTAGTGGTCGGAGACTTGGAGGGGAGTTGCAATGAGGTTAGTGGAAGAACAGCATCTAGTAAAGATGAGGTCAAGCGTATTGCCTGCCTTGTGAGTAGGGGGGGAAGGTGAGAGGGTGATGTCAAAAGAGGAGAGGAGTGGAAAAAAGGAGGCAGAGAGGAATGAGTCAAAGGTAGACGTGGGGAGGTTAAAGTCACCCAGAACTGTGAGAGGTGAGCCGTCCTCAGGAAAGGAGCTTATCAAGGCATCAAGCTCATTGATGAACTCTCCGAGGGAACCTGGAGGGCGATAAATGATAAGGATGTTAAGCTTGAAAGGGCTGGTAACTGTGACAGCATGGAATTCAAAGGAGGCGATAGACAGATGGGTAAGGGGAGAAAGAGAGAATGACCACTTGGGAGAGATGAGGATCCCGGTGCCACCACCCCGCTGACCAGAAGCTCTCGGGTGTGCGAGAACACGTGGGCAGACGAGGAGAGAGCAGTAGTAGTAGCAGTGTTATCTGTGGTGATCCATGTTTCAGTCAGTGCCAAGAAGTCGAGGGACTGGAGGGAAGCATAGGCTGAGATGAACTCTGCCTTGTTGGCCGCAGATCGGCAGTTCCAGAGGCTGCCGGAGACCTGGAACTCCACGTGGGTCGTGCGCCCTGGGACTACCAGGTTAGGGTGGCCGCGGCCACGCGGTGAGAAGCGTTTGTATGGTCTGTGCAGAGAGGAGAGAACAGGGATAGACAGACACATAGTTGACCGGCTACAGAAGAGGCTACGCTAATGCAAAGGAGATTGGAATGACAAGTGGACTACACGTCTCGAATGTTCAGAAAGTTAAGCTTACGTTGCAAAAATCTTATTGACTAAAATGATTAAAATGATACAGTACTGCTGAGGTAGGCTAGCTAGCAGTGGCTGCGTTGTTGACTTTGTTTGAAAGTGTAGCTGGCTAGGTAACCTCGATAGCTGGCTAGGTGACCTCGGTAACTGGCTAGATAATTAGTCTAAACTACACAATTGTCTTAGATACAAGGACAGCAAAGACAACTATGTAGCTAGCCAACACTAGCTAGCTAACACTACACTAATCAAATCGTACCGTTGTAATGAAATAGTTTCTACAGTGCTGCTATTCTACCGAATAGCAGCACTGTAGAAACTATTTCATTACAACATATACTTCACTTTCTCTACACCTATGATATATAACAGGAAACAAGTTCAATCACCACGCCCTGCAAAATCATTCTGGCGATAGATACGGAGAACATCAACACATTAACATTCTTTTTAGAGTGATGTTAGTTGCTTTCATTCTCCTACAAGGCTTATCACACTATCCATCCTGTTTTCTAGCAATCTATCGGTTTTTGGCATTAGAATAAACTTGGCATTTACTTCAGACAGACTGCTAATTGTGGTTGTAGAAAGCATTTGTTGATGTAATTGCCTTAGATAGTGGTAGTACAACACTATTTATGTCATGTTTTTGTACAGCGTGCCTGTTCAGTACACAGGCGGCTTGAAGAATAATGGGTTATCTTGATCCAGCAGGATCCACCTGAGGGATGTTTCTGTAACCGTCTCCCCTGGCCCGGTTTGATTCCTATTAACAGTTAAATAGTCTCTTCCCTTCCCTCCCTCCCCTCCCTCCCACGTCCTCCCCTATCCCTTATAATCACACAGGTGAGAAAACCCCTGAGGGGGAGGAGGGGAAGGAAGAGGGAGAGGGGGAGGCAGAGCGAACGGGATGGAAGTGTCTCATGGATGAAGAAAGAACCAAATGAAAAGCCTCCTTTCTGTGTGTGTGTGTGTGTGTGTGTGTGTGTGTGTGTGTGTGTGTGTGTGTGTGTGTGTGTGTGTGTGTGTGTGTGTGTGTGTGTGTGTGTGTGTGTGTGTGTGTGTGTGTGTGTGTGTGTGTGCGTGCTGGATTAAAGTGTTGCGGGATGAGTGGGTCGATGGACGGATGGTAAGATTGCAGCAGTTGGGGAGCATGATGAGAAAGAAGGAGTTATTTCAACCTGCCCTCATTACTGGCCCTGGTCTCAATGGACACACACGCACGCATGCACGCGCGCACGCACGCACGCACGCACACACACACACACACACACACAGAGAGAGAGAGGGGGGAGAGGGATTCTCATCACCATTCGGAGACCCTACTCACAGATGTTCAGTCGCTACATCGTTTGACAGAGGGGTAATAGGCTCCTCTCTGTACACTTGGTTTGGCTGGCTGTGGACTGTAACGCGGTGCTAATGCTGCATGCACACATCAAACCGCTTCAACAGCGCTGGCTCCAGCTCACACGCCGCACGCCACCGCTGTCATCCTCCTCCTCATTGTATTACCATGCCCATTGGGAGTTTATGATTTCCGATGTGCTTTATCACTGAATATGTTTATCTCAATGGGGTGTACACACGCTGAAGGATAGCTGAGGTGGCATAGTTAATAGCCTAGATCAAGACACAAAAACAAAGTCCTAAAAACAATATTTTCTTGGGTCGCTCTGCTCCAACCACAAACCCTGCTGGGTTGCCAGGTCTGGGGGGCATGGCAACACAGTGGTTAATTTCCCTCATTTGTCAAACTCAGGTCCCTATTTTTGCAGAGGCAGGCAGTGAATGGGGAGGCTGGGGTTTGGGCTGTGTAGTGATGGAGTGGAGGCGGCACTACAGTACTTACTCCTAGACAATAATCTGGAGGCTGAGTGGCTGTCAGATCCTTGGCACGACCTACTATGAGAACTCTGAGTACAGGGAGGAGGGACACACACACACACTGCATGGTGGGTAAAATAATGCTGAGACAAACGAATCCGACTAGTTTCTGTTTTTCTTATGAGAGTGAGGAAGGATTATCTTCAGCAATGCTGCTTAGTGGACACAACAGAAACGTCATTGTTGTACCACAATAATCCACCATGATAGCACTGTCTAGTCATTGTGTTTTTCAGTGTCCGTCTGTCTGTCTGTCTGTCTGTCTGTCTGTCTGTCTGTCTGTCTGTCTGTCTGTATGCGTGTGCGCACATGAGTGTGTGTGTGTGGTAATCAGGTCAACCCTTTCCCCTCTAGAGCCAGGGCAGTCCGATTACTCATGACCTGTTGAGATAAGCCATGTATCACTAGCTCACCAGCATCACTACCTTACATTATGGATAAGACTATAGCTCTCATCCCACTGACTGAATTACTACTACTGGCCTGGGGCTCTGGACTGGACCTGGCCTCTGATTGGATGGCCTGGAGATGACTAGGTAACCTGGTTCCAAGTCTCTTTGTGCTCTTATGGTCGTTGTCATTGACAATGACAAAGACAGCACAAATAGATCTGGGACCAGGGTAGGGGGTCTTTGTGGAGCTGTAGCTGCTTCCATTTTGTACTGTCTACTATTCTCCATGTATTTGTGTATCTCAATATAATCTCAATGTATTTCTACAAAGGATTGTTTTCTTCCTGATGTAATTGTAGGTCTGTTTTGCATCTACGTACTACTGAGTCACAGTCTCAGCAGGGGTCCTTATACCTGAGGGGTCTTACTGACTAGCCCTTCAGTTAATGCTAGAAACTTCACCGATCTTCAGAAGACTTACGCAGCCTGTGTGTTATTTGGACTCCTGCTGAGAGGTCTACATGTAGACTGCTGATGCTGCAAAGGAAAGGGGATGTGATTTTAGTTCTACTGGAGGGAAATGGAAGTTCCAGGCCTTGATGATGCTGAAAACACATCAATTTACGCATATTTGTAGTTCGTTCTTCATTCGTTTGTTTGTTTGTTCGTTAGCTTGTTCATTTATTCATTAATTTGTTCATTTATTCATTCATTTCTTTGATTTCTTTCTCCCATCCTCTGAGTTACCTGAAGATACTGTTCATTCCTCCACCCTAATCAGCTGATCCACCTTGAGACTTATTCCTCCTCCTAGTCCTGCAAGATGTCCTCCTTCCACAGACCTGCCGGCAGCCCAGCGGCCAGATGCCTCACTCCTCATCTCCTCTCTGCTACACGTCCTCTGCACTCCCACTGAGAAAGCCTTTGAAAGCCCACCCCACCACATTCTATATAAGGGCCATCTCAGCCCAGCCAAGCCCAGACTAGCCCAGTCCTCCTCCTAGTCTGAATGCAGCATCCAGCCCCAATGCCTGCCCTTAGTTCAACCTAGCTCAAATTGCCCCAGCTCAGTAGTGGTGTGATGTGCTGGTTCCCACTCTGATCTCCCAAGACCCCCTGTGTATCCTGCTTCGTTTGGTCCCTGAATTATTGATCCTTTCCTATCTGAATTCTCCGCAGGTCCAAGCCACTGCACACCAACACTTTCCATTTGAAATGGAGAGCAAGGAGGAGAAAGGAGAAGATGGGACAATTGTATCTATGGGCTTGGTTGAGAGACCATGAGGGGGTTGGTTGGTGATTTCATAGTAGCTCTCCAATTAGTCTGTGGCTTAGAGTCAGTGTCATTTTCATTGCAGGGAAATGTAATGTGTAGCTGTGCAGCCCTTAACTAGATGACATATGGTGATACGTTTGTTTAATTAAGCCACCATGTTCTAATGGAGAATCACAGGGGTCATTTTATTCAGCAGTGTAATGCACTCATCAATTCCATATAATGATGGAATAAGTAGGCTCTTGGGTGTGTGCTTAAAGAGCACACACACATAAAGAGATACACACTTGTACACACAGAGTGTAAATGGGTGAACACATGCATACAAGCAAGCACACAGACACGTGCATGCACAAAGGCGCACACACACACACACACACACAAAACAACCCGTGACTGCAGCAAATGTATCTTGTGTAGATACGGATAACACCAACTATTCAAGAACGTTTCCTCATGATAGAGAGACGGGTGGATGTATAGGAGATCCCTCCTTTGTAGTTCAGGAGAAAGGAATCCCTTTTGACATTGCCCCCATAAAGCTCTCCTGACTCACCTGCAGATAAGGAACCTTGAGAGGAAGCTTACATCCACTAGACGTAGCCAGCAAGATTCATTTCATATTGGAAGCGTTGGATGTAGGATGTTTCTTGCCCCTGTCTTAGTCTTAGTGACGGACCATGTGGCTAGATTCAGAGGAGGAGAGAGGGCTGTCTGTTTCTCCTCTCTTTTGTTCTGGTACTTTCTCACCTCAGAAATGCTTCTGGGAATTCACATGACCGCATTCTCCTTTTAGAGCAGACAGACAGACAG
Source organism: Salvelinus fontinalis (assembly GCF_029448725.1). Taxonomy (NCBI): domain Eukaryota; kingdom Metazoa; phylum Chordata; class Actinopteri; order Salmoniformes; family Salmonidae; genus Salvelinus; species Salvelinus fontinalis. Next base: position 12,737,385 of record NC_074675.1, on the reverse strand, counting down.
ACAGACAGACAGACAGACAGACAGAGGAGTCTAGAGGATGCATCTCCCCTGTCCAGACAGGGATAGGGAGGCTTGGCCAGGAGCCAGTCCTTGGAACTCCAATATCCTCCCTTTATTTCGCTGTGTTCAGGAGAGATTTTAATGGTGAATCCCCCAGCCGATCAGGGGGGAGAGGAGAAGATCTGTCTGGTGGCGCAGGCCCCAAGCTGAGCTCTGGTCCATTTGGTCTGCGGACAGGGAACAGGAGCCATGAGGGGGCGAATGGAGGCCGGCGGGCCCAGTGGGCCTGTTACAGTGACAGAGCAGAGAGAGACACTTAAAGTGGTCCATAGGGGAACAGTGTGGGGCCACGTTAAGTGCATGTGAATGGGCCATTTTGTCAGGCGTCCCTGGAAAGCTTGACAGGCCAATGTTGTCTGGGAGTAGTCAGTGGGAATGGTTCATTCTTCTTCATCAGGACAATACAGAGGCTGGCTGCATGTCCACATGAAACACAGAAACGAACACAGGCAGCTCCGACTGTCTATGGAGAGTTTCTGTAATTAACATGGAGCAGTGACACACATAGGACTACACACACACGGACATATATTTTTAAAGCAGACATTTAAAAACAGACATATGTTATACTTATTTACACTTCACATGCATGCATCAACGATCTGGCTTATTTCTTTATGATGGCATATTATGGTCTCTCCATGTGTCACTGACACGGAACCCACACCGGCTGCGCGCATGCGCCCTCGTGCGCTATCGTGCATACATTTATTTTGTCCCCCTACACCAAACGCGATCACGACACGCAGGTTAAAATATCAAAACAAACTCTGAACCAATGACATTAATTTGGGGACAGGTCAAAAAGCATTAGCTAATTTGTCCTATTTAGCTGCTTGCTTTTGCTATCTAATTTGTCCTGGGATATAAACATTGAGTTGTTATTTTACCTGAAATGCACAAGGTCCTCTACTCCGACAATTAATCCACACATAAAACGGCCAAACAAATCGTTTCTAGTCAACTCTCCTTCTTCCAGGCTTTTTCATATTTTAACTTATATGGTGATTGGCATCTAAACTTTCATAGTATTACCACGACAACCGGCAAAACAGTTTGTCTTTCAATCACCCACGTGGGTATAACCAATGAGGAGATGGCACGTGGGTACTTGCTTCTATAAACCAATGAGGAGATGGGAGAGGCAGGACTTGCAGCGCGATCTGCGTCAGAAATAGAAAGGAGTTCTATTTTAGCCCTTGGCATCGCAGACGCTCGTTGGCGCAATAATTGAATAACATGGATTTCTACATTTGTTTTGCGACGCCCGCGCACGCGACGTGTCCGGTCTGGTCAGCATGTGAGGTGGGCGGGTGTATCTGTGATGTCGTAAGAACCTGACTCAGAGCTCAGGGATGGTTTGCACAACAACAACACGGCGACGACAGCCCCAACCAGAGCTCACTGTATGTGTGACCTGTGATTCAATCACACACCGGTAATCAAAACTGGCTATAACTCCCTCTCTGTTTGTGATGTTTTCCTCACTACCATCTGTGTCTAAATAGTGTTGATTCACCTTCTTACTCACTGGGCTCTTAAACGGTCAGTTTCAGTTTAGTAGAACGATGCTGTTCTGTGCTTGTGATTGATACTTACTCATGTGTATCCTGTATTTCATCACCACTTAGCAGGAGCATCTGGGGTTGTTTCCAGACACACCTCCCTCTGCTGTGTCGTTGATTATTATAGATCATTTCAAATATCACACCTGTCCTTAAATAATGCACATCCTGCTCAATAACTGGTCCAGCAGCAAATATCTCCCTTTTCATGAAAATGTCAATTTCCCTCTACAGGTTGGTTAGCCCCGTTGGGGCAGTGGGTATGCAGACAGGGAGGCGGGCGGAGCCTAGAAAGCATGCTGGGTAAGTTTGCATTCAGTTGCTGCCCTCAGTGTAAATATTAGTCATGCAGGTTTCAGCGCAGAGATAGAATTGCATTCAGGCAGCTGACACTGGGGCATCAGTGAGAGAGCCACCGCCTGTACCTGTGTGTGGTGTGTGGTGTGTGGTGTGGTATGGTGTGTGGTGTGGTGTGTGTGTGTGTGGTGTGGTATGGTGTGTGGTGTGGTATGGTGTGTGGTATGGTGTGGTGTGGTGTGGTGTGGTGTGGTGTGGTGTGTGTGTGTGTGTGTGTGTGTGTGTGTGTGTGTGTGTGTGTGTGTGTGTGTGTGTGTGTGTGTGTGTGTGTGTGTGTGTGTGTGTGTGGTGGACAGACGTACGAGGCATGCTGCCTACCCGCTGCCCAGGCTTCATTAACAGCTGCTCCTCAGTAAGGCATTGGCACCGCTGGATCGGTTGCCTGGCAACTGAGACCCTCCGCGACCAATGAGAGGGCGGATGGATGCAACAGGAGTTGTTCTCACTAGACACATGCAAGAGGAATGAAATCTCCTCTAATTTCAATAGATTTATCCTCTCTGTCACTCACTCCCAGGGCAGCGGGCCAGGCAGAGCAGCAGCAGAGCAGTGGCAGAGGCGACAGCACCATTTGAGGAACAAACTCATGTTAATTCAGCTGTTTGGAGGGATTCTCACACATTGCTGCGGTCACAAGCGCTCACTCGGCCTCGACAAACAAATCGGGAGCAAACAGACCAGACGGGTTCAAGGGGGATGAAAAGACAAATCCCGCTCCTCCTCTCCCCTCTAGAATGGGGGCAAGTATGTGAGACATGCCCGCTGTATGGAACGACAAAACAAGGAATTGCTGATGCAAGTTTGTCTTTACTCTATCCCTGTCGTTTTCATTCACCGGAGACTTATAGTAATAAATAAATGATGGCGGCCATTTGCATAAGATAGGGCCAGCGAAGATAAGACAGTAAAGAGAGGTCCATTAGAGCCATCCTCTGAGTCATTTCAAACATGGCCACCGCCCAAATCATAGGGGAGGAGGAACAAGGCCAATACATCATAATACATCTCTCTCTCTCCTCCCCTCTCACTCCCTCTGTGTCTTTCTATCTCTCTCTGTCTCTCTCTCCCTCCCTTTCTCTCTCTTTCTCATGCTGTGCAGATAAATGAAGTGTTGCTCACATGAAACTGCTACAGACACCGGGTCTTGTTCAGCTAGTTAGAGAGGACACTTTACACCATGCACTTGTGTGAGAATGGGCTTTCAGTTTGAAATTTGAATGAGTGTTTCTTATGTCCAACGTCACTCCCGGTCAGGTGAATGAATTCTCTAGTTGCGTTTTTGTACGTTAACTGGTTCTGCTGATGGTACCAGCGCAGTGTGTATGATCAGAAGTGAGATACCATGTCCAGCATATCTACCACTCTGTCTCCAGCAGCTTTTCCTAGATCAGTGTTAAGGCGCTGCTTCCTTCTCACAAGTTTATCGTACACACTCTGTCTGTCCCGCACTGTGCTGTGCTGCATCACAACAAGCCGGTAGAAACTGGACTGAGCCATGAGATGAAAGCCTCCTTGCTTTTATCTGAGATAAAAGTTTATTCTCTGGGCTGCTTGTGTTTTTCTGAGGATGTTGGTGTTGTGTGTTGTTGTCCGACTCAAGCAGACATGAAGGGGGCCACGCTGCAGTTTGATCAGCTCTTTGGTGCTTCTGAGAGAAATCTTTACCTCCAGCTCACATCTCCAAATGCGTCTGGTGAGATTGCAATCATCCGACTGATGACGAGACAACAAAGGATGACGAGACAACAAAACCCTGCCAGGTTTTACTCAAAACTGAGGGGTGAAATGAAGAAAAATAGGTTTTTCCTAAAAGTGTTACTTCTCCTCTATATACTGTAGACCTGTTCATGTTCCAGTGTGTCCTGGTACTGTATCCCCGTCTGAATGCATAACAGGCCTACATTGCCTGGTCTTCCCCCCTGATATGAACATATAGCTTCTTTGAACTAGTGTACTTACTGGTAGTGATATTCCTTTGTGACGATGTAACAATCAGAACACCAGTATGTACGACTTGATCTGCAATAGATGCTGAAGGCGCACACTGGACCATGCCTGGGAGTGCTGTCTCTGCGTCTACAGGCTAACCCTGATCTATGCTCTCCTATCCCCGCAGCTCCCTCCCTCTATCTCTCTCTTCCTCTCTCTCTCCCACCTTCCCTTGCTCTGCCACAAAAAAAGTCAATTGGTTATCCAATGGCGCCACACCCGATTAATATTTAACAGCGGTGGCGCTTGTGATGAATAGCGCGGTGGCACCTGGGTCTGGACCCCAGCACAGACCCACAATGCATCACTCCACCCAGCCCAAGTAGGGAAAACATGTGATCTTTTTCAGGCTGTCTCACTGGAAGAAATTTCTATTCTCATTTCTATCAAATGAGTTTAGACGTCGTAGTAGATTCTCTCTTGATGTTCAGTACAAGGACATTGAAATACGAGAGACTGTGCTCCCTAGATTTGGCATTCGTTGGAAAAGATTTGGATGAAAATAATGTTGAATTATTGGCATTTACAAATACAGTGTGTGCAGGGACAAGGCTTTTGAAATACGTTAGTATCCAGGGATTGCCATGGCCATTTGTAACAGAGATCTACTCCATTTCCACTGTTCCATTTTGCAACATAAGATCATGAAACTAAATATTTTATTCTTAGCTTCTCTCCATTCTCCTGCAATCTAACCTTTGAGCATGTTGTTGACTCTATGGCAGGGCTCTCCAAACCTGTTCTTGGAGAGTAGCTGTCCAGGAGTAGCTGTCCAGGAGTAGCCGTCCAGGAGTAGCTGCCCAGGAGTAGCTCTCCAGAAGTAGCTCTCCAGAAGTAGCTCTCCAGAAGTAGCTCTCCAGAAGTAGCTCTCCAGGAGTAGCTCTCCAGATGTAGCTCTCCAGGAGTTGCTCTCCAGGAGTAGGTTTTCGCTCCAATCCTCATCTAGCGCACCTGATTCTAATACTTAGCTGGGTGATAAACTGATTAGGTTAGTTACAACTGGGGTTGGAGTGAAAACTGACAGGAGGGTAGCTCTCCAACCCTGCAGGAGGGTAGCTCTCCAGGAACAGGGTTGGAGAGCCCTGCTCCATTGTATACCTCACCTCTATGGTTATACTATTGATCAGCTCTCTAAACACATCCCTGAACTGTTTATATGGACCCATTTTTGTATCCCGTCCTCCATTTCCTCCTGACCCATACAGTACAGGGTCTGAGAAGCTTCATCCAGAGGTGCTTTGTTGCCTTGAGCGGTTCCCGTGGTACTGTCTTTTCCCTCTGTGTAAACCTGTGTGTGCTTCCATCGACACTGGCCTGTCTGATTCTAGCGCTCCCTGACACGTGTCTCTCTACAATTAACTCCTTGTTGACAGTCGACAGCACCAATCTAATTTAGCCTGCCAGCTCTTTGTCTTCTTCATCCCTGGTTTCTGCCGCTCTTCCTCTGCGGAGAAGGGGAAGGTGTGGTGCTTGGCATGCCACAGTCAGCTGTAAGACAGTTCCGTTTCATTACTCTGCTGCACCACGTACAGCAGGAGAACGCTTCTCACACTCACACATACATACACACTACCGTTCAAAAGTTTGGGGTCACTTAGAAATGTCCTTGTTTTTGAAAGAAAAGCAAATATTATGTACATCAAAAATGATTAGAAATACAGTGTAGACATTGTTAATGTTGTAAACAGTTGAGCTGATTAAAGAAGCAATAAAACTGTCCATCTTTAGACTAGTTGAGTATCTGGAGCTTCAGCATTTGTGGGTTCGATTACAGGCTCAAAATGGCCAGAAACAAAGACCTTTCTTCTGAAACTAGTCAGTCTATTATTTTTCTGAGAAATGAAGGCTATACCATGCGAGAAATTGTCAAGAAACTGAAGATCTCGTTCAACGCTGTGTACTACTCCCTTCACAGAACAGCGCAAACTGGCTCTAACCAGAATAGAATGAAGACTTCCTCTGTCCAGTGTCTGTGTTCTTTTGCCCATCTTAATCTTTTCTTTTTATTGGCCAGTCAGAGATATGGCTTTTTCTTTGCAACTCTGCCTAGAAGGCCAGGATCCCGGAGTCGCCTCTTCACTGTTGACGTTGAGACTGGTGTTTTGCGGGGACTATTTAATGAAGCTGCCAGTTGAGGACTTGTGAGGCGTCTGTTTCTCAAACTAGACACTCTTTCCAGAAGAAAGGTCTTTGTTTCTGGCCATTTTGAGCCTGTAATCAAACCCACAAATGCTTTTTCAGCTGTGCTAACATAATTGCAAAAGGGTTTTCTAATGATCAATTAGCCTTTTAAAATTATAAACTTGGATTAGCTAACTCAACGTGCCATTGGAACACAGGAGTGATGGTTGCTGATAATGGACCTCTGTACGCCTATGTAGATATTCCATTAAAAAATCTGCCGTTTCTGGCTACACTAGTCATTTACAACATTAACAATGTCTACACTGTACTTCTGATCAATTTGATGTTATTTTAATGGGCGAAAAATGTGCTTTTCTTTTCAAAAACAAGGACATTTCTAAGTGACCATAAACTTTTGAACGGTAGTGTACACACATGCATACTTCAGCTTGGAGCACGGTGATAATCAGGCACCAGGAAGAGAGATCATATTATTATTCTACAGAGTATAATCATTTTAGCGACGCTGAAAGTCTTTGCTCCGTGAGTGAGTGAGAAGGGCATTTTATGCACGGTTACACTCTAACGAGGCCGTAGGAGAGTGAGAGCTAGTCGGCCTGCTGTTTATTCAAACAATTAACTGTCAAAGCAAGACACAGATAAAAGATGAATTGGACTTTGTGCTGCACTACTTTGACTGTGCTGACATGGTTTGCTGTAAAGACGACACCGTTCGTTTTGGTAGAGGGCTACATTTTAGAATGTAAACGTGGCTTTTGTTTTATCCGGGGTCTCTACGGTTTCGCGGCTCGCCGTGAACGTCAATGAGGTAGAATTCATGAGGTTGTCCGAAAATGTCACAATTTATTTGCCATGATGTAATAACTCAATAATGATTTAGGGTCACACCCTGTAACCTAGGTCTAATCTGAACAGCACCATACAAATCATTTACAGTAGCATTAGGGCTATCCTTAAACATGGCCATGTTCACAAATGGGGCTGCCCTTATTCCACAGATGAATGTGTTTTGACATAACTCTTACCTCACAGTAGGGGTAACATAGCTATTATATTTCTTCAAATCAATTTTCCCTGAATGCTGAACACATTGGATTATTAGAGGGTGGGATGGTATATGTTAATGTATAAAACGATGAAATCTGATTGGCCAACCTCCTCTGTAGGAGTTTATTAAGCGCACTCACTGAGAATTAAGATCAGGGATAAACTGAACCACTCCCGTTTCCTCTTAATGAATGGATTTAAGACCTGCAGCTAATCTTTACACGCCCACGTATCATTTTATGGGCTAATAATGACAGCACTAGCCTGCTTAACCCTGTCTGGTGAACACAGCATTCAGTCTGGTTTGACCAGCCTATGACAATACTGCATTTGCACTTAATCTCCAACAAACACAACATGCAGTATGTTGGTTCACCTTTATCAGCACGTGTTCACAGAGAAGCAGCTATCTAGGGTAGATCTGGTGTACTAGGTCTTTCCTCATTCAACAGCTGTGTTTCTCAATCTGTGCAGCTTTTCAGTGTTTGGCTGGGCAATAAAGCTGTTTATTGTAGGTTTATGGTGTCTTTGTTTACAGCCATCCAGTGTGGCAGGCAATGTGTATTAAGGTGTAATAATATTGCTTCCCTGGAGGGGTGGTACTGCGAGATAAAAGGATTTATCGGACTTCAGACACTTGTAATCCCTTTTCAGTCACGTTTGTCGCTGACTGGGATTTCGTCCCCGCCCCCCGCCACGCCCCGCCCCGCCCCGCCCAAAACCCATCTCTGTTATCACTGCATTAAACGGGATCCAATGCAGGGGCTCCGACCCCTCCTTTAGAAGCCAGGGTTAGAAGGCACAGGTTCAGACAGTAATAGATAGCAGCAGACCTCTGGTGGCTCAAGCTCTGCACAGCCTGCTGCTGATATATGCCCATTTGTGTTTATTAACCCTAATCGCCAGGCTAAATCATTGGAGGATTAGTCTTTATTAACCCTCATCACCAGGTTGAATCATTGGAGGATTAGTGTTTTATTAACCCTGATCGCCAGGCTAAATCATTGGAGGATTAGTCTTTATTAACCCTCATCACCAGGCTGAATCATTGGAGGATTAGTGTTTTATTAACCCTGATCGCCAGGTTGAATCATTGGAGGATTAGTGTTTTATTAATCCTGATCGCCAGGCTGAATCATTGGAGGATTAGTGTTTTATTAACCCTGATCGCCCTGTTGAATCATTGGAGGATTAGTGTTTTATTAACCCTGATCGCCAGGCTAAATCATTGGAGGATTAGTGTTTTATTAACCCTGATCGCCAGGCTGAATCATTGGAGGATTAGTGTTATATTAACCCTCATCACCAGGCTGAATCATTGGAGGATTAGTGTTTTATTAACCCTCATCACCAGGCTGAATCATTGGAGGATTAGTGTTTTATTAACCCTGATCGCCAGGCTGAATCATTGGAGGATTAGTGTTTTATTAACCCTGATTGCCAGTGTCACGACTTCTGCCGAAGTCGGTCCCTCTCCTTGTTCGGGCGGCGTTCGGCGGTGGACGTCACCGGTCTTCTAGCCATCGCCGCTCCACCTTTCATTTTCCATTTGTTTTGTCTTGTTTTCCCGCACACCTGGTTCACATTCCCTCATCAGACTAAATGTATATTACCCTCTGTTTACCACATGTCTGTGTGTGGAATTGTTCTCTGTGTAGGGTGTTACGCTACAGGCTGGCTTGCCCTAGGTTTGTTTCAAACCTAGGTTTGTTTCAAACCTAGGTTTGTTTGTTTTGTTTAATCCGGTTCATGTTACCGTGGTTGTGCTTTGTGCTGCCTCGCCTGTGCCTTTGGGCCAGGGTGTATATTAAAGTTCTCCTGTTTTCACCCATTTCTCCTCTCCTGCGCCTGACTTCCCGGCAACCAGTCACTCACCCCGTTACAGCCAGGCTGAATCATTGGAGGATTAGTGTTTTATTAACCCTGATCGCCAGGCTGAATCATTGGAGGATTAGTGTTTTATTAACCCTGATCACCAGGCTGAATCTTTGGAGGATTAGTGTTTAATTAACCCTGATCGCCAGGCTGAATCATTGGAGGATTAGTGTTTTATTAACCCTGATCGCCAGGCTGAATCTTTGGAGGATTAGTGTTTTATTAACCCTGATCACCAGGCTGAATCTTTGGAGGATTAGTGTTTAATTAACCCTGATCGCCAGGCTGAATCATTGGAGGATTAGTGTTTTATTAACCCTGATCACCAGGCTGAATCATTGGAGGATTAGTGTTTTATTAACCCTGATCACCAGGCTGAATCATTGGAGGATTAGTGTTTTATTAATCCTGATCGCCAGGCTGAATCATTGGAGGATTAGTGTTTTATTAACCCTCATCACCAGGCTGAATCATTGGAGGATTAGTGTTTTATTAACCCTCATCACCAGGCTGAATCATTGGAGGATTAGTGTTTTATTAACCCTCATCACCAGGCTGAATCATTGGAGGATTTGCCAGGCTACAGCAGGAGTACGGGGATAAGACCGGCGATAAGGCTGCAAATGAGAGAGTTCTGTAACAGCAGAGGAAATTGTCAAGTTTGATAAAACACATTTTCTTTGATCTCATAAAAGATTCTTGAAAAGCAGGAAGTGTAAACCCCCTGCTGTGCCAAGCCCAGGGTAACTCCTCTACAATTTCTAATTGAACCTCCTTGGCGGCATCTTCATATGTATGTGTTTGTATATATGCTTAGTCAGAAATATGAATAGTGGCACCAAGAATCCTCCATCCTGAGTAAACATTTGCCAACTTCAGCGCTTCTGCTGCTGAGTGAAGGCCCGACCCATGTGACTACTAGGCCTACTATGCTATTTGACAGCATCCCTTTTGATTTAAACAAAACTTTCCAGACATGTTTGGCCATGGAAGAAGTGGTCAGAAACTGACTTTTTGGACCTGAATGCCAAAACATTCAGTAGATAGAGGTGGTCAAAGTTGACCCATTCTGCATACCTCACCTTACCATGAGACATATTTGTCTTCATCACTGGAAAAGATAAACGGTTGAGATTGATACCATTTAAATGCCTACATACTTTTTTTATTGTCTTGGAATAGTTCAACTGGCTGCCTTTTCAGTAGCAGGAAGCAGGATCATTGAGATTGTAATGTGACGATTAGCATTCGCAAACGCTGCATATGAATCGGGTTAATTTGCATGACCAATGGGAGACGCTGGGAAGTATGATGATGTTTGCGCTTTATGTGAAGAAGAGGAGGATCACATTTGATTGGCCTCACAGGTTGTCTCTTTATAGTACTTTATATTTAATTTATTTATCACTTGGTGTGTCATTACTGTGAGGATGTTGTGAAACATTATTATTATATATGTTATTTTAATACATTTGCAAAAAAATCTAAACTGTTTTTGCTTTGTCATTATGGGGTATTGTGTGTAGATTGATGGGGGATTTTTTTTTTTTTAATAAGGTTGTAACGTAACAAAATATGGAAAAAGTCAAGGGATCAGAATACTTTCAAATGCACCGTATGTAGGCAGAGGTCTATTTCCACTGTAAGTAGGCAGAGGTCTATTTCCACTGTATCTAGGCAGAGGTCTATTTCCACTGTATCTAGGCAGAGGTCTATTTCCACTGTATGTAGGCAGAGGTCTATTTCCACTGTATGTAGGCAGAGGTCTATTTCCACTGTATGTAGGCAGAGGTCTATTTCCACTGTATCTAGGCAGAGGTCTATTTCCACTGTATCTAGGCAGAGGTCTATTTCCACTGTATGTAGGCAGAGGTCTATTTCCACTGTATGTAGGCAGAGGTCTATTTCCACTGTATGTAGGCAGAGGTCTATTTCCACTGTATGTAGGCAGAGGTCTATTTCCACTGTATGTAGGCAGAGGTCTATTTCCACTGTATGTAGGCAGAGGTCTATTTCCACTGTATCTAGGCAGAGGTCTATGTCCACTGTATGTAGGCAGATGTCTATTTCCACTGTATCTAGGCAGAGGTCTATTTCCACTGCATCTAGGCAGAGGTCTATTTCCACTGCATCTAGGCAGAGGTCTATTTCCACTGTATGTAGGCAGAGGTCTATTTCCACTGTATGTAGGCAGAGGTCTATTTCCACTGTATCTAGGCAGAGGTCTATGTCCACTGTATGTAGGCAGAGGTCTATTTCCACTGTATGTAGGCAGAGGTCTATTTCCACTGTATCTAGGCAGAGGTCTTTTTCTACTGTATCTAGGCAGAGGTCTATTTCCACTGTATGTAGGCAGAGGTCTATTTCCACTGTATGTAGGCAGAGGTCTATTTCCACTGTATCTAGGCAGAGGTCTATTTCCACTGTATCTAGGCAGAGGTCTATTTCTACTGTATGTAGGCAGAGGTCTATTTCCACTGTATCTAGGCAGAGGTCTATTTCCACTGTATCTAGGCAGAGGTCTATTTCCACTGTATGTAGGCAGAGGTCTATTTCCACTGTTTGTAGGCAGAGGTCTATTTCCACTGTATCTAGGCAGAGGTCTATTTCCACTGTATGTAGGCAGAGGTCTATTTCCACTGTATGTAGGCAGAGGTCTATTTCCACTGTATGTAGGCAGAGGTCTATTTCCACTGTATGTAGGCAGAGGTCTATTTCCACTGTATGTAGGCAGAGGTCTATTTCCACTGTATGTGGGCAGAGGTCTATTTCCACTGTATGTGGGCAGAGGTCTATTTCCACTGTATGTAGGCAGAGGTCTATTTCCACTGTATGTAGGCAGAGGTCTATTTCCACTGTATGTAGGCAGAGGTCTTTTTCCACTGTATGTAGGCAGAGGTCTATTTCCACTGTATCTTGGCAGAGGTCTATTTCCACTGTATGTAGGCAGATGTCTATTTCCACTGTATGTAGGCAGAGGTCTATTTCCACTGTATCTAGGCAGAGGTCTATTTCCACTGTATCTAGGCAGAGGTCTATTTCCACGGTATGTAGGCAGATGTCTATTTCCACTGTATGTAGGCAGAGATCTAGTTCCACTGTATGTAGGCAGAGGTCTATTTCCACTGTATGTAGGCAGAGGTCTATTTCCACTGTATCTAGGCAGAGGTCTATTTCCACTGTATGTAGGCAGATGTCTATTTCCACTGTATGTAGGCAGAGATCTATTTCCACTGTATGTAGGCAGATGTCTATTTCCACTGTATGTAGGCAGAGGTTTATTTCCACTGTATCTAGGCAGAGGTCTATTTCCACTGTATCTAGGCAGAGGTCTATTTCCACTGTATCTAGGCAGAGGTCTATTTCCACTGTATCTAGGCAGAGGTCTATTTCCACTGTATGTAGGCAGAGGTCTATTTCCACTGTATCTAGGCAGAGGTCTATTTCCACTGTATGTAGGCAGAGGTCTATTTCCACTGTATCTAGGCAGAGGTCTATTTCCACGGTATGTAGGCAGATGTCTATTTCCACTGTATGTAGGCAGAGATATATTTCCACTGTATGTAGGCAGAGATCAATTTCCACTGTATGTAGGCAGAGGTCTATTTCCACTGTATGTAGGCAGAGGTCTATTTCCACTGTATGTAGGCACATGTCTATTTCCACTGTATGTAGGCAGAGATCTATTTCCACTGTATGTAGGCAGATGTCTATTTCCACTGTATGTAGGCAGAGGTCTATTTCCACTGTATGTAGGCAGAGGTCTATTTCCACTGTATCTAGGCAGAGGTCTATTTCCACTGTATGTAGGCAGAGGTCTATTTCCACTGTATCTAGGCAGAGGTCTATTTCCACTGTATGTAGGCAGAGGTCTATTTCCACTGTATGTAGGCAGTGGTCTATTTCCACCGTATCTAGGCAGAGGTCTATTTCCACCGTATGTAGGCAGAGGTCTATTTCCACTGTATGTAGGCAGACGTCTATTTCCACTGTATGTAGGCAGAGGTCTATTTCCACTGTATGTAGGCAGAGGTCTATTTCCACTGTATGTAGGCAGAGGTCTATTTCCACTGTATGTAGGCAGAGGTCTATTTCCACTGTATGTAGGCAGAGGTCTATTTCCACTGTATGTAGGCAGAGGTCTATTTCCACTGTATGTAGGCAGAGGTCTTTTTCCACTGTATGTAGGCAGATGTCTATTTCCACTGTATGTAGGCAGAGGTCTATTTCCACTGTATCTTGGCAGAGGTCTATTTCCACTGTATGTAGGCAGATGTCTATTTCCACTGTATGTAGGCAGAGGTCTATTTCCACTGTATCTAGGCAGAGGCCTATTTCCACTGTATCTAGGCAGAGGTCTATTTCCACTGTATCTAGGCAGAGGTCTATTTCCACTGTATGTAGGCAGAGGTCTATTTCCACTGTATGTAGGCAGAGGTCTATTTCCACTGTATCTAGGCAGTGGTTTATTTCCACTGTATCTAGGCAGAGGTCTATTTCCACTGTATCTAGGCAGAGGTCTATTTCCACTGTATCTAGGCAGAGGTCTATTTCCACTGTATCTAGGCAGAGGTCTATTTCCACGGTATGTAGGCAGATGTCTATTTCCACTGTATGTAGGCAGAGATCTATTTCCACTGTATGTAGGCAGAGGTCTATTTCCACTGTATGTAGGCAGAGGTCTATTTCCACTGTATGTAGGCAGAGGTCTATTTCCACTGTATGTAGGCAGATGTCTATTTCCACTGTATGTAGGCAGAGATCTATTTCCACTGTATGTAGGCAGATGTCTATTTCCACTGTATGTAGGCAGAGGTTTATTTCCACTGTATCTAGGCAGAGGTCTATTTCCACTGTATCTAGGCAGAGGTCTATTTCCACTGTATCTAGGCAGAGGTCTATTTCCACTGTATCTAGGCAGAGGTCTATTTCCACTGTATGTAGGCAGAGGTCTATTTCCACTGTATCTAGGCAGAGGTCTATTTCCACTGTATGTAGGCAGAGGTCTATTTCCACTGTATCTAGGCAGAGGTCTATTTCCACGGTATGTAGGCAGATGTCTATTTCCACTGTATGTAGGCAGAGATATATTTCCACTGTATGTAGGCAGAGATCAATTTCCACTGTATGTAGGCAGAGGTCTATTTCCACTGTATGTAGGCAGAGGTCTATTTCCACTGTATGTAGGCACATGTCTATTTCCACTGTATGTAGGCAGAGATCTATTTCCACTGTATGTAGGCAGATGTCTATTTCCACTGTATGTAGGCAGAGGTTTATTTCCACTGTATGTAGGCAGAGGTCTATTTCCACTGTATCTAGGCAGAGGTCTATTTCCACTGTATGTAGGCAGAGGTCTATTTCCACTGTATCTAGGCAGAGGTCTATTTCCACTGTATGTAGGCAGAGGTCTATTTCCACTGTATGTAGGCAGTGGTCTATTTCCACCGTATCTAGGCAGAGGTCTATTTCCACCGTATGTAGGCAGAGGTCTATTTCCACTGTATCTAGGCAGACCTCTATTTCCACTGTATGTAGGCAGAGGTCTATTTCCACTGTATGTAGGCAGAGGTCTATTTCCACTGTATGTAGGCAGAGGTCTATTTCCACTGTATGTAGGCAGAGGTCTATTTCCACTGTATCTAGGCAGAGGTCTATTTCCACTGTATCTAGGCAGAGGTCTATTTCCACTGTATCTCGGCAGAGGTCTATTTCCACTGTATCTAGGCAGAGGTCTATTTCCACTGTATCTCGGCAGAGGTCTATTTCCACTGTATGTAGGCAGAGGTCTATTTCCACTGTATCTAGGCAGAGGTCTATTTCCACTGTATGTAGGCAGAGGTCTATTTCCACTGTATCTAGGCAGAGGTCTATTTCCACTGTATTTAGGCAGAGGTCTATTTCCACTATATGTAGGCAGAGGTCTATTTCCACTGTATCTAGGCAGAGGTCTATTTCCACTGTATGTAGGCAGAGGTCTATTTCCACTGTATCTAGGCAGAGGTCTATTTCCACTGCATGTAGGCAGATGTCTATTTCCACTGTATCTAGGCAGAGGTCTATTTCCACTGTATGTAGGCAGAGGTTTATTTCCACTGTATGTAGGCAGAGGTCTATTTCCACTGTATGTAGGCAGAGGTTTATTTCCACTGTATGTAGGCAGAGGTCTATTTCCACTGTATGTAGGCAGAGGTCTATTTCCACTGTATGTAGGCAGAGGTCTATTTCCACTGTATGTAGGCAGAGGTCTATTTCCACTGTATGTAGGCAGGGGTCTATTTCCACTGTATGTAGGCAGATGTCTATTTCCACTGTATCTAGGCAGAGGTCTATTTCCACTGTATGTAGGCAGAGGTCTATTTCCACTGTATGTAGGCAGAGGTCTATTTCCACTGTATGTAGGCAGAGGTCTATTTCCACTGTATGTAGGCAGAGGTCTATTTCCACTGTATGTAGGCAGAGGTCTATTTCCACTGTATGTAGGCAGAGGTCTATTTCCACAGACTTAAATGAATCTGTCTCTTTCATTGATTTGTTCTTATGGCTTCAGTGTCCAACGGGGAACCAGGAGAGACATGCAGCATTACTATAGGAAATAACGGTCCTTCGTGACCCTCTTTGGCAGGTTTGAATCCTCCAGATAATGTCAGGATCATCCATGTACACCTAGCTGCATCCTGTGCTCTGAGCTACGGACATGCTTTACTCTCCTCCAGGGAAATTAATGTGCAGCCATCCCATGATGTCATGCTAGTCACACACACACTCTCTCTCTCTCTCTCTCTCTCTCTCTCTCTCTCTCTCTCTCTCTCTCTCTCTCTCTCTCTCTCTCTCTCTCTCCTCTCTCTCTCTCTCTCTCTCTCTCTCTCTCTCTCTCTCTCTCTCTCTCTCTCTCTCTCTCTCTCTCTCTCTCTCTCTCTCTCTCTCTCTCTCTCTCTCTCTCTCTCTCTCTCTCTCTCACACGCACACGCACACGCACTACAATGGATCAATAAACTAGAAGAGAACCCAAAAGAGCAGACATCTGACTTAAAATACAACCACCTTGCTGCGAATAGTGCTAAGTGATAAAGCGATGTGATGTAACCACTATTATGCAAGGACCAACGAGAGCTCAGTGTTCATCCATGGTTAACCTCTCCATATGTCTTAGTTCTCCTCTTCCATGTGCACTTGTGAGCATGGCCTAAACCCAGTATCTCTGCAAGGAGGCATATGCTCAGCCGTGCTCTCCAGTTGATTTCTACGCTCAAGGTGGGAATAGAAATGTAAGCTCAGTTCCTTATTGTGTCAGTCACCCAATATGTGACTTCAACACATGACGTTTACCTTTCACTACAAGAGATGGATGAACAGTGAGTATAAAGCCACAGTTCTTCTAATGTACAGTATGTTGAGTCTGGTGCTAACATGGACTTCAATACTGTTAAACCCTGTTTCTGACAATACAGCAATGTTAGTAGTGACATGAATGTGATAAAATAGGCCCCTTTTGCAGTATCCTAGCGGACACAGATAATCCCTCCACTGTATGGGCGGCAGGTAGCCTAGCGGTTAAGAGTGTTGGGCCAGTAACCGAAAGGTTCCTGGTTTGAATCCCTGAGTCGATTAGTTGAAAATTGTGCCTGTGCCCTTGAACAACCCTAATTGTTCCTGTAAATCACTCTGGATAATAGCGTTTGCTAAATGACTCAAATGTATATAACAACCTTTTGTCAGTGGCTCTCATAGTGTTCAGAGGCATGGAAGGTGTCCTCTCTCTCATCTTGGTTCTCCACCTCACAGTTTCCTCAGAATCCAGTGTCTCTCAGCAGGAGGTAAAGGCGGTCTCAATCTCAGCAGCCAGAGAGCTGGAGGCTAATATAGAGCTACTCCACATCTGACCTGCTAGTCACATGTCCACTGGAGCTTCTCTCCCAGCACATAACCACACTCACAGCTATTTCCACAGACTTGACTGGAATGACTGGAATGGAGCAGGGACTTAGACTGGGGACATAACACATGATGGGTATGGGGTAAGTCCATTTGAATTCAATCCCTTTTTGTCAACACCACTTTTGATTTGAACAAAACCTTCCATACTTGCCCATTGTAGAAGTGCTCAGTGCAATTTTAGTACATTATCAGGCAAAACATGACACTCACTCTGTATTCAAGAGCATGTTGTCTCAACCGATGGCGGGCACAACACAAAAACCTCAGATGATGTAGAATATGCTCTAAGCTACAACATATGGGAATATGAAAAAAAAGAGTTTACATGTTTTAGATAATTTGCGTGAAAACATGTATGTCTCATGGTATGGTGGGGTATGCAAAATGTGTCAACTTTGACCACCTCTATCTCATGAATGTTTTGACATTCAGGTCCAAAAAATGACTTTCTGACCACTTCTTCCATGGGCAAACATGTCTGGAAAGTTTTATTTAAATCATAAGGATGCAGTCAAAACATAATTGAAATCGTATGGATTTATCCTATGTACACCATAAGAAACAAAAACAAAAAGTACAGTATGGTTTATATTTTTTACAATGTGTGACAGTAAAAACAAATAGTTCAGCTTTTCATATAAATTCAGCTGTGCAATTTGACTAATGCCACTTTTAATACCGCTACTGCCACTATTGATCATCTTAACTGATATTCCTGGTTTACTATCTCAACCACGATGCCCCCATGAGCTGCAGTAAAGTGTACCACACAAGCTGTAAACTGAAAGACCTGCCTGAGTCCATGCCAAATTCAGCACCACGGACAGCGACACCACACTCAGAACAGTGTACCAGTCAAACTGAAAGAGCGGCCTGAATCCATGCCAGATTCAGCACCATGGACAGTGACACCACACTCAGCCTGTTTGGTGACTCCAGACTCTCTCTCCTACATTACCAGCGGTGGAGACGGGAAGTGCCCTGAGGCACTGGTCCAGAGCCAGCTTTGTTTATCAAGCTAATGAAGCCTGTGGATAGGCCATGGAAAACAAAGGCAGGTCCTGGATCAGATCTTGTGAGTAAGTTGACATCACTGCATGCCACTACTGTTCGAACACCACTGTTGCATGAACACCAGACCTTGGTTCAAATTCATGTGTATTTGTTTATTTAAATACACACAACTCAGTGCAATGTGAAATCATAAAGAAATACCTTTAATGTCCCTTTACGGTCTGTGGGAAACCCTGCAGCCATACTTTATGAGCATAATAGGCTTCTTTAATGATCTCTCACTACTAGTAATTGAATGCCCATAAAACACAAAGCAGCCGGACTGTGTTAAAACATTTATAACTTGCTCTGTGAGAATGCTTGTTTTACAAAGCAGAATTATACTTGGTTCATCAACCTCTCCTAAACTACTTTAATATTTGATAAGCTGGAACATTGTGTTACTGTTACTGCTCACTATAGCCCCCATAGAGTTCAGGTAAGTGATGACCCGTGTGTGGCTGCAATGTAGCTACGTAAGAGAGTGGCTTTCTTTGCATTTTCGAAGCTAGTCTGTTTGAGCGATTGTTGAAGCCTGCTTTTGACTTCTTTTTGTGAAGTGTTTTAGATTGCTCTGGATATTATATGATTTAATTGTATAGATGGAACTCACAGAAATAAAATGGTACCTGGTACCCTGTAAAGAAAATACTGTTAGATGCTCGCTTGACAGCTCTATGGATTCATCAAGTGGACTGTCAGCAAAGAAAAGTCAAAGTAGCTTAAAACAGAGAATATAAAGATATATACAGGAGGTAAGGCCAGTCCAGGGGAGTTTGCATTCGTAGCTACATTTGTTTCCTATTTGGCATTATAGATGTTTCTAGCCATCGGTAAACAGGCCCTGTTATAAATTCAGACACTCATTTTGGTTTGTATATTTTCAATCACAAGATTGCCCAACAAACTTCAGAGGGAAAATTGATTTTCAAGTGCAAGATTAAGTGTGGCCTTGTCTCTGGGTGACATTTTCAAATGAGTAAACTTGACATTGCATTCAGTTTTATTGCAACCATACATTCACTATTTGAGAAAAGGAGACCAGGAAACTATTGATATTTATCTGTGGCCATATTGTAGTAGAAGGACACCTTGTTAGGTGATTTTATATTCTGTTAGGGGGCTTCATTCATAACACATTAATAAGCATACCAAAACAATTCATAGCTAATTAATACATATTTAAAGACTACTAATGTACACAGATTGCAGTATAGTCTTGGTATTCTCTAGTAATATGGTTTTCAGTTAATCTTATGATCAAATGAAACTGCTATTTTGATAGACACAATCGACCTACTGCAGGCTACTGGTCCCACATTCTTTCCAGATGCCAGTCAGTGTTTTCCCGCGCCATAGAGCAGGAAGATAGAGGCATTCAAGAGGGTAATGCTGCTCGAGAGCACTGTAGGCCTATAGTGCATGCTTTAGACATCCTTATAAGGTAACCAATTGCAATTGATTAAATACAGCCCTGTGTGTTTAATCAGATGATGAGGTAAAGACTGGAAGAATCTCAAATCATAGACTCACAGTCACAGTTTGCATGACAATGTTTGTAACATCCATGAAGGTAAGACATTTTTGGAACCCCTCGTTTTTTTAGGAGAGCAGATGAAAAGTGGAATTTGCGTCTGCGCATAATTTCCTTCCTCATTTTACATTACCATGTCTGTCCGGTCTAACATCTGTCAGTTGCAGACTGGCACATCTACCTGTAGGAACGTCCTCAGGGGTGTCTTAAACAATTAAAAACTTTTACTGCGTGCCCAATAAATGCTCCACAGAACCTAATATCTCGGGGAAAATGTTGTAGGTTTAAAGAGCAACAACTAAAGATATGGTCAACGTTGCAGTCGTCTGGGGAGATGTAAACATAATTGGAAGCACAGGCTCGATTACTTCACAATTTATTCCCAGCCTGGCAGAAACCATCTCTGTGAAAGGTGAGAACGCAGGGAAGTGGAGGGAATATTTTTTTTGTGAAAGCATCGATCCGATTGTAAAACTGTGATGTGTGTTTTCAATGGGCTAACTGGACTAATAAAAATACATTTTAAATGACATAACATGGTTGTGACAATATGATGACTGTATTTTTAAAAGGGATATTTATATATGTGATGTTAACACAATATGGATTCCATATCATACGGTCATGTTGCAAATTCATGACACTTCCAAATGTAATTTAGCATCAGAATGCACAGCATTAGGCTGCCCATTACGCATTAGGCTATTATACTTTTAAATACAACTTGTGCATAATTTTTCATCCAAGAAAAAATATATAATTGATACACAAATTCCATGTATCGTGACCATATTCTGGTGAGCAGAGAATTGAACAACTGCAACTTTAAGATACAGCACACCTCCCCTCCGCCAGCTGAAACAATGGTCTTTACCGACTTTTCTCCTCGCATCAGGAATTTGTAACATGCCATATTTTTACCAATGGGTATATCTGGAGAACCAAATGTCACCACGGAACAGGGCAATTTCAAGTTTTTGAAAATGCCAGCGGTTTATGCCTCCGCACATTTCATCGGAGCTTTCCTGTCGCTGCGTTTTGCCATTGGAGCTTCTTCCTAGGACTGGATTGGCCGCTAATGGTCCCAGCTGTGCGATTTCGTTAGCTTGCGGAGACCGCAGTTGTCATTGATCCATTGAAGGAGCTTACATACAGTAACGTTAGCCTAAAGGAAAAAAACGTAAGTATGGAAACTGTTTTCGGCGAATAGAATGTCATTGATTGTTTTACCATTTGCCTGTCGAGATTAGGATTGCACCCCGCGACCTGCTGTTTTGCACAGAGAGCGCGCCCAAGGTGATTTAGAAATAGGCAACCTCTCACCCTCAACTTCCTTAATGATGAGTAAGATGCTGGATGGAGTAGCCTACTAAATATAAACGGACGTGCCCATAGCCTACATTTTGCGTTAGTATGTAACCAATGCCTATAGTATAGTGGAGAGCTACAGAAAATCCGGACACTGTTAGAGTGTAGCGAAAGAGATAGTTAAAGGGGGCGGGATGGAGAGGCATGCATGATGTAATGCACTTAACAATGGTCAAGGATTCTCCCCAATTATCATTAAAGAGCATGGAAAACAATGTTACTGTGCAAAGATGAGATTAGCTCACTATTCCGGTGTCTTTCAATGTGCTTCTGAAGAATAGAACACTGAGAGGGCTGTCATGAGTAGAATATGTGCCCCTCCTCTACATTAGCAGTGAATACTATTCACATCTGAGGAATGAGTGAAGATTGAGCATTCAGGCTCATTCTGCTACACACTACACACACACACACACACAGATGGATGGATGGATGAATACCTAATGAAATCACATATATGCCCTTGACTCAGTAATTATAACACATTAACATCTCATTCAATTATGCAAGTTATATCGTTATGCTCTTTGTCACTGCGATGTTAATGTAGAAAATGACAGATGAAACCATATGTACAAGCCATACCATTATTACATATGCTCTGCTCATGTTCTCTGATGCTCCTTTGGGTGCACGTCCTGCTGGATCCATGTGCACGTCTAACGTAGACCAGTGATATAGTAAAATAATAATTTCACGTTCATGAGTATACAACTGAGTTGATTTTCCTCTGATGTACCTCCTTCATGCAAATATACTGTGCTTAATATGTCTGGTGAGAGAACAGCGCTTATTGCTACATGGGATCATGCAGAGGGCTACCTGTAGTAGCAGGCAGAGAGAAAGAGTGGCCTTTATGTCTATAAAATTATCATTTCATTACATTTTTTATGGCCCAATTTACATGATTGCCAGACGCCAAAGTAAAGGTAGCATAAAATGCTTTGCCATTGAAACGATGTCAGACTGACCCTGGCGACCGGCTGCAAATCAGATCAGGCCTTCATTGTCTTTTTGGCCCAGTTCTATCTGTGTTTTTATTCATCTCCATCGATTGATTGTTTGCATGACCTTGCTGTAGGGGGTTGTGGTATAGGTGAGGCCGTACTTAGGCAACGCTGGTTTACATACACACACATACACACATATACACATACATACACACGTAAACCCTCCTCTGCCCACTCCCTCCTGCTCCTTAATGACAGAGTGCTGGATGAAACTCGACACTCAACCCCCCCTTCTCATCCCCGCCCCAGTCGGCAGCCCATTCACTAGTTGTGAGAGTCAGTGGGGCGGGGGAGACGTGAGGCTTTACTCAATGAATCAGCCACTCACAGGTCCTTTGCCCTACATTTGTATCTACATTGGGTTATATTACACCCACAATGTAGTGAGCTCAGTGGCATGGTCTGATGAAATTGATTTCATGTCAGGAAACCAGGCACTCCTTGCCTTGTGAATTTCTGACTCATTAAACATATGGAGAGGTCCTAGACTTGCAGTGGATGGAGCATTGTTTAAATGTGAGGGATCTCCCATCATCAACCATGCTAATGTTCTGTGAACCTGCTTCTCAAGAGACTAGGGTTCTGTTGCAGTGATTGTGTTGGAAGGGGTTGAATAGCTGTCTTTTTGGCAGCCAACAGCATTGTTGTCTGAAGTGTATTTGCGGGTATAGGCTGTCATATGAATGGGAATTGTCTATATTCTCCCATTCACAAAACTGCTGTGTCATCTGTTTCCACCTGTCCAAGTGCTACGGGTGCCAAAGTGAGAATGAGTGAGTGTAACTTAATAGTTTTCCGATACACTTAAGATCACGAAAGCATTCCACTGCTGCGCATTGGGCCTAGGCGCATGCCAAGAAATCAAACATGGACATTATTTAAAAGTAGATTTGCCTTTAGTCAGCACCAATGTACCCTCTAAGGTGCGCATACTTCCTCCAGGACTGCTAGGCAGAAGAAATGCCTGACCGTGGAGAGACACAATAGATTGAACTTCACTGAGTTTGCCCTACATACATCAACGTTTTTTCCGTGGTCGAATCAACATTATAAACTGTGTGGTTCGAGCCCTGAATGCTGATTGGCTGACAGCCCTGGTATATCAGACCGTATAGCACGGGTATGACAAAACATTTCGTTTTACGGCTCTAATTACCTTGGTAGCCAGTTTATAATAGAAATAAGGCACCTCGGGTGGTTGTGATATATGGTCAATATACCACAGCTTAGGACGGTGTCCAGGCACTCTGTGTTGCGTCGTACATAAGAACAGACCTTAGCCGTGGTATATTGGCCATATACCACACCTCCTCGGGCCTAAACAAATCTAACTTTGCAAGATTGAGTCTGTGATTGTGCTGTAGGCAGAGCCAGGGTGCAACAGAGTATAATACTGTTATACAGAGTAATTCTTCCGGCCGCAAAACCTGACTCAATAGGGGAGGGTCCGGGTGGGCATCTACCGTCAGGGGCGGCTCCGGTGCGGGGCGAAGTACCCACTCCGCTCGTGGACACGTCATCGGAGGAATCGGACTGTGGGTCGTCGCCGGAAGAACCGGACTGTGGGTCGTCGCCAGAGGAACCGGACCGTGAATCATCGCCGGATGCTCCGGACCTTAGATCGTTGCCGGGGACTCCGGACTGGGAACCCTCACAGGAGGCTCCGGACTGGGAACCCACCCTAAAAATGTTACTGGATTTGCTCCATTAGTTTTGTTGGTAGACCTACATTATGCTCAAATAGCCACAATAGCCTATTGGCTAATGTCTAAAACTGTTAGGGTACAGCCTCAGTGTTCACTGTAAACGCGCGCTGAAAGTTGCACAAATTCTCACAACGTTGGAGTTTCCGTTCAGAATACCTCAAATTTGCTCAGTGGCCTAAACAATTGGAGGAACATTTGTACACAATGCCACATAAAATGCATAAAACATACTATACAGAGGAAAGGTACAAGCTCATCAAATACACAACGACCTTTCTGATGCATTTCAGTCACTTCATCCCAGACTTCCTTCACATTGAAATACTGTGAAAAGTACTGTCAGACTGATTTGTAATAGACTGTCATAGCCTCAGTTAAAAAAGAAAACATTGGCCTTTGATTACAGTACATCACTTCTTTTACATGGTGGGGTCACAAATGTTTTGATGTCAAAATGCGGTCGCATCAACATGGGAACCCCTGGTGGAGTGCATGTTGTGCTGATGTAAGTCTTGGCGTTGTTCCTCACACAACAGGTCTCCACCTCCTTGTCATTCACATGGCGAAGAATGGAAACAATTGATCTTGACTCGGCTAATATTTCACACCTTAGAAATGTGTGGCAGTTTACTAGGTGTCTAGTTGAATGTGACTCATCAACATGTGGTTTTTTAGCATGCCCTCTATAGCGTAGGTACAGAGGACTGTTTGGTACATAGGAAATGACTGACATAGTCAAATTATTGACATATTAAAAAAAACGTGATATGTCATAACCTGTTAATAAGATGTATGTCGTTTTTGATGAGTGTCAGAACCAAATCGTTCAAATTAGAGCATTCTAATATTACTGGTAATAAGGTCACAGTGTGTCTCTCATGTGATTACACCCTGATGTGTACGCTTCGTTTGATTTCTTCCATCCCTCTCTATACATCTTTCCATGTTCCTGGATGTTGAGAACAGTGCTGAATAGCCACGCTTGTCTGTATCACTCTGGACCAGGCCCCTTGTGTTGCTGTTGTGGAGCTCCTTATCTAATATCTACACACTGAATTGTTCCCATTAATTAGATTAGGTCAAGACATTCAGTTAGAGGGAAGTTAGAGGGAACTTGCTGATTTGTGGAGTGGTTAGTGAAGGATCATTGGGTCTAACATTTGTAAATGCCTTGGTCCCAGTTCCAATGTGGATGTGTAGCCACCTGCTGTAATATTTCTCATGACTTTTCATTTGTGAAGATTTTCTATGTGCTTTCTGACCTCCATAGTCAGTACATATTCAATGAAATATCTAAGATAATTCCTCAAAGATACATAATGGCAATTAATATACAGTACAGTGATACTCCCAATGAAGGTTCCAATCTTACACCTTCATAAAGAGAATGTAGAATCCTACAGTTGTCACCACAATGGTTCAGGAAGGCTTTGCCTGTATTGAGTGTGAGGCACGCATAGAGATAGATAGAGGACTCATCTTTATATCTGGAGGCATTAAAGCGTCTGTGACAGCATGGGCAGCGCTAAAGAGGCTACAACCCATAGGAATCCCCACCCAGTTGGCTACTTTGACCTCTTTAAAATGGTGGAAGCCCTCAATGGTGCTTCCCATGCTTAAACTGACTTTTGTTCACTTGAGGCCTCTATCATTCTCCATGGATGCACCACAGAAGGTGTCAGTCTGCCCCCTATAAACCACTTTAGAGAGATGCAGTGGGGTTAGATGGAATTGGTAGTGGTGGGGGTTGGATGACTGGGGGGGCTCTGCACTGATTGGGAAGGGAACCCAGCCCTCCAATCCCTCTGAATAATTCATCAATTGGCATATGGCACAGGGAGGAAGACCCATTGATCCTGCCAGTGCACGTTCCTCCCACCTCCCCGCCGCCTCTGTGGTGCAGAATGTGTTCTATTGAGTGTCTTATCCCCCTTCTCTGATTTGATATCATTCCATTTCATCCTTGTCCTTGCGTTTTAGTGGTTTTATGGGGTAGTTAGAATTGGGCGCTGATGCGGTCGCGCTGGTCTTATTTTCTTTGATATACTTTCTATCGACTTAACCTGCCTCTTTTTCTGTACTGCATTTATAGACTACACATCCATTTGTTCTGGTTTGTCTCGCTATTGCGTGTGGTTATTCTGACATAAAGGTCAAAATAAAGGATTGAATTGGCTATAGAGTTGTTTTATTGACGACATATTGATAACAGCCTAATAACTGGCCCATGATAGTGTAATATACAGATATGGTCAGACTAGGTTGTAGGCCTCTGTGAGAGGTATCTGTATCACTATGCTACACACAACAGTACACACATTTGTCTGTTTCATGTGACTATACCCCTTAGACGGTGACATGAAAGCTAATGAGCTGTTAGCTCTGTCCTGGGTGTGTCTTAAACCAACTGCATCACGTTCACACTACAGTGCATGGCAATAAGAAGCAGTCCACTACAAACACTGCCTGAGACACTTAACAATGTTCACTGTGTGTTCTATGTTAGTATAAGAAGCCATGGGGGAGTTCATAAGCCAACACACACTAACTCAAACCTCTCTCCCTGCCCCCCTGCCTGCCCCCCCGCCCGCCTACCTGCCCCCCTGCTCCCCTGCCCCCTTGCTCCCCTGCCCACCCTCCTGCCCCCCTGCCCCCCCGCCCGCCCACCTGCCTGCCCCCCTGCCCGCCCGCCTGCCTCCCTGCCCCCCTGCCCGCCCGCCTGCCCCCCTGCCCACCTCCCTGCCCCCCTGCCCGCCCACCTGCCCCCCTGCTCGCCCGCCTGCCCCCCTGCCCACCTGCCTCCCTCCCTGCCCGCCCCCCTGCCCACCTGCCTCCCTCCCTGCCCCCCTGCCCGCCTGCCTGCACGCCCACCTGCCTCCCTGCCCCCCTGCCCCCCTTCCCGCCCGCCTGCCACTGTACTTGGTAGAATTCACAGCTTATATAAGCGTGCCGCTGCGTAGCGGCAATATACAGTGGCACCCTGGCGTTATGGAGAAAATCGTTTGTCCAAGTAGCCAACCGAAATCTACTTTAACATAGTTGTAGAAATGGGAAAATCCATTGGTGTAATTTTTGTGTTTTCTTTGAGGTTGAGATGGGGACCGATCGCCTGTTTCTGTGTTGCTGAGACACTAGTTTGAATGAGCTGTAATCAAGTCTAAATGGTGTCATTAAATTCTGAGTTATTATTGTGTGATAACAGTGTGCGACACTCACGATTGCTGCAATTGTTTCTTCTCTTCCTGTTTAAAGACATGAGCCCGATGAGCATCTGTAGTTAGGTCCTCCGCTGTACACAACCTGTGTTTGGAACAGTAGGGTTTTACTATACAGCTAGACTGCATGATCATCATGGACTCCAGCTCTCTAGTCTAGTCTGATCTCTCAGGTTTAAATGGTAACGGATAGTGTCTGAACGGGAGGCGGTGGGAGGCTGGCTGTGTGCCGGGGCCTGCGCTGAGACCCCAGACTCCTGCCAGGAGAGGCTGCTGGGAGACAGACTTGTCATTATATAGGCTACCCATCGATGGCGAGGGGACTGACCATGGGTCTGTCTATCGGTCTGTGTCTCTGTGACATCACATTTGTAGTGTCTGTGGTTCACGTCTCTGGTGAAGTGATGGAATGTTGGAGAGGACAGTGTGAATGTGTGTTTAAGATATGTAGGGTTGTTCCATGCGTGCATTAATGTGGAGAGTAATGGCGATGGTTAAAGAGCTGCGTTGTCATAGGTCAACATCTGCTTCTGTGAAGTTGTACAGGTACAAGGTACAGACCGGTGGAGGTGGAAAGCAAAGATCAGCCAAAACCTCCTAGGAATGATATAGCTTCAGATGTTCACAATAGTATAGATGTGCTGCATTATGCAACCAGACACAGGCTGGCCCATGAAATAGTACGAGTGTTAAAACTAGGGCAGAACGAACAGCCAGCCTCCCAAAACGTCGACACAGCCTTGAAACACTGGAGAGATGTGGAGCCATGCTCCTAGTGTCTCTCTCTCTCTCTCTCTCACACACACACACACACACACACACACACACACACACACACACACACACACACACACACACACACACACACACACACACACACACACACACACACACACACACACACACACACGTTATTGCCAAGAGAATCTCCCTGCCCTAAGCAAGAGGTCACTGAGGACCAGAGCTCTCTAAGCCGTCTGGCCCCCTACAGTGGAGACCCTCTCCTCTGTCATCCCTCGCGTCATGTCCCTGGTGTCTTTGAGTCTGAGGGAAGTTGACACCAATCAAGGCTTTGTAAACACAGGAAACACAGGGTTCATGCTGCCTCTAGATGAGATGGAGGCTCACAGTGCTGCAGCTCTGAAAGTGTAGGACTACATCATCTCTATTTCTGGTCGAGATCTTTGTATTTTTTATGACTGAAACACAGAATGAATCACCTAATCATCACTTAAAACATCAGTTTTATGTACGGGTTTATGGCTTGATCATTAGACTGTTGTAAGATCCAAGAGGTTTTCCTGTAACAACATCACAATAAAACTCCCTAGCCCTACCTCACATAGAACAACCACTGAGCATCACCCTCTGACCTGGCTAACCTTTGGCCCCGTTCCGCCCACCCAGGGCGAAATGATGTGCGAGGTGATGCCCACCATCAGCGAGGACACGGCTCAGCGGGGCTCCCAGAGCAGCGCCTCGGACCCAGACTCCCACTTTGAGCAGCTGATGGTCAACATGCTGGATGAGAGAGACCGCCTGCTGGACACGCTGAGGGAGACCCAGGAGAGCCTGGGGATGTCCCAGCAGCACCTGGAGGACGTTATCTACGACCGGGACTCACTGCAGCGCCAGCTCAGCTCCGCCCTGCCACAGGTAACATACCGTTCCACCCAGGAGCCTCTTCCTTCTTAATGTATGCTAAGCATACAGTAACATGCAGGTCCATCATGGCTATTGGAGATGACAGTGGTTGTGTGTACAATGCCCATACTGTATGGTCCAATTCTATTCTGAGGTAAAACGCATAGAAATTGATAGAACACAACTGTGCACATTTTCTTAGCTCCGCTCTGCCACAGGTATTGTACAGCATAGGAGTCAATTCCTTCCATGTGTGTTGAGCACAATGTTCTGGACCATGTGATACAGCTAGGTTACAACTAGGAGTTGGGTGGTCCATCAAGGTTATTCCTTCCACTTCAGAGATGAGAAAGGTTGTATATTCATTGCACATACCATACAGTACGGTCCAAGTTCTATAATTAAGCAATAAAGCCATAGGGGGTGTGGTACATGGCCAATATACCAATGCTAAGGGCTGTTCTTAGGCACGACGCAAAGCGTGCCACAAACCCCGACGTGCCTTATTGCTATTATAAACCGGTTACCGACGTAATTAGAGCAGTACAAATAATATCTCTTGCAATACTCATGTCGTTGAAAGTGAGCTGCTACACAATATTAGTTTCAAGGGCGGCAGGTAGGCTAGCTGCTAAGAGCGTTGGGCCAGTAACTGAAAGGTCGCTGGTTCGAATCCCCGAGCTGACTAGGTGAAAAATCTGTCTGTGCCTTTGAGCAAGACACTTAACCCTAATTGCTCCTGTAAGTCCCTCTGGATAAGAGCATCTGCTAAACAAGTGTAATGTAAATGCATAGTCGTTCCATGGCAATAAAAACACAACTTGGAATACAGTGAGGAGCAGTGAAATGGAATGGAATTGCGCTGACATTTTGGATCTAGTGTGTTCATTGGTTGTTCGTTTCCCAGCGACATGGGCAAATAAGGGCTTGCGTAATAATTCCTATTGAAGTAGAGATTATCTCGCTGGCAGAAAGTGTGTCAATAATTGTAGTCACAAGTTCTCCCTGCTTCTCTTGAGGTTTCACTGGAAGAAAAGAGGACTTTGTTCACAGGCGGTGCTGGCCGATACCGACTGTAAATCCACATGGTTTTAGAGACAAACAAAGCACACAGACTGTATTGGCTGCGATTTGATCACACAGGCAAACACTCACTTAAAAGGGGTTGTCGGGTCTTTTAATACCATAATAATGTGTCTGAAATCACATAATACCAAAAAGGAGTTTTTTATGATCTGCTCTTGCCTCTGGAACATTTGAAATGTATTTTCTTAGAATTGATATAACCTAGATATGAATCATTAACCTTTATAGGTGACCCGGTCATAGGGTTACATGCCAGGTCATAGGGTTACAGACCAGGTCATAGGGTTACAGACCCGGTCATAGGGTTACAGACCCGGTCATAGGGTTACAGACCCGGTCATAGGGTTACATGCCAGGTCATAGGGTTACAGACCCGGTCATAGGGTTACAGACCAGGTCATAGGGTTACAGACCCGGTCATAGGGTTACAGACCCGATCATAGGGTTACAGACCCGGTCATAGGGTTACAGATCCGGTCATAGGGTTACAGACCAGGTCATAGGGTTACAGACCCGGTCATAGGGTTACAGACCTGGTCATAGGGTTACAGACCAGGTCATAGGGTTACAGACCCGGTCATAGGGTTACAGACCAGGTCATAAGGTTACAGACCCGGTCATAGGGTTACAGACCAGGTCATAGGGTTACAGACCAGGTCATAGGGTTACAGACCAGGTCATAAGGTTACAGACCCGGTCATAGGGTTACAGACCAGGTCATAGGGTTACAGACCAGGTCATAGGGTTACAGACCCGGTCATAGGGTTACAGACCAGGTCATAGGGTTACATGCCAGGTCATAGGGTTACAGACCCGGTCATAGGGTTACAGACCAGGTCATAGGGTTACAGACCAGGTCATAGGGTTACAGACCAGGTCATAGGGTTACATGCCAGGTCATAGGGTTACAGATCCGGTCATAGGGTTACATGCCAGGTCATAGGGTTACAGACCAGGTCATAGGGTTACAGACCCGGTCATAGGGTTACAGACCCGGTCATAGGGTTACAGACCCGGTCATAGGGTTACAGACCAGGTCATAGGGTTACAGACCCGGTCATAGGGTTACATGCCAGGTCATAGGGTTACATGCCAGGTCATAGGGTTACAGACCCGGTCATAGGGTTACAGACCAGGTCATAGGGTTACATGCCAGGTCATAGGGTTACAGACCCGGTCATAGGGTTACAGACCAGGTCATAGGGTTACAGACCAGGTCATAGGGTTACAGACCAGGTCATAGGGTTACATGCCAGGTCATAGGGTTACAGATCCGGTCATAGGGTTACATGCCAGATCATAGGGTTACAGACCAGGTCATAGGGTTACAGACCCG
The DNA here is from genome assembly GCF_029448725.1 of Salvelinus fontinalis. Classification (NCBI taxonomy): domain Eukaryota; kingdom Metazoa; phylum Chordata; class Actinopteri; order Salmoniformes; family Salmonidae; genus Salvelinus; species Salvelinus fontinalis. The sequence continues at coordinate 12,706,457 of NC_074675.1, read as the reverse complement.
GTCATAGGGTTACAGACCCGGTCATAGGGTTACAGACCCGGTCATAGGGTTACAGACCAGGTCATAGGGTTACAGACCCGGTCATAGGGTTACATGCCAGGTCATAGGGTTACATGCCAGGTCATAGGGTTACAGACCAGGTCATAGGGTTACAGACCAGGTCATAGGGTTACAGACCAGGTCATAGGGTTACAGACCAGGTCATAGGGTTACATGCCAGGTCATAGGGTTACAGACCAGGTCATAGGGTGACAGACCCGGTCATAAGGTTACAGACCCGGTCATAGGGTTACAGACCAGGTCATAGGGTTACATGCCAGGTCATAGGGTTACATGCCAGGTCATAGGGTTACAGACCAGGTCATAGGGTTACATGCCAGGTCATAGGGTTACATGCCAGGTCATAGGGTTACAGACCAGGTCATAGGGTTACAGACCAGGTCATAGGGTTACATGCCAGGTCATAGGGTTACATGCCAGGTCATTGGGTTACAGACCAGGTCATAGGGTGACAGACCCGGTCATAAGGTTACAGACCCGGTCATAGGGTTACAGACCAGGTCATAGGGTTACATGCCAGGTCATAGGGTTACAGACCAGGTCATAGGGTTACATGCCAGGTCATAGGGTTACAGACCCGGTCATAGGGTTACAGACCAGGTCATAGGGTTACAGACCCGGTCATAGGGTTACAGACCCGGTCATAGGGTGACAGACCAGGTCATAGGGTTACAGACCCGGTCATAGGGTTACATGCCAGGTCATAGGGTTACAGACCAGGTCATAGGGTTACAGACCAGGTCATAGGGTTACATGCCAGGTCATAGGGTTACAGACCAGGTCATAGGGTTACAGACCAGGTCATAGGGTTACAGACCAGGTCATAGGGTTACAGACCCGGTCATAGGGTTACAGACCAGGTCATAGGGTTACAGACCAGGTCATAGGGTTACAGACCCGGTCATAGGGTTACAGACCCGGCCATAGGGTTACAGACCCGGTCATAGGGTTACAGACCCGGTCATAGGGTTACAGACCAGGTCATAGGGTTACAGACCCGGTCATAGGGTTACAGACCCGGTCATAGGGTTACAGACCAGGTCATAGGGTTACAGACCCGGTCATAGGGTTACAGACCAGGTCATAAGGTTACAGACCCGGTCATAGGGTTACAGACCAGGTCATAGGGTTACAGACCAGGTCATAGGGTTACAGACCAGGTCATAAGGTTACAGACCCGGTCATAGGGTTACAGACCAGGTCATAGGGTTACAGACCAGGTCATAGGGTTACAGACCCGGTCATAGGGTTACAGACCAGGTCATAGGGTTACATGCCAGGTCATAGGGTTACAGACCCGGTCATAGGGTTACAGACCAGGTCATAGGGTTACAGACCAGGTCATAGGGTTACAGACCAGGTCATAGGGTTACATGCCAGGTCATAGGGTTACAGATCCGGTCATAGGGTTACATGCCAGGTCATAGGGTTACATGCCAGGTCATAGGGTTACAGACCAGGTCATAGGGTTACAGACCCGGTCATAGGGTTACAGACCCGGTCATAGGGTTACAGACCCGGTCATAGGGTTACAGACCCGGTCATAGGGTTACAGACCAGGTCATAGGGTTACATGCCAGGTCATAGGGTTACATGCCTGGTCATAGGGTTACAGACCAGGTCATAGGGTTACAGACCAGGTCATAGGGTTACAGACCAGGTCATAGGGTTACAGACCAGGTCATAGGGTTACATGCCAGGTCATAGGGTTACATGCCAGGTCATAGGGTTACAGACCAGGTCATAGGGTGACAGACCCGGTCATAAGGTTACAGACCCGGTCATAGGGTTACAGACCAGGTCATAGGGTTACATGCCAGGTCATAGGGTTACAGACCAGGTCATAGGGTTACATGCCAGGTCATAGGGTTACATGCCAGGTCATAGGGTTACAGACCAGGTCATAGGGTTACAGACCAGGTCATAGGGTTACATGCCAGGTCATAGGGTTACATGCCAGGTCATTGGGTTACAGACCAGGTCATTGGGTGACAGACCCGGTCATAAGGTTACAGACCCGGTCATAGGGTTACAGACCAGGTCATAGGGTTACATGCCAGGTCATAGGGTTACAGACCAGGTCATAGGGTTACATGCCAGGTCATAGGGTTACAGACCCGGTCATAGGGTTACAGACCCGGTCATAGGGTTACAGACCCGGTCATAGGGTTACAGACCCGGTCATAGGGTTACAGACCAGGTCATAGGGTGACAGACCAGGTCATAGGGTTACAGACCCGGTCATAGGGTTACATGCCAGGTCATAGGGTGACAGACCCGGTCATAGGGTGACAGACCAGGTCATAGGGTTACATGCCAGGTCATAGGGTTACAGACCAGGTCATAGGGTTACAGACCAGGTCATAGGGTTACAGACCAGGTCATAGGGTTACAGACCAGGTCATAGGGTTACAGACCAGGTCATAGGGTTACAGACCAGGTCATAGGGTTACAGACCAGGTCATAGGGTTACAGACCAGGTCATAGGGTTACATGCCAGGTCATAGGGTTACAGACCAGGTCATAGGGTTACAGACCAGGTCATAGGGTTACATGCCAGGTCATAGGGTTACATGCCAGGTCATAGGGTTACAGACCAGGTCATAGGGTTACAGACCAGGTCATAGGGTTACATGCCAGGTCATAGGGTTACATGCCAGGTCATAGGGTGACAGACCAGGTCATAGGGTGACAGACCCGGTCATAGGGTTACAGACCCGGTCATAGGGTTACAGACCAGGTCATAGGGTTACATGCCAGGTCATAGGGTTACAGACCAGGTCATAGGGTTACAGACCCGGTCATAGGGTTACAGACCAGGTCATAGGGTTACATGCCAGGTCATAGGGTTACAGACCAGGTCATAGGGTTACAGACCCGGTCATAAGGTTACAGACCCGGTCATAAGGTTACAGACCAGGTCATAGGGTTACAGACCAGGTCATAGGGTTACAGACAAGGTCATAGGGTTACAGACCAGGTCATAGGGTTACAGACCAGGTCATAGGGTTACAGACCAGGTCATAGGGTTACAGACCAGGTCATAGGGTTACAGACCAGGTCATAGGGTTACATGCCAGGTCATAGGGTTACATGCCAGGTCATAGGGTTACAGACCAGGTCATAGGGTTACAGACCAGGTCATAGGGTTACATGCCAGGTCATAGGGTTACATGCCAGGTCATAGGGTTACAGACCAGGTCATAGGGTGACAGACCCGGTCATAAGGTTACAGACCCGGTCATAGGGTTACATGCCAGGTCATAGGGTTACAGACCAGGTCATAGGGTTACAGACCAGGTCATAGGGTTACAGACCCGGTCATAAGGTTACAGACCAGGTCATAGGGTTACAGACCAGGTCATAGGGTTACAGACCAGGTCATAGGGTTACAGACCCGGTCATAGGGTTACAGACCCGGTCATAAGGTTACAGACCAGGTCATAGGGTTACAGACCAGGTCATAGGGTTACATGCCAGGTCATAGGGTTACAGACCCGGTCATAGGGTTACAGACCCGGTCATAGGGTTACAGACCCGGTCATAGGGTTACAGACCAAGTCATAAGGTTACAGACCAGGTCATAGGGTTACAGACCAGGTCATAGGGTTACAGACCAGGTCATAGGGTTACAGACCAGGTTATAAGGTTACAGACCAAGTCATAAGGTTACAGACCAGGCCATAGGGTTACAGACCAGGTCATAGGGTTACACAGTATATGTATGTTCAGTATATCACCTGTAAGTCTGTGGCTTCTATGTTCCATCTTTAGCCTCAGTGACTGTACAGTCGTAGCCAAAAGTTTTGAGAGTGACACAAATATTAATTTTCACAAAGTCTGCTGCCTCAGTTTGTATGATGGCAATTTGCATTACTCCAGAATGTTATGAAAAGTGACCGGATGAATTGCAATTAATTGCAAAGTCCCTCTTTGCCATGCAAATGAACTGAACCCCCAAAAACATTTCCACTGCATTTCAGCCCTGCCACAAAAGGACCAGCTGACATCATGTCAGTGATTCTCTCATTAACACAGGTGTGAGTGTTGACGAGGACAAGGCTGGAGATCACTCTGTCATGCTGATTGAGTTTGAATAACAGACTGTAAGCTTCAAAAGGAGGGTGGTGCTTGGAATCATTGTTCTTCCTCTGTCATCAGTGGTTACCTGCAAGGAAACACGTGCCCTCATCATTGAGTTGCACAAAAAGGGCTTCACAGGCAAGGATATTGCTGCCAGCAAGCGCCAGGACCATCTCCTAAAGCTCTGTACTGGGCACCCCCAGTACAGAGCTTGCTCAGGAATGGCAGCAGGCAGGTGTGAGTGCATCTGCATGCACAGTGAGGCAAAGACTTTTGGAGGCTGGCCTGGTGTCAAGAAGGGAAGCAAAGAAGCCACTTATGTCCAGGAAAAACATCAGGGACAGACTGATATTCTGCAAAAGGTACAGGGATTGGACTGCTGAGGACTGGGGTAAAGTCATTTTCTCTGATGAATCCCCTTTCCGATTGTTTGGGGCATCTGGAAAAAAGCTTGTCCGGAGAAGACAAGGTGAGCGCTACCATCAGTCCTGTGTCATGCCAACAGTGAAGCATCCTGAGACCATTCATGTGTGGGGTTGCTTCTCAGCCAAGGGAGTGGGCTCACTCACAATTTTGCCTAAGAACACAGCCATGAATAAAGAATGGTACCAACACATCCTCCGAGAGCAACTTCTCCCAACCATCCAGGAACAGTTTGGTGACGAACAATGCCTTTTCCAGCATGATGGAGCACCTTGCCATAAGGCAAAAGTGATAACTAAGTGGCTCGGGGAACAAAACATCGATATTTTGGGTCCATGGCTAGGAAACTCCCCAGACCTTAATCGCATTGAGAACTTGTGGTCAATCCTCAAGAGGCGGGCGGACAAACAAAAACCCACAGATTCTGACAAACTCCAAGCATTGATTATGCAAGAATGGGCTGCCATCAGTCAGGATGTGGCCCAGAAGATAATTGACAGCATGCCAGGGCGGATTGCAGAGGTCTTGAAAAAGAAGGGTCAACACTGCAAATATTGACTCTTTGCATCAACTTCATGGAATTGTCAATAAAAGCCTTTGACACTTATAAAATGCTTGTAATTATACTTCAGTATTCCATAGTAACATCTGACAAAAATATCTAAAGACACTGAAGCAGCAGACTTTGTGAAAATGTATATTTGTGTCATTCTCAAAACGTTTGGCCACGACTGTATGTGTTGTGATTTATTCATGTGACTGTGTTTGAACTCAGGGTTATTTGGATTCTTGCTCCAACTGTATATTTTGCCTTAGGCGGTCTCTCACCCTGTTCAGCTGCTATTATAACACCGGCATACCGTACAGTAGAGAGGCTGGCTGGGGGAAGTGAAAGAGAGTGACACTGGACCAAAACACGCATCTCCTTGTGAAAGACTGAGGGTTTGTTGTGCTGTTTGGAAACACCGTGCAGTTGTCAGTATGCGTTGCCCTGATTGAGGAGAAGAAAATTCAGGTAAATATTCAAATAGCCACAGCGCTACACATGACATGTTTTTAGAGCTACAAACTCTACTTCAAATCCAACTCGGTGCTTCCATCTGCAGCAGTGGTGGTAGTATCTTTCCCGTCATGTCTGTCAATTTATGCCGCATCATTCCCGGATGAAAACGTCCGGGGACGGAAAATGAAATGGCGACAAAATGAAATAGCGCTGCCATTATCCCACGTTTTCTGACAGACGTTTCCTCTGCTAGTAAAACACAGATACAACTCAGATAATGATGTACGGCTTGTCACTGTCTAATGACAGCGATTTTGACGTACTATTCTGTGGCACTCCTAGGCACCATTTTAAATGAGATGTCACCGGGCTATCTGGATCCCTTCCCCTGATGTTACCCCCATGCACAAATGCTTCCATTAATTCATGTGGTGGCAACATTTTTTAAAGCCTAGACGATATCAACATCACACTAATGCTTCATGAGGCAGTTCGTTGGACCTCTGTAATTGTGGGGAGGTTCTTATCTAGGAGAAAGGTTGGCTCCTGTCTCCCATTTTAATGGCTGACTGATAAAGACTCCGTGTACAGAGAGAGAGAGCCTGTTGGACAAGGAACGGGATAACGGATTTTTATAAAACAGTGTACAAAACATTAAGAACACCTGCTTTTTCCATGACAGAATGACCAGGTGAATCTAGGTGAAAGCTAGTATCCCTTATTGATGTCACTTGTTAAATCCACTTTAATCAGTGTAGATGAAGGGGAGGACACAGGTTAAAGGATTTTTAAGCCTCGAGACAATTGAGACATGGATTGTGTAAGTGTGCCATTCACTGGGTAAATGGGCAAGACAAATGATTTAAGTGCTTTTGAACGGGGTATGGTAGTTGGTGCCAGGCACACCGGTTTGTGTCAAGAACTGCAACGCTGCTGGGTTTTTCACGCTCAACAGTTTCCCGTGTGTATCAAGAATGGTTCACCATTCAAAGGACATCCAGTCAACCTGACACAACTGTGGAACGCTTTCGACACCTTGTAGAGTCCATGCCCCAACGAATTGAGGCTGTTCTGAGGGCAAAGGGGGTGCAACTCAATATTAGGAATGTGTCCTTAATGTTTTGTACACTCAGTGTATATCTGTAGTAGACTGTCATATGTTGCTTCATTTTGACAGTGCTTGGTTATGTTTGTAGTATCTTTCAAAGCACTTTGAACCATTGTTTTTTTCAGTACTACAAGGCAGTGCAGGGAATTAAGTAAGCTGGTAGACATCCTTATTTAGGGTAGATCTTAAAGAGGCCGAGAGATAGCTGCCGGGTGAGTGAGTTTGTGTGTGTGCAAGAGCGTAGAGAGGGTGGTGAGATGAGGAGAGATGCAGAGACTTTCTTCAGAAATGGAAGTGGCCTCATTCTTGTGGTGGAGCCACACCGGTATCTCTCTCTCTACTAACAGAGAGGTCTGTAGCAGCAGGCTTCAGTTAGGCCCCTCCCAATCTTCCTCCCTATAGTCCCACTTTCCCTCTCTCCCCCCTTCCTTCTCTCTCTCTCTCTCTCTCTCTCTCTCTCTCTCTCTCTCTCTCTCTCTCTCTCTCTCTCTCTCTCTCCATTTCTCTGTCAGGGTCACGGCTACTCTGTTCCTTGTCATGTCACGTCTGGCTGATCGGAGTGACATCCTCCGTCCCCCTCCACGCCTCGAGGTCATATCCTATCCGCGTTGTGCATAACAATGCAACAACATCCCTCTTTCCATCCATCCCTCCGTCCGTTGTGTTGTGGTCCAGAACAGAGGGGTGGGGCGGGGCGGCATGGAGTGGTGGTGGGCAGTGGGCAGCCATTAGCTCCCTTTGTGTCGACAGCTCATGCCCGCTTGGAACCCATGCATGGCAGCGCCGGCTGCCAAAAAGCCACTGACTTTAACGGCATGGTTAAGTCGCCGCTGCCTTTGTAGAGGCAGCACGTGGCGGGCACGCTGACCCGAGACTGTAGTGACTAGTGAGAGAGGGAGAGGGCCTTTGGACGGCCGCTCAGCTGGTAGCACAACAAACCCAGCTGGCAGTGGGCTCAGGTCCTGCTGGAGCCTCTCTCTCTGTGGTGTCTCTGTCTCTGTCATGGCCGTCCAAACAACATGGACTGACTGGCTGCCCAGAGCAGAGACGGCCGTGGTTCTGTGTCCTGCTCTCTCCACACTGTCTGACTTCGACAGCACACCTGCACCTGTAGGAGTCCCGCCTTACTCAGTATGCTAAGGTTGATCATGCCCATATAGCTTTGGGTCATTGGGGAGTTAGGTTAGACTGCTAAAACAGACTGGAGATATTCCTCTGCTGTGCTCTTTAAAAGCAGTATTTCAATTCCCGATGCAAAAGCACATCTTCTTTTATTCATTCATCCCTGTGATATTTTTTTTTACAAACCTCTGCTACAGTGGACCAGTGCTCTCTTCAAATCAAATCAAAATCACATTTTATTGGTCACATACACATGGTTAGCAAATGTTAATGCGCCTGTAGCGAAATGCTTGTGCTTATAGTCCCGACAGTGCAGTAATATCTAACAAGTAATCTAACAATTCCCCAACAACTACCTAATACACACAAATCTAAAGGGGTGAATGAGAATATGTACATATAAGTATATGGATGAGCGATGGCCGAGCAGCATAGGCAAGGTGCAATAGATGGTATAAAATAGAGTATATACGAGTAATGTAAGATCTGTAAACATTCTTAATGTGGCATTATTTAAAGTGACTAGTGATCCATTTACTAAAGTGGCCAGTGATTGGGTCTCAATGTAGGCAGCAGCGTCTCTGAGTTAGTGATTACTGTTTAACAGTCTGATGGCCTTGAGATAGAAGCTGTTTTTCAGTCTCTTGGTCCCAGCTTTGATGCACCTGTACTGACCTCGCCTTCTGGATGGTAGCGGGGTGAACAGGCAGTGGCTCAGGTGGTTGTTGTCCTTGATGATCTTTTTGGCCTCCCTGTGACATCGGGTGCTGTAGGCGTCATGGAGGGCAGGTAGTTTGCTCCCGGTGATGCGTTGTACAAACCGCACCACCCTCTAGAGAGCCTTGCGGTTGAGGCTGGTGCAGTTGCTGTACCAGGCTGTGATAAAGCCCGACAGGATGCTCTCGATTGTGCATCTGTAAAAGTTTGTCAGGGTTTTGGGTGTCAAGTCAAATATCTACAGCCTCCTGAGGTTGAAGAGGCGCTGTTGCGCTTTCTTCACCACACTGTCTGTTTGGGTGGACCATTTCAGTTTGTCAGTGATGTGTACGCCGAGGAACTTAACTTTCCACCTTCTCTACTTATGTCCCTTCGATGTGGATAGGGGGTGCTCCCTCTGCTGTTTCCTGAAGTCCAAGATTATTTCCTTTGTTTTGTTGACATTGAGGGAGAGGTTGTTGTTGGTAATCAAGCCTACAACTGTTGTGTCATCTGCAAACTTGATGATTGAGTTGGAGGCGTGCATGGCCACGCAGTCGTGGGTGAACAGGGAGTACAGGAGGGGGCTGAGCACGCACCCTTGTGGGGCCTCAGTGTTGAGGATCAGCGGGGTGGAGATGCTGTTTCCTACCTTCACCACCTCTGAAAGTCCAGGACCCAATTGCACAGGGCGGGGTTGAGGCCCAGGGCCTCTAGCTTGATGATGAGCTTGGGTGGTACTATGGTGTTGAATGCTGAGCTGTAGTCAATGAACAGCATTCTTACATAGGTATTCCTTTTGTCCAGATGGGATAGGGCAGTGTAATGGTGATTGCGTCGTCTGTGGACCTTTTGGGGCGATATGCAAACGGAAGTGGGTCTAGGGTGGCCGGTAAGGTGGAGGTGATATGATCCTTGACTAGTCTCTCAAAGCACTTCATGATGACAGAAGTGAGTGCTACGGGGCAGTAGTCATTTAGTTCAGTTATCTTTGACTTCTTGTCTACAGGAACAATGGGAGCCATCTTGAAGCATGTGGGGACAACAGACTAGGATAGGGAGCGATTGAATATGTATGTAAACACACCAGCCAGCTGGTCTGCGCATGCTCTGAGGACGCGGCTAGGGATGCCGTCTGGGCCAGCAGCCTTGCGAGGGTTAACACGTTTAAATGTTTTACTCACGTCAGCCACGGAGAAGGAGAGGGGGGAGGGGGCGCAGTCCTTGTTAGCGGGCCGCGACGGTGGCACTGTATTATCCTCAAAGCGGGCAAAGAAGGTGTTTAGTTTGTCTGGAAGCGTGACGTCGGTGTCCGTGACGTGGCTGGTTTTCTTTTTGTACTCTGTGATTGTAGATCCTGCCACATACGTCACATACGTCTGTGGACCCTGCCACATACGTCTCGTGTCTGTGCCATTGAATTGCGACTCCACCTTGTCCCTGTACCGGCATCTCACTTGTTTAATTGCCTTGCGGACGGAATAACTACACTGTTTATATTCAGCCATATTCCCAGACCTCTTTCCATGGTTAAATGCGGTGGTTCGCATTTTCAGTTTTGCGCGAATGCCGCCATCCAGCCACGGTTTCTGGTTAGGGTAGTTTTTAATAGTCACAGTGGGTACAACATCTCCAATGCACTTCTTTATAAACGCACTCACCGAGTCAACGTATAGGTCGATGTTGTTCTCAGAGGCTGACCGGAACATTTCAGGCCGCGTGATCAAAACAATCTTGAAGCGTGGCTTCCGATTGGTCAGACCAACGTTGAATGGTTCTCCTCACTGGTACATCCTGTTTGAGTTTCTGCCTAAGAATGCATGTATGCATCGCGGAAGTTAGAGTTGAGTAGCGGTGGTCGAGTGTATTACCCCTGCTCGTAACCCCTGCCCAGCTACAATAAATGCAGCCTCAGCATATATGGTTTCCAGCTTACATAGAGTCCAGTGAAGTTCCTTGAGGGCCATCTTGGTGTCTGCTTGAGGGGGAATGTACACAGCTGTGACTATAACTTACGAGAATTCTCTTGGAAGGTAATATGGCTGGCATTTGATTGTGAGGAATTCTTGGTTGGGTGAGCAGAAGGACCTGAGTTCCTGTATGTTGTTATGATTACACCATGAGTCGCTAATCATGAAGCAAACACCCCCGCCCTTCCTCTTCCCAGAGAGGTGTTTATCTCTGTTGGTGCGATGCATGGAGAAGCCCGGTGGCTGAACCAGTGCCGACAATATATCCCGAGAGAGCTATGTTTCTTTGAAACAGAGAATGTTACAATCTCAGATGTCTTTCTGGAAGGCAACCCTTGCTCGAATTTTGTCTACCTTGCTGTCAAGAGACTGGACATTGGCAAGTAGTATACTCTGGGGCGTTGGGTGATGTGCACGTCTACGGAGCCTGACCAGGAGGGCGCTACTTCTGCCCCTTCTGCGGCGCCGTTGTTTTGGGTTGGCTACTGCGATTAGATCCATTGTCCTGGGTGGTGGTCCAAACAGAGGATCCGCTTCGGGGGACTCCTTCACCAGCTGAAGGAGTCCCCACAACAACACCTTACTAGTGGGTCAGTCAGTGAGTGAGAGAGAGAGAGAGGGAGGGAGGGAGGGAGCGCACACGTGCGCAGACAGCCACAAGGCCTGCAGCGTGGTGTTGGGACCATGTGACCCCCTGTGTGTACTCTCCCCCTGAAACAGGCTTCCTCCTCTGGTGCACTCAGCTGTGTTACTGTACTGTAGTCAGAGAGCCCCAGGCCCTCTGTGTGTCTCCCTCTCCCGAAGCTGTTTAGTTACCAAAACATGGCCGCCTCGTCTAAAGGCTGCTCTGGCTGTTCATTTCTACTGCTACTGGTCCACTGGGAAACTCAGCTCAGAACAGCTGAAGATGGATATTAAATAACTGATTGGGTCACTACTTGACACCAACCTACGCCCCATAATATCTGTCCCTCTGCCCTCCCTAAATCATGGCATTGAATGGTTCAGCAGGCTTTTAGCCCTCCATAACTGTCTACGAGACTATTGCAGCTCTGTGGGTGTAACATTTATTGACAATTTTGATACTTTCTGGAAACAAAGCTCATTTTATAAGGAGGATGGGATCCACCCAAATCATTTGTGTTCCTGGATCATTTCACCACATTATAAGGCTGTGTTGAGACAATGACTTATCAATGACCCAAGTCCAGCTCATTTAATCCCTACCATTGTGTCGCTGAGTTGTCATAATGCTTCAGCAAATGAACATTATCCCAGGGGCACTGGAAGACACAATGTAAGTAACCTAATGTATGTCCCTCTTACTGCCCTGAATGCCTCTGCTGATCCTACAGCTATTGTATGCAGTAATCATGTGCCCATGAACCAGTTATACTGTTAGCATGGAGACGGTGTGCGCTGGCAGATAGTCCACTGTCTGCTTCTCACCCTGCACTAACATAAATAACCTGAGCATATCTACTCCTGCTAAGCTTCCCAGTAAGTGATAAAAACAATAAAGCATCCCAGAAAAGTGATAAAAATAGCCCACATTAACATACAGTTGAAGTCGGAAGTTTACATACACTTAGGTTGGAGTCATTAACTTGTTTTTCAACAACTCCACAAATTTCTTGTTAACAAACTATAGTTTTGGCAAGTCAGTTAGGACATCTACTTTGTGCATGACACAAGTATTTTTTCCAACAATTGTTTACAGACAGATTATTTCACTTATAATTCACTGTTCCAGTGGATCAGAAGTTTACATACACTAAGTTGACTGTGCCGTTAAACAGCTTGGAAAATTCCAGAGAATGACGTCATGGCTTTAGAAGCTTCTAATAGGCTAATTGACATCATTTGAGTCAATTGGAGGTTTACCTGTGGATGTATTTCAAGGCCTACCTTCATACACAGTGCTTCTTTGCTTGACATCATGGGAAAGTCTAAATAAATCAGCCAAGACCTGAAAAATTGTAGACCTCCACAAGTCTGGTTCATCCTTGGGAGCAATTTCAAAACGCCTGAAGGTACCACGTTCATCTGTACAAACAATAGTACGCAAGTATAAACACCATGGGACCACGCAGCCGTCATACCACTCAGGAAGGAGACGCGTTCTGTCTCCTAGAGATTAACGTACTTTGATGTGAAAAGTGCAAATCAATTCCAGAACAACCACAAAAGACCTTGTGATGATGCTGGAGAAAACAGGTACAAAAGTATCTATATCCACAGTAAAACGAGTCCTATATCGACATAACCTGAAAGGCCGTTCAGCAAGGAAGAAGCCACTGCTCCAAAACCGCCATCAAAAAATCCAGACTATGATTGGCAACTGCACATGGGGACAAAGATCGTCCTTTTGGAGAAATGTCCTCTGGTCTGATGTAACAAAAATATAACTATTTGGCCATAATGACCATCGTTATGTTTGGAGGATAAAGGGGGAGGCTTGCAAGCCGAAGAACACTATTCCAACCGTGAAGCACGGGGGTGGCAGCATCATGTTGTGGGGATGCATTGCTGCAGGAGGGACTTGTACACTTCACAAAATAGATGGCATCATGAGGCAGGAAAATTATGTACATATATTGAAGCAACATCTCAAGACATCAGTCAGGAAGATAAAGCTTGGTCGCAAATGGGTCTTCCAAGTGAACAATGACCCCAAGCATACTTCCAAAGTTGTGACAAAATAGCTTAAGGACAACAAAGTCAAGGTATTGGAGTGGCCATCACAAAGCCCTGACCTCAACCCTATAGAAAATTTGTGGGCAGAACTGAAAAAGCGTGTGCGAGCAAGGAGGCCTTCAAACCTGACTCAGTTACACCAGCTTTGTCAGGAGGAATGGGCCAAAATTCACCCAACTTTTTTGTGGGAAACTTGTGGAAGGCTACCCGAAATGTTTGATCCAAATTAAACAATTTAAAGGCAATGCTAACAAATAATAATTGAGTGTATGTAAACTTCTGACCCACTGGGAATGTGATGAAAGAAATAAAATCAGAAATAAATCATACTCTCTACTATTATTCTGACATTTCACATTCTTAAAATAAAGTGGTGATCCTAACTGATTTAAGACAGGGAATTTTTACTAGGATTAAATGTCAGGAATTGTGAAAAACCGAGTTTAAATGTATTTGGCTAAGGTGTATGTAAACTTCCGACTTCAACTGTATGTAGCTTAAGTAACAAGGTTCATGAAATCAAAAATTTGCTACTAACAGATGGCATTCATATTCTGACTATTTCTGAAACTCACTTAGATAATATCTTTGATGATACGGTGGTAGCAATACATTGGTATAAGATCTACAGAAAAAACGGAAATGCCAAAGGTTGAGGTCTGGCCGTTTATGTTCAGAACCACATTCCTGTAAAGCTTAGACAGGATCTCGTCTGTTACCAAGGTAGCTTAGCAGTTCAGACGTATTTTTCCGTGTTGTCGTGTCGTGTCCTGTATATATATATATTTACACCTTTTCTTCACATATCTTTTATTTATTTTATTATCCAAGAACTCAACTACAAAAGCTTTCCTGCAAAAGCTTTCCTGCAACCCGCTTCACCAATTACAATAAGTACTATTCACCTCAATCTGAAAATCCATCGTGGAAGATAGCCAGGGGCTAATTCAGAAGCTAGCCTGAAAGCTAATCCAGAAGCTACTCCGATAGCTAGCCAGAAGCTAATCTGTAGCTGCCCCGAAATTAGCCGGTTTGCTGGCTAGCGTTGGTGTTTCAGCTGCCCACGTTTTGCGGTCATCAGCTATTCCTCTAGCTCGATAATCTACCGGCACTTTAGTGCAACGCGACTCGGACCGGAGCATTCCGGGACTTTTTTTCTCTCAGTTTCCCCGGATTCCAACCGCAGCCTCAGCCTCTATTTTGCACCTTGATTTCGCAGCTAGCTAGCTGCATACCGTGTGACTATTGGCTTACGTCGACCCCGGAGCTAACTCAAATCATGCTGGAGCTAGCCAGCTGAGGAGTTCCATCACCATCCGGACCCGCTTCTTTGTTGCTGCTGCAGATACGGAACCCCACCGGGCCTTCACGACTGACTGCCGACGTTATCTGCCCGAGGGATTTATCCAACCGGCACCTCCGTCCCGGCGTTACCTGAACGCTCATCTGAGGCCCGCTAATCGTTAGCTGTCTTATCGGCTGCTATCTGAACAAAACCCCACTACACGGAACCTACCGACGGAAACGCACGAGGTATCTACAAACAGACCTCCATCCTATGCTGCTACCGATAGCCATATACCCGGCCAGCTGTCTGGATCGCCACGACCCCAACCAACCTCTACTCACTGGACCCTTATTTATCACTCGATTAAGCTTGCCTCTCCTTAATGTAAATATGCCTTGTCCATTGCTGTTCTGGTTAGTGTTTATTGGCTTATTTCACTGTAGAGATTCTAGCCCTGCTCTCTATACCATATCCAACCCTGCAGTTCCACCACCCACATATGCGATGACATCACCTGGTTTCAATGATGTTTCTAGAGACAAGATCTCTCTCATCATCACTCAATACCTAGGTTTACCTCCACTGTATTCACATCCTACCATACCTTTGTCTGTACATTATTCCTTTAAACTATTTTATCGCCCCCAGAAACTTCCTTTTACTCTCTGCTCTGGTAGCTCTAGGCGACCAATTCTCATAGCTTTTAGCCGTACTATTATCCTACTTCTCCTCTGTTCCTCTGGTGATGTAGAGGTGAATCCAGGCCCTGCAGTACCTGGCTCCACTCCTATTCCCCAGGCGCTCTCTTTTGATGACTTCTGTAACCGTAATAGCCTTGGCTTCATGCATGTTAACATTAGGAGCCTCCTCCCTAAGTTTGTTTTGTTCACTGCTTTAGCACACTCTACCAACCCGGATGTATTAGCCGTGTCTGAATCCTGGCTTAGAAAGACCACCAAAAATTCAGACATTTTTATCCCCAATTACAATATTTTCAGACAAGATAGAACGGCCAAAGGGGGCGGTGTTGCAATCTACTGCAAAGACTGCCTGCAGAGTTCTGTTATACTATCCAGGTCTGTTCCCAAACAATTTGAACTTCTACTTTTAAAAATCCACCTCTCTAAAAACAAGTCTCTCACCGTTGCCGCCTGCTATAGACCACCCTCTGCCCCCAGCTGTGCTCTGGACACTATATGTGAACTGATTGCCCCCCATCTATCTTCAGAGCTCGTGCTGCTAGGCGACCTAAATTTGAACATGCTCAACACCCCAGCCACCCTACAATCTAAGCTTGATGCCCTCAATCTCACACAAATTATTAATGAACCTACCAGGTACCACCCCAATTCCGTAAACACGGGTACCCTCATAGATATCATCCTAACAAACTTGCCCTCCAAATACACCTCTGCTGTTTTTAACCAAGATCTCAGCGATCACTGCCTCATTGCCTGCATCCGTAATGGGTCAGCGGTCAAACGACCTCCACTCATCACTGTCAAACGCTCCCTGAAACACTTCAGCGAGCAGGCCTTCCTAATTGACCTGGCCGGGGTATCCTGGAAGGATATTGATCTCATCCCGTCAGTAGAGGATGCCTGGTCATTTTTTAAAAATGCCTTCCTCACCATCTTGAATAAGCATGCCCCATTCAAGAAATTTAGAACCAGGAACAGATATAGCCCTTGGTTCTCTCCTGACCTGACTGCCCTTAACCAACAGAAAAACATCCTATGGCGTTCTGCATTAGCATCGAACAGCCCCCGTGATATGCAACTTTTCAGGGAAGCCAGAAACCAATATACACAGGCAGTTAGAACAGCCAAGGCTAGCTTTTTCAAGCAGAAATTTGCTTCCTGCAACACAAATTCAAAAAAGTTCTGGGACACCGTAAAGTCCATGGAGAATAAGAACACCTCCTCCCAGCTTCCAACCGCCCTGAAGATAGGAAACACTGTCACCACCGACAAATCCACTATAATTGAGAATTTCAATAAGCATTTTTCTACGGCTGGCCATGCTTTCCACCTGGCTACCCCTACCCGGGACAACAGCACTGCCCTCCCCTCTGCTACTCGCCCAAGCCTTCCCCATTTCTCTTTCTCCCAAATACAGTCAGCTGATGTTCTTAATGAGCTGCAAAATCTGGACCCTTACAAATCAGCCGGGCTAGATAATCTGGACCCTTTCTTTCTAAAACTATCTGCTGAAATTGTTGCCACCCCTATTACTA
Source organism: Salvelinus fontinalis (assembly GCF_029448725.1). Classification (NCBI taxonomy): domain Eukaryota; kingdom Metazoa; phylum Chordata; class Actinopteri; order Salmoniformes; family Salmonidae; genus Salvelinus; species Salvelinus fontinalis. The sequence continues at coordinate 12,689,771 of NC_074675.1, read as the reverse complement.
GCCTCTTCAACCTCTCTTTCGTGTCGTCTGAGATACCCAAAGATTGGAAAGCAGCTGCGGTTATCCCCCTCTTCAAAGGGGGGGACACCCTTGACCCTAACTGCTACAGACCTATATCTATCCTACCCTGCCTTTCTAAGGTCTTCGAAAGCCAAGTCAACAAACAGATTACCGACCATTTCGAATCACACCACACCTTCTCCGCTATGCAATCTGGTTTCAGAGCTGGTCATGGGTGCACCTCAGCCACGCTCAAGGTCATAAACGATATCGTAACCGCCATCGATAGGAAACAATACTGTGCAGCCGTATTCATTGACCTGGCCAAGGCTTTTGACTCTGTCAATCACCACATCCTCATTGGCAGACTCGACAGCCTTGGTTTCTCTAATGATTGCCTCGCCTGGTTCACCAACTACTTCTCTGATAGAGTTCAGTGTGTCAAATCGGAGGGTCTGTTGTCCGGGCCTCTGGCAGTCTCTATGGGGGTGCCACAGGGTTCAATTCTTGGACCGACTCTCTTCTCTGTTTACATCAATGATGTCGCTCTTGCTGCTGGTGATTCTCTGATCCACCTCTACGCAGACGACACTATTCTGTATACTTCTGGCCCTTCTTTTGACACTGTGTTAACAACCCTCCAGGCGAGCTTCAATGCCATACAACTCTCCTTCCGTGGCCTCCAACTGCTCTTAAATACAAGTAAAACCAAATGCATGCTCTTCAACCGATCGCTGCCTGCTCCGGCCCGCCTGTCCAACATCACTACTTTGGACGGCTCTGACTTAGAATATGTGGACAACTACAAATACCTAGGTGTCTGGTTAGACTGTAAACTCTCCTTCCAGACCCACATCAAACATCTCCAATCCAAAGTCAAATCTAGAATTGGCTTCCTATTCCGCAACAAAGCATCCTTTACTCATGCTGCCAAACATACCCTTGTAAAACTGACCATCCTACCAATCCTCGACTTCGGTGATGTCATTTACAAAATAGCCTCCAAAACCCTACTCAATAAATTGGATGCAGTCTATCACAGTGCCATCCGTTTTGTCACCAAAGCCCCATATACTACCCACCACTGCGACCTGTACACTCTCGTTGGCTGGCCCTCGCTTCATACTCGTCGCCAAACCCATTGGTTCCAGGTCATCTACAAGACCCTGCTAGGTAAAGTCCCCCCTTATCTCAGCTCGCTGGTCACCATAGCAGCACCTACCCGTAGCACGCGCTCCAGCAGGTATATCTCTCTAGTCACCCCCAAAACCAATTCTTCCTTTGGACGCCTCTCCTTCCAGTTCTCTGCTGCCAATGACTGGAACGAACTACAAAAATCTCTGAAACTGGAAACACCTATCTCCCTCACTAGCTTTAAGCACCAGCTGTCAGAGCAGCTCATAGATTACTGCACCTGTACATAACCCATCTACAATTTAGCCCAAACAACTACCTCTTTACCTACTGTATTTATTTATTAATTTATTTTGCTCCTTTGCACCCCATTATTTCTGTCTCTACTTTGCACTTTCTTCCAATGCAAACCAACCATTCCAGTGTTTTTTTTAGTTTTTATTTTACTTGCTGTGTTGTACTCACTTCGCCTCCATGGCCTTTTTATATTTTTATTTATTTATACATATATCTGTTTGCCTTCACCTCCCTTATCTCACCTCACTTGCTCACATTGTATATAGACTTATTTTTTTTATCTTTTTCACTGTATTATTGACTATATGTTTGTTTTTACTCCATGTGTAACTATGTGTTGTTGTATGTGTCGAACTGCTTTGCTTTATCTTGGCCAGGTCGCAATTGTAAATGAGAACGTGTTCTCAATTTGCCTACCTGGTTAAATAAAGGTTAAATAAAATAAAATAAATTTTTTTAAATACTGTTGAAGGAATATGGCTACAGGTTCATCTGCCTCACCTAAAGCCCATTCTGGTGGGAAACTGCTATTGACCACCAAGTGCTAACAGTCAGTATCTGGATAACATTTGTGAAATGCTTGATAATGTATGTGATACCAACAGATAGGTATATTTTTTGGGCAGCACGGCTGGCCCTTACATATACACAGAGAGCTAACATTAATAATATGCATGTCAATCTCTCCTGGCTCAAAGTGGAGGAGAGATTGACTTCATCACTACTTGTATTTGTGAGAGGTATTGACATGTTGAATGCACACCCATGCATACCCCACAAAACATGCCACCAGAGGTCTCTTCACAGTCCCCAAGTCCAGAACAGACTATGGGAGGCACACAGTACTACATAGAGCCATGACTACATGCAACTCTATTCCACATCAAGTAACTCATGCAAGCAGTAGAATCAGATTTAAAAGCTGATAAAAATACACCTTATGGAACAGCGGGGACTGTGAAGCACACAAACATAGACACAGACACATGCATACAAATACACAATAGCATACACACTATACACACACGTACACATGGATTTTTCATTGTAGATGTGTGGTAGTAGAGTAGTGGCCTAAAGGGCACACACTTAGTGTGTTGTGAAATCTGTTGTGAATGTATTGTAATGTTTTAAAAATTGTATAACAGCTTAATTTTGTTGGACCCCAGGAAGAGTAGCTGTTGGCAGCAGCTAATGGGGATCCATAATAAATACAAATACACTACCACTCTCATAGGCTCAGGCAGGTCCAATCCCAATCTGACCCCTAGCCCCTATCCCCTTACACATAGTAAATCTGAAAGGATTGGATCAGTATAAACTGACCCCCCGGTCAGAAGACGGGCACCCTTCTGTTTATGGTTGATGTACAGACGTGTAAATCCTAGTTATCGGACACTCTCCCCTCCCCCCCAGCCAAGACACCGATCCCAGCTCTCCTCTCCTTTCCACGCCCGGCCAGACAGTAATGAGATAACCAGTCTATTGATCACTCACGCAGATGTTAGAATGAAGGTCTAAGACTGCACTTGATTACTGTATAGGCACCCCTCACCATGCCCATTCATGTCTGTCTGACTGGTTGCAGTTGAAATAATACCAGACAACTTCTCAATAAAAAGTCCTGAAAATCAACTTGGGAATGATTTTTATAGTAATTGTGGAGCATTAGCTTATAATGATTATAGTTATTATGGCCCCATTGAAATGATCTGAAGGGGTAAGCATTACGTGTGACACCTCTGTCTTTTGGCTTGATAACACTCATTAGTGACTGTGTCATTACTGAGGCGAACCAAGTCAATGATACCCCCCCCCCCCCCCCCCCCGTCCATAAATCATACATGGTATGGCCATCCGTCAACACTCTGGCCACAAGGCAAATAGCTAATAGATAGATCCAGCCAATAATACTAAACAACCATGTGTAGTCATGGACTGAACCATTACGTTCCTTTCTGAAGGGGTGTCTGGGTTGTAGGAGTAAGAGGGAGGAAGGGGGAGTCAGTGGAAGCCTCACAAGGGGCAGAGTGTGGAAGGAAGGGAAGATGACTAAGTTGATGAGGATGACGAGAGGCGAATCCCCTCTGCCCCTCCTCTCCCTCTCTTTCTTTCTCTCTCTCCCTGGATGCAGTGTGCTACTGCTGTTGCACAGCAGCCCTCTCCCTCTAGGCTGAGGCAGGCAGCACAACGCAAGCAGTCAGTCAGCTGGTCTGGTCCGCCAGAGCAGCACATGATTTGCCGTGATTACTGTTATTGTTTGTGCCCCAGTTCACTCCGCCACAGGGTAGATCAACGGCTAGAGAGAGAGAGAGACAGAGAGAGACTCTACAGAGATGAGTGTGGATGAGAGGGGGGGTACGACAGAGCCATGCACTGGTAATGGCAGGCTGTCTTCCACAGTGAAAGAGCCTTTAAGGCCCGGGTACCATGATCTAAATGCCATGTTTGTTTTTCAGTCCTGTTTTTTTTGTATATTGCAGTAGGATTCCTCTGGTCTTGGAAATAATGAGATTGTTGTTGGGTAGGTTTATAAGCAGGTCTCGGCATATAAACTGGTGCCAGGTGATCAGTCACCTTGGCAGTTATTAGGCTGTTTATGTCCTCACAGAGCCCTTGTATCCTTCTAGTGATCTTCATATGTCCTTGATATCCTTACTTTACAATACAGACAATCGCAGTGGAGTCCATGTTTTTTCCAGGCCCACAAGTGATGATTTGCAAGCTAAAGTGTCTCTCTCTCACATCCTCTTTTATTGCTTAGTTTACCCCAAAGCCTCGTTTTTCTTTGCTCTCCTCCCTCTCCCCTTTAATCTTCCCCAGATTGAGGAAGCGGGGCTCGCGCGGGTTTGGCAGAAGACGCCGTTGCCCATCGAGCATCCATAATGGTTCTATCAGAGATACTTGATCACTAGCCTTGAAAGGTTATCTCTGATAGGTCTGATTAGGCAGACAACATATCTATCCCCACCACCCAGATGACTCATTGATGCAACGCTTCAGTTTGTTGCTAATGCAGGTCTGCTTCAATCAGACACCGGTTTGGTTTCGGGAGAAGTGCTGTTGTTGCGGACAGGAAAGACGGCTCCCTGCAGATGTCATTATCTCACTGATGAAGAACCCAGTGTGGGACTATCCTGTGACCGTCGCACCGTCCAGTCACAGTGCAGAAAGTACAACAGTAGCAGTGTTGGATGGAGATGTTTGAATAACCCCCACAATCCTCTCTGGTCACTGTTTCATTCAACCCGTCATTAGCTTCTGATTATTTACCGGTGTATTATTATTAGCCCCAGCTTGGGTCATGAGGCCTAAGGTGTGCAGTGATGGAGAATGGATGGGCTTTAGCTAGAGCTCATTGAGTTTCATTGAGTCTCACCAGGTACATGCTGCCGGTTCCACTTTGTTCCGTTAGGTTCACAAGGCAGAGCCCTCTAAGCCTGGAGGCTCCATGGCGCTGTAGGACCAGTTATGACTCCGGTATGGACTGCCTTGGTGTGCTACTGACTGCAGGTTGGTGTCGGGCTTCAGCCAACTTCCACTACGGATGGGTCCGGTTACCCCTCAAGGGGATTGTGGGTATGGAGTAGAGGGGGAGCCCGTGTGGCACACACCTGGGAGCATTTCTGCATGTCCTGTTTGTTGCTGCAATGGCCTGGCAAATCTGACCCAATCAGCATCAGCAGATATCTGGTTAGCACCAACGCTGAGTGTCACGCCCTGACCGTAGATTGCTTTGTATGTTTCTATTTTAGTTTGGTCAGGGTGTGATGTGGGTGGGTATTCCATGTTGTAGGTCTAGGTTTTCTATTTCTATGTGTTTGTCCTGGTATGGTTCTCAATCAGAGGCAGCTGTCTATCGTTGTCTCTGATTGAGAGCCATACTTAGGTAGCCTGTATTCCCACTTGTGTTTGTGGGTGATTATTTTCTGTTTTGTGTGTTCACCTTACAGGACTGTTCGTTTGTCGTTTTATTGTTTCGTTTAGTGTTTCGTATTTTATTAAAACAAATATGAACACTTACCACGCTGCACCTTGGTCCTCTTCTCCTTCTCCCGACGACATTCGTTACACTGAGGAAAGCACTGAAGATATTACAACGTAGTACTCTGCAGTACTGGGTCAAATCAAACTTGATCGAAGGGTATTAATACACATGTAATTCCGTTGAGATTGGTGGAGTGCCAGATTCTGATAATGCAATTTTTTTTTATCACATGTTCATTTTCACTGTGGGTTTTCAAGATGAAGCTAAGAGTAAACACGATAAGATGGACAACATGAGATGAAGAAAAGTTGACATGATGAATAGCACAAGATGAAGAGGCCTCAGTGAGTGGAGGCTGGCCTCATGCAGAGCTCTATGATGTCATCTCTCCCAGCATTGTGTTCTGTTCTGGAGGTGTCTGTCTGGGTGTAATATGGCTGTGACTCACACACCCACACACACCTCCCCTTGAGGTTAGAAACACAGCTCCAGTCTCACTATAACACAGCCACAAAACTCTGCCTCTCTGTCTTCACCCCAGTCAATTGCAGAGCAGTGCCGTCGAGAGGCCTCAAGTGAGGAGAGCGAAATGAGGTTACAACCAATACTTAGTGTTGCGCCTCGAAAATGTCATCCTTCACAGAGGGCCACTGAGTATTTTTATTTTGACTCTCGTACAGAAACAATTCTAGCTCAGATGTCAGCCTCAGCGTATATGCTACCCGCATGTATTACTGTTTATTATTATCATTAGTTACCACATGTATCAGATGTATGTACAGTACCAGTGAAAAGTTTGGACACACCTACTCATTCCAGGGTTTTCTTTATTTTTACTATTTTCTACATTGTAGAATAATATTGAAGACATCAAAACTATGAAATAACACATGGAATCATGTAGTAACCAAACAAGTGTTAAACAAATCAAAATATATTTTATATTTGAGATTCTCCAAAGTATCCACCCTTTGCCTTGATGACAACTTTGCACACTCTTGGCATTCTCTCAACCAGCTTCATGAGGTCTCCTGGAATGCCTTTCAATTAACAGGTGTGCCTTGTTATTGTGTGGAATTTCTTTCCTTCTTAATGATTTGAGCCAATCAGTTGTGTTGTGACAAGGTGGGGGGGGGGGGGGGGGTATACAGAAGATAGCCCTTTTTGGTTAAAGACCAAGTCCAAAGAGTCTTACTTTAAGGCACAAAGGTCAGTCAATTCAGAAAATGTTAAGTTTCTTCAAGTGCAGTTGCAAAAACCATCAAGCGCTATGATGAAACTGGCTCTCATGAGGACGGTCACAGAAAACGAAGTCCCAGGGTTACCTCTGCTGCAGAGGACAAGTTCATTAGAGTAAACTGCACCTCCGATTGCAGCCCATATGCCCCCTTATACGCCCCCTTTATTTATCCTACGGTTCTGACTTAGTGTACAGGGAGTACATTGTAAGAACGTCCCATGTTCTGAATTCTGTCGCTGTACATATCAAAAGTGCTGAACAAATAGTTATATTGAATACGTCCGTCATCGCTCGCTCATTAATGTGTTAATTTAAATTACAGATTGCCTCTTATCCACTTGTCGTCCCCTTATGCCATAGTTTGTACATCATTGTCAGTAGAAACCACATTTGTTTAAGCAAGTCAGCCATATCAACTATGTTTTTTTTAAAGGCAGTAAATGAGGCTGAATTAACTGTTTCGCTTCCAGACTAGGCTCCGCTGATAGCCAGGTGTAGCAGTGGTAAGGTGTCGGGACTCTGCTGTTGTGACAGCTTTATGTAGGCCCTAACAGTTTGTGGGCACGGTTTGTCACCGTTATAGTGCAATTAATGTATTGTTTAGTGTTGTGTTGTGTAGTGGCATTTCCGGCATGCATCCCACATTTGTTTTGGGCCCCACTAAGATTTACATGCTAAAATCACCCCTGTATGTATGTATGTGTGTATATGTGTGTATGTGTGTATGTGTGTGTGTGTGTGTGTGTGTGTGTGTGTGTGTGTGTGTGTGTGTGTGTGTGTGTGTGTGTGTGTGTGTGTGTGTGATATCCTCTCTTAGGAGGAGTATACGCTGGGAACTAGAATTAAGAGATTCATAATTAAAATACCAACACCAAATTAAAGCAACAAAATGAGCATCTGATAATTAATGACTTTATGAGCATTATTTCATTGGAAAAAAACTTGAACCCTCCATGTCAAGTGGGAACAGTGTGTGCTCTGAATAGCAGTGAATTACTAGATGAATGAGAGGAAGAAGGCCTGCTATTTTAGGACATGCAGCTCCCCCATTAATGGATACCGTTCAGCTTCCGAATGCTCCACTTGAGTGCCAGAAATAGAACATGATGTCATAGCCACTCTGCACTGGATAAGATGCTTGTTCAAGGACTGCTGAGAAATCCACATGCATCCACAAGGCAGGGGTGTCCTAGCTAGCTTCCATAACTGCAGCCGCAACCGTTTCTGCTGCTGGGTGGATCTAAAAAAAAGATGGCTTTCTATGGTACAATTGCAAAGGAATGAAAATAGCCATGCAGTCTCCCAAAGGTTCACTAAGAAGTGACATCATTTTGTACACTGTACCGTGTCAGCACTTTCATTCAACCCCAGTCTACTGTATGTATTTAAGCCAATACGTGTGAAATAATGAGAGGTATTGTATAAGCCCTTCTGAGCAGAAGTCCCTCCAGCCCCTCTGGCTAACTTCAAGGCAACATTTGCATTCACTCAAATCAAATCATTTTAGCAGGTGTTATTGTGTGTGTAGCAACATGCTTGTGAATGAGCTTTGGCCAAACAGCAGGGCTTTTTATATATGGCTTTTTATAGCATAGAAAAGTCTATATTATTGCCGCCCCTCCTTCAGCCTCTATAAATAAATACTCTATATTCATATCACATGAATGAGATACCTAGTGGGAAATGTGGAGCGTTTCCATACGTGTTTTTCATTTCTCCTTCCCTATTACCTAATCTGGATAAAACTGATTTATGGTACAACATTGTCTCCTTTGCTCGTGACTGATTCAGTCATCAGAGCATCTATCCTCGTGTTGTAAGGGACCTTGAGGACTCAGAGGGGTGGTAATGCTGTGGCTCTGGTTTATGGAGAGAAACCCTCCTCTCTCTACAGGGGTCCACAATACGACCCATTGATGTGACTAAGGTGTACTCTCCCCTGGGCTTATCAGAGCACGGCATATTAGAATGTCACTCCTAATAACAGTGTTGAAAACAGGAACTGTCGTGAGGGTTTAGTAGTTAGGGAGGTCTTACGAGGGGATTGGGGTTTAAATGACTCGGTTATGTTAGTAAGGGTCATGCCACCCTTTGTTTTATGCACCATTCTGCTTTTATTCAAGGTGAACATTACCTTTAATTCATTACTTCAATTGTGCTAATGATAATTCAAGGTCAGAATTGCAAATTCAAAACAACCCAATTACCCAGTGAACAAAGAGTGGTTTGAGTAAATAGCCCAGGTTGGTGGAAGTATGGAAGCAACAACATTCTCTATTTATTCAGGCTATTGGACTGGTTGTTGTAGTCAGAATGGATCAGGATTTTATAGCAGTGTAACTGGCTGCGAGTTAGAGCCAACTTCCTAGCGCTGGCCTGGTTATGTTATTTGTGATAATTACAGCCTGGCTGCCTTTAAAGACGGCCAGCCCACCCACCGCTCCCCCAGCTGCTTGTTTTGTTCCCAGAGTTGAGTGCAGTCATCTGGTGCCAGAACCCTGACCGCTGCTGCAGTCTCCAGCTGCTGCACCACCCTGGGAGGGAAGTCTTTCTGCAGGTAGTCCACAGGGCAGATCATATGGTGTCCCAGACCCGCTTCAGGTTGGAGCTTCATAGAGATTCATTAGTTCCTACCCTTTCAGTTCAGGGCACGTAACCTTAGCAAAGTGACCTGCCAGGTGCTTGATTTGGTGTGACGAGCCTGAGGTAACCAGGATCCGGATATCCAGATATGACATGGAGGAGGATTGTGGTTGAGGAGATTTGGGTATCAAACACGTCCTCAAGTGTAGCGGAGGGATGCCATCCAGTTTGAAAGTGTACTACATGACCAAAAGTATGTGGACGCCTGCTCGTCGAACAGCTCATTCCAAAATCATGGGCATTAATATGGAGTTGGTCGTACCCCTTTGCTGCAATAACAGCCTTCACTCTTCTGGGAAGGCTTTCCACTAGATGTTGGAACATTGCTGCGGGGACTTGCTTCTATTCAGCCACAAGAGCATTTGTTGAGGTCGCGCATTGATGTTGGACGTTTATGCCTTGCTCGTAGTCGGCGTTCCAATTCATTCCAAAAGTGTTCGATGGGGTTGAGATCAGAGCTCTGTGCAAGCCAGTCAAGTTCCAATCTCGACAAACCATTTCTGTATGGACCTTGCATTGTACACAGGGGCATTGTCATGCTGAAAAAGGAAAGGGTCTTCCCCAAACTGTTGCCACAAACTTGGAAGCACGGAATCATCTAGAATGTCATTGTATGCTGTAGCGTTAAGATTTCCCTTCACTGGAACTAAGGGGCCTAGCCCGAACCATGAAAAACATTGGGACAGGTAGCATTCTCCTGGCATCCACCAAACACAGATTCGTCCGTCGGACCGCCAGATGGTGAAGCGTGATTCATCACTCCAGAGACTGAATTTCCACTGCTCCAGAGTCCAATAGCTGCGAGCTTTACACCGCTCCAGCCGACGCTTGGCATTGCGCATGGCATTGCGCAAATTTGTGCGGCTACTCTGCCATGGAAACCCATTTCATGAAGCTCCCGACGAACACTTTTTGTGTTGACGTTGCTTCCAGAGGCAGTTTGGAACTGTAGTGAGTGTTGCAACCGAGAACAAATGATTTTGACCTTGCGCGCTTGAGCACTCGCCGGTCCCGTTCTGTGAGCTTGTGTGGCGTACCACTTCACGGCTGAACCATTGTTGCTCCTAGAAGTTTCCACTTCACAATAACAGCACTTACAGTTGACTGTGGCAGCTCTAGCAGGGCAGAATTTGGATGAACTGTCTTGTTGGAAAGGATGCATCCATTGACGGTACCACTTTGAAAGTCACTGAGCTCTTCAGTAAGGCCATTCTACTGTCAATGTCTGTCTATGGAGATTGCATGGTTGTGTGCTCGTTTTCATACACAGCAACAGGTGTGGCTGAAATAGCCAAATCCCCTTATTTGAAGGGGTGTCCTCATGCTTTTGTATATGTAGTGTATTTTCGTTAATATTTCAGATGGTAGAACAGACATGCAACTCATCACTGTCAATTTAGTTAGTTTTACGTTTTGATTATCCCAGAACCTTCTTTGGACATTTATAAAAAACATGGCTGTCACATACATCGCTTTCATGAGGCACAAATGGGAGAAAATGTTGTGAATCAGAAAAGGAAAATATACATTATTATTGGACAGGTGCAGGTAGTACCTGCTCAGTTTCTAAAGGTTTTCTCCTGTTTGGTGAATTGAACGCAACCCTGATGTCCTCTGAACTCCATCATCAAATAACCCACCAGTGAAATGATGAATTGGGGGAACTGTATTTTAATATAAAGTAGGCTGTCAATGGTAAACGTGATACATTCGGCAAAGTTCCGTTCCTTCAATGTGTCACTGTGAGTCATTTGATGACAGTAGTTTCAGTGTTTCATTTCAGCGAAATCCTCATGCCTCTTCTGTGCAGCAACATTTTTCATTTGCTCTCAACAAAGGCCCGTTTTACCCAGCCAGCATGTGATAGCCTGTGAATATGAAGCGTTCCACTGCCGGGAGATGTGAGAACCACAGGTTTCATGCTTTGTCTGCCAATGATTGGTGGCCTGTGGGCCCAGAGTAATGTTGAATCGTTTGAGTTATCTGTGTTTTCGTCCTGTGTGTTTCCTATGCCATGCCAAATGCACACAGAATATAGATTAGACAGGTACACTCAATTTGAATCTGTCGTGTTTGTGCTCCGGCCCGCCAATGAAAAGCTTAATTCAGCTAATTACCACCTTGATTGGACAATTGCAGTGTCTGTACATCACAGCCTCTGATGGCTTTAGTCATGTAATGTGGGATGGGATAACATGCCCCCCTGGAGTGTGAACTAGAATCAGTATCCCTGGATGTTAGACATGGCTCTTATTCTCCATTGTCTTATTCCTTTTATTAGTTATTACACAGGCATCACACATGAACCGGTGTCATCAGCGCTAGGATGATTGGTTTGCAGTGCTGAGCTGTGGATTTGTTCTGCCACACAGTCAATCAATATTAGTTCTAGCATTGATGTTCACAAATAAGCCTTCTCTTGAAATATGGGTCCCTTCGAGGAGTTTTAAAGACCACCTTTCTGTGAAGGATCTGAGTGCTGAGAGCTATATCGCTTGGGGTTTATTTCAGCTTCTGCATCCAAGGTTAGCATTGTTTCCATCAAACCAACAGTGTGATCGAGCCAACAACAGACTGAATCAGTGGGAGTCTCTCAGACAGATGCCGCCTGTCAATCCGGTCCTATTGTTCCCTATGTTCTGAACAGACTTGTCGTAAGTAGTTAACCACCATCCGCCTGATTTATGGAAACACTGTGCTTTGTCTCTTTATGAAGCTGACAGCACTAAAAAGGCCCCCAGACAAGATCTCTCCCTCTCATCAACTTCTAAATATAGAGAATTCAAGATGGTAAGATACACTATGAGCCCTCGATATAGAGGTACTGTGTGTTCATCATGATTCCTAGATTTGATCACAAAGCGCTGCCTATAAGAGCTGTTGTTTACTTGACGTGACTGAACTGGCAGTCGTTCACCTTCAGAGCTGGAGGATACGCTATTGATTCTAGCAACTCTAATGTGTTCTTATTTAAAGGTCATCAGAAAGCAGTGGGACGGACATCAGGTGTAGGAGGCAGCCATGTTGGGATATTGGCAACACAATATGCAACATGTGTGTGTGTGTGTGTGTGTGTGTGTGTGTGTGTGTCTGTATTTGAAAGGTAAATGCGTGGTTGAGCAGTGTTTAGGCCTAAGGCTAATTAAATACATTTATGATGATGCTTCGTTAGAAAGGAGGACTGTTCTGTTCTGGAGTCATTTCTTGAGAAAATGTTATTATTTTCAACTGAACAGGAGAAATGACTCTAAACTGCTTTACTCTAGTTTGGAGTTGAGGATTAACTTGAAAGTATTTGATTTTATTCAGACGAATTGCAATGATCGTTGTGTTTATTGAATAACATCTATCAGTCAAACCAGACTTTTGTGTTGAGGTGGTCTTGACACTCTTAGAAAAAAGGGTTCCAAAAGGGTTTTTCGGCTGTCCCTTTGTGAAAATAGTTCTACATGGAACCGAAAAGGGTTGTACCTGGAACCAAAAGGATTCTACCTGGAACCAAAAAGGGTTTTCCAAAGGTGTCCTATGGGGACAGCCGAATAACCCTTTAATGTTCTAGATAGTACTTATTTTCTAAGAGTATAGTTCTCACCCCTTGTTTGTCCATCATCTCTCTTTCATGCTGTTACTGTCTATTACTGTAGTAGGAGAGGTTCAACATGTGTCTTGTAGTGGACTGGCTCCTCTTACCCACACTGTTTCATCTCTGAGATGTAAATCAACACTTCAACGAGACAATGTCACAGCAAAGGACAGGATAAAAGGCACACAATTACCGCTACTCCTTTGTGAGGTTTTCAAGAACTAAGATACTTTGCGGGTTTGGAAAGCCGGTGACGTACACGAGGTAACCGATGTCGCAAATCATCTCTGCTAGGAGACGCGGTGCGGATGTTGTAAAGTCGTTTTAACATCGTCGTTGTAAAGTCCAGACAATGGTGGGTGTTCATCCTCTATAAAAGCCTACTAATTGCCCATTTTTCACTGAGAATGATGCCTTGTTATGACACAGAGCCAATGCTGTGATACTTGACTATAATTGGTCCATAAAAGTGTGACTGTGTTAATTGATGATTTCCGTCAGTTTGCCGAGCAAAGATATTATTAATTATCAGGTGGAGAGAGAGAGAGATGCACACGTTCTCTTCTCTCTTATTCACTTCCCGTCCATTCATAGTGTTATTGTCATCCACGCTTTAGCTATTGTCTATTGGTGGAAGGATGGGTGCTTGTGTCTTGGTCTGTGTGGCTTTAGACACACTGCCCAGCTGTTCACCAAACCTCATCACATCACTGTGTAGCAGCTATATATCATTTATGTCTTGATATGTCTGCTATGTAATTGATAGTGCATGATTGGTGATGACATTAGTTACATGATGACATTAGCTGTTGATATTGACCAGGATCCAGTAACTTCCAGTATCTGACAAGGCAGAGGTAAATTGACACTAGCTCCTGTTTGTCTCCTGCATGGCCCTGGCCGAGACTCTGTTTTGTAAATGGGTCGCTGGTCATTCAGTGAGTTGACACTCAATCACTCAGCCGCCATTTACCATGAACTAACGGATCCCTGTGCCACCTTCCTGTGGTAATGGAGCCATCCAATGTGATCACGGGAAGAGGCTGAATCATAAACTCAGCAAAAAAAGAAAGGTCCTCTCAGTATCAACTGCGTTTATTTTCAGCAAACTTAATATGTGTAAATATTTGTATGAACATAAGATTCAACAACTGAGACATAAACTGAACAAGTTCCACAGACATGTGACTAACAGAAATGGAATAATGTGTCCCTGAACAAAGGGGGGGAGGGTCAAAATCAAAGTAACAGTCAGTATCTGGTGTGGCCACCAGCTGCATTAAGTACTGCAGTGCATCTCCTCCTCATGGACTGCACCAGATTTGTCAGGTCCTGCTGTGAGATTTTAACCCACTCTTCCACCAAGGCACCTGCAAGTTCCCGGACATTTCTGAGGGGAATGGCCCTAGCCCTCACCTTCCGATCCAACAGGTCCCAGACGTGCTCAATGGGATTGAGATCCGGGCTCTTCGCTGGCCATGGCAGAACACTGACATTCCTGTCTTGCAGGAAATCAAGCACAGAACAAGCAGTATGGTTGGTGGCATTGTCATGCTGGAGGGTCATGTCAGGATGAGCCTGCAGGGAAGGGTACCACATGAGGGAGGAGGATGTCTCCCCTGTAACACACAGCGTTGAGCTTGCCTGCAATGACAACAAGCTCAGTCCGATGATGCTGTGACACACTGCCCCAGACCTTGATGAACTCTCCACCTCAAAATCGATCCCGCTCCAGAATACAGGCCTAGGTGTAACGCTCATTCCTTTGACGATAAACGCGAATCCAATCATCACCCCTGGTGAGACAAAACTGCGACTCGTCAGAGAAGAGCACTTTTTGCCAATCCTGTCTGGTCCAGTGAAGGTGGGTTTGTGCCCATAGGCGACGTTGTTGCCGGGGATGTCTGGTGAGGACCTGCCTTACAATAGGCCTACAAGCCCTCAGTCCAGCCTCTCTCAGCCTATTGCGGATAGTCTGAGCACTGATGGAGGGATTCTGCATTCCTGATGTAACTCAGGCAGTTGTTGTTGATATCCTGTACCTGTCCCGCAGGTGTGATGTTCGATGTACCGATCCTGGGCAGGTGTTGTTAAACATGGTCTGCCACTGCGAGGACGATCAGCTGTCTGTCCTGTCTCCCTGTAGCGCAGTCTTAGGCGTCTCACAGTACAGACATGGCAATTTATTGACTTGGCCACATCTGCAGTCCTCATGCCTCCTTGCAGCATGCCTAAGGCACGTTCACGGGACCCTGGGCATCTTTCTTTTGGTGTTTTTCAGAGTCAATAAAAGGGCCTCTTTAGTGTCCTAAGTTTTCATAACTGTGACCTTAATTACCTACCATCTGTAAGCTGTTAGTGTCTTAACGACCGTTCCACAGGTGCAGGTTCATTAATTGTTTATGGTTCATTGAACCATAAAAAAGCATTGGAAACAGTGTTGAAACCCTTTACAATGAAGATTTGTGAAGTTATTTGGATTTTTACAAATTATCTTTGAAAGACAGGGTCCTGAAAAAGGGACGTTTTTTGTTGTTGTCGAGTTTATTTTACTCACACAGCAGGCCCTCACACAGACATGCATACACGCACGCACGCACGCACGCACACACACACACACACACACACACACACACACACACACACACACACACACACACACACACACACACACACACACACACACACACACACACACACACACACACACACTTTAATGCTTGAACAGATAAACAGCGGGCGGTCCATCCATCCAATTCCAATCCTACCTGTATATTATGCAATGTCTTATTTTAGGAAACACAAACTGTTATTCAGAGTGCATCATTATCTGTTCATCTGTTATTTGCATTAAGTGTCCTAAAGGAAAAAGAAGCGGAAATGTCCCAAAAATAAATCTCTAGTGTGGAGGATTCTAGTTTTTGGAGTGAAGCGGGCAGCACCCTTTCAGCACCCAGTTAGACAATGTGACACACAGCTGTATGACTGATAGGTCCAGTTCTGTTCTGTTGAAGTAGGTCACAGCCAACTGCCCCTCAAGTGTAGACCGTGCATCCATCTAGAGAGAGAGGGAGGGACAGAGAGATGAGAGGGTTAGATAAACAGAGGGAAATAGATAGCGGGAGGGAGAGAGGGGGTTAGAGAGAGACTGTTAGAGGGCTAGAGAGAGGGAAAGAGAGAGAGAGGGGTAGAGAGAGGGAGGGAAAGAGATAAATGGAGAGAGAGAGAAATGGAGAGAGAGTGAAGTACCAGCCTTTGGTTTCTGCCTCCCTGACTTTGCCAGTGGTCCACAGGCCGAGGAGACTCAGAGCTGGTGGGAGGGAGAGGGCTGGTGTTGGGAGGCAGAAGTGTCCTCTGGCTCATCACAGAACTCACCAAGTGAAGAGAGAGGACTCAGAAGTCTGACTACAGAGCCAGGGACTGTAGCAGTCAGACTAGACAGGGGCAGTGAAGCTAAGAAGTCAAATCTAGAATTAACAGCATCTTCCTCTCATTTATTTGGCATCATATCAGCTTCAGCTTTAGGATGTGTAAATGTGAGCCTTATTTGGATGAACAAACGTGACGCTCTGCTGCTATTTTGACCCATACCGCTGAAGAGAGACATGTATTATATATTAGTGTTACATTCTGCGTGAGCTCCAAAATAGCTCCCACTCATCATTTGCTCAAAATAAACTCTGTGGCTGTGTTTGATCAAAGCGTAGAGTAAACTACAGTTATATAGTAGAAACCTAATGTGATTTAAATAGAGCTAATTTCTCTGGATGTGTCCCAAATGGTACCCAATTCACTATTCCTAATAGTGCACTACCCTAACTACCCTGGTCAAAATTAGTGCACTATAAAGGGAATAGGGTGCCATTTGGGACTCAACTCAATCTTACCATCAGTCATACTGTGCCTGGAAGACAAATGGCCTAAAATAGCAAGTATCAACAATGGCTACACCCCATTTAAATCCAGTAGACAAACATGGACTACCACTAATGATCCTGTCACTGAACGCCTTCTCATTGTTTACCTGATTAATTAAGCTACTTTAGATGGGAAAGTGGCTGAGTGGGCTTTAACATGGGGAGACTGATGAGGAGCTGTATGTTAGAGCATGACCCCTGCTCACTCTGAACTACTGTAATCATGGAGGGAGGGAGGGGGAGATAGAGAGGGAGAGAGGGGGGAGAGAGAGAGAGAGAGAGGGAGAGGGAGAGGGAGAGAGAGAGACTTTACAGACTCAGTGAGCAACGTCTTGCTATTGAAGATAGGCTATGTGCAGACTGCCCACAAAATGAGGTGGAAACTGAGATGCACTTACGAACCTCCTGCCAAATGTATGACCATATTAGAGACACATATTTCCCTCAGACTACACAGATCCACAAAGAATTTGAAATACCACAGTGTGCCATCACAGCAGCAAGATTTGTGACCTGTTGCCACAAGAAAAGGGCAACCAGTGAGGAACAAACACCATTGTAAATACAACCTATGTTGATTTATTTTCACTTTGTACTTGAACTATTTGCACATAATAGGACATTTGTAATGTTTTTATTCTTCTGGATCTTTTGTGAGTGTAATGTTCACTGTTCATTTGTATTGATTATTTGACTTTTGTTTATTATCTAGTTCACTTGCTTTGGAAATGTTAACATATGTTTCCCATGCCAATAACGCCCTTAAATTGAAATTAAATTGAATTGAGAGGGGAGGGAGAGTGATTATACTGAATTAAAATATAAACGCAACATGCAATAATTTCAACGATTTTACTGAGTTACAGTTCATATAAGGAAATCAGTCAATTGAAATAAAAAAAATATGCTCTAATCTATGGATTACACATGACTGGGCAGGTATGCACCCACTTGGGAGCCAGGCCCAGCCTGTCAGAATGATTTTTTCCCCACAAAAGAGCTTTATTACAGACAGAAATACTCCACAGCTGCATCAGCTGTCTGGGTGGCCGGTCTCTGACGATCCCGCAGGTGAAGAAGCTGAATGTGGAGGTCCTAGGCTGGTGTGGTTAAACGTGGTCTGCGGTTATGATGGCGGTTGGACGCACTGCCAAATTCTCTAAAACGACCTTGGAGGCGGCTTATGGTAGAGAAATGAACATTAATTTCTCTGGCAACAGCTCTGGTGGACATTCGTGCAGTCAGCATGCCAATTGCACGCTCCCTCAAAACATCTGTGGCATTGTGTTGTGTGACAAAGTTTCAGGGTCAAGCTGAGCCACTTCAGGGGATAATGTATATTTGTATATACCGTATCTATGTATTCCATACTTCGTACTTCTTGTTTTCTAAGAGCAAAATATAGAATTGTGTGTGTGACGTGTAGTGTTCCTCCTCCTCTTTGATTGGATGAGCACTATACTGACGCATCAATGACTCATTTATAACTAGAGTGAGGAAGAGGCGGAGGCTTGAAGCTTCATTCAGAAGGAGCATGCTGTTTCACAGTGTCTCACAAGTTTTAAAAGTGTGAAGCCGTTAAGAGTTTTGGTGTGAGGTGACGTTATAACACATATATTTGCTTATTTTTAGGTCTCTGATGTCATCAGTTACAAATTAGACACAGCTTGGCAGGTCCTTGCCCCCTCTGTAAGACCCTCTAATACAGTGATTTCAGTTTTAAATGGGAGGGAGAGAGAACCTTCTCTTGTGAATGTATTACCTCCATAATTTACGTCATTTAAATCAAGATATATGGTTTGCCAGTGAATAGCTGAAATGTACAGATGCCCTCCCCTCTGTCTGTCTGTCTGTCTGTCTGTCTGTCTGTCTGTCTGTCTGTCTGTCTGTCTGTCTCTGTCGTTCTGTCGTTCTGTCGTACTGTGTGAGTAGTCTCCTCCACTCTAAAGCTAGTGACAGGCCTTAGCTCTCATAACGTACCTGAGCTCCACACTCACCAAGTCAACCCTCTGGGCCCTCCCTGTGACTTCATAGGGGCTTCTAACAGCAGGGCAGAGGTAACCATGACGATATGGCAGGATGGTAGTATGGGGTGAAGAAGGAGACTGGGATTAGGGTTGAGAGAGCAGGTTACATGTGTAGGATCTTAATTTGATCACCCTGTACTGGATAACTAACCTGCAATGCAGGGAATGTAAAACGTGTAGTTTGTTTGAGGTTTCTAAAGGCTTCTTTCTACTTTGACATTTCAGACGTGATTTTCCCGTACGAAAAATGTCCTTTCATTATAATCCACATAATAATTCACATTTCCTGTTGCCGCAGGATTATTTTCCTGCTGTAGAAAACTGTCTCAAATGAAGATCCTACAGCTGTAGCATGGTGATGGTGCAGAGTGAGAGGTTGAGAACTGGACACGGGTAGCAAAGACACGGTGTAAGAGAACAGTTTGGGGTAACTGGGGACGGAGTGATGTGCTGATGTTACTTCAAACTGGAGTGATGTGATCTCTAATTAGTCTCTGTGGCCATTAGGTTATTCTCCATTAACGACACAACACTGACATCGATTTTACTTCGGCCTCAAATGTTAAGCACTTCGGACTGATGTCATGATGAAAAATCAGTTAAAGTGGTGAAAGATGGATCTTCCTTCCGTTGGAAGGGAAACATTGATATGCATGGCTTGCGGGTAGAAAATGTATGAAAAGTATTTGTTTATTGATGTTCTTGAGAAGTGGTGACTTCTACTCATCCCTGTCTCTCTCTCCTCCTTCCCCAACTGAAGCTCTATCGCCTGCTTGGTGTATGAATGTCAAGCTGTTGAAATCTACAGTAGAATGTAATGGCTCTGTCCACGGCTGTCCGGCCCTTCACTACACTGCTCCCAGAGGGGAGAGCATGTTCAGTCCAGCTGCATTGCTGGATAAGATAGGAGCCAGCCAGTCAGCCGGAGTGGTGGTTTCTTCCTCTTTTTTTCATCTGCCTCTCACTGCCCTTTGAACAGCAGTACAGGAGCTCTTACAGCGCCTCTGGCCATGTTTAAGATTCAGCGTTAGACCAGAGAAGATCTGCCCCCCGCCGCAACGTTCAATACTACACATCCCATGACAGGTTCTGCTCTGTGGATTTCCAGCCCTCTTATGTTCCCCGTCTTGTGAATCCAAGCTACCGTGGTCCAGAGGGGACAATCTTCCTCTGTTTTCTTGTAATGTCCTTTTCTCACGGGGCAGTGTTCTCCTAGTACAGACACGAGCTCCGCTCCTCCTAAATACTTTCAAGGTGTGATTTTAGCAGGGACCGGGGATAGAGGGGGAGGACAGAGATGGCTTGTGGGTAATTGCGGGCAGACAACTGAGAAAGAGCGGGTGTCCTTGACCTTCAAAGGCTGTGACACTGAGACTGTGGCAGGCAGGAGAGAGGATTTGTCAACACGTCCCCACTCCCACGGATCCCTCACTCATACAACCAACTGGTCTATGTTACATAAAATCGGTCATAGTCATAATGATAATTTTCTTGATCATGATCGAAGTTATACTTTTGTTGTTTAATCAAAACTATCACTACTACCACCACTACTACCATCACTACCACCACCACTACCACCACCACTACCACCACCACTACCACCATCACTACCACCACCACTACCACCATCACTACCAGCACCACTACCACCATCACTACCACCACCATCACTATCACTATCACCATCACTACCACTACTACCATCACTATCACTACCACCACCACTACCACCATCACTACCACTACTACCACCACTACCACCACCACTACTACCATCACTACCACCATCACTACCACCACCACTACCACCACCACTACCACCACCACTACCACCATCACTACCACCACCACTACCACCATCACTACCAGCACCACTACCACCATCACCACCACCACCATCACTATCACTATCACCATCACTACCACTACTACCATCACTATCACTACCACCACCACTACCACCATCACTACCACTACTACCACCACTACCACCACCACTACCACTACCACCATCACTACCACCACCACTACCACCATCACTACCACCACCATCACTATCACTACCACCATCACTACCACTACTACCATCACTATCACCTCCACCATCACTACCACTACTACCATCACTATCACTACTACCATCACTATCACTACCACCACCACTACCACCATCACTACTACCACCACTACCACCACCACTACTACCATCACTACCACCATCACTACCACCACCACTACCACCACCACTACCACCACCACTACCACCTTCACTACCACCACCATCACTATCACTACCACCACCACTACCACCATCACTACCACTACTACCATCACTATCACTATCACCACCACTACCACCATCTCTACCACTACCACCACTACCACCATCACTACCACCACCATCACTATCACTACCACCATCACTACCACTACTACCATCACTATCACTATCACCACCACTACCACCATCTCTACCACTACCACCACTACCACCACTACCACCACCACTACCACCATCACTACCACTACCACCACCACTACCACTACCACCACCACTACCACCACCACTACTACCATCACTACCACTACCACTACCACCACCACTACCAACACCACTACCACTACTACCACCACTACCACCACCACTACCACCACCACTACCACCACCACTACCACCATCACTACCACTACCACCACCACTACCACCACCATCACTATCACTACCACTACCACCATCACTACCACCACCACCACCACTACCACTACCACCATCACTACCACTACTACCATCACTACCACCACCATCACTATCACTACTACCACCATCACTACCACAACCACTACCACTACCACCATCACTACCACCATCACTACCACCACCCCTACCACCATCACTACCCCCACCACCACCATCACTACCACCACTACCACTACCAACACCACTACCACCACCCCCACCACCACCACTTACCACCATCACTACCACCATCACTACCATCACTACCACTACCACCATCACTACCTCCACCCCTACCACCATCACTACCACCATCACTACCACCACCAGCTATCACTACCACCACCACTCCCTTCATCACTACCACCACCACCACTACTACTACAACAACATATTACCAGGCATGCATCTCTCATCTGTTCTAAGATTGACTTCTGACCTGTCTTCTTTTCTATTGCTCTGAAAATACGTCCCACTCGTTCCCCAGTCAGCCCACTATGTTCCCTGCTTCCCTAAACACCGTGTCAGAATGCGTATGGAGATGAGGTGGAGGAAAAGATGAGTCATCCACTGAGGGTAATGAGTTCACGTAATCCACTGTGCATTCATACCTCTGCTGCCAGCCCAACAGTGCTGCTGCTACTGTCTAATGGGACTTGTGACTTTGTAAAGTGTTCTGCTGAACGCTGCCTGCTGCTATGTGCTATGAGACGTGTGTGTGTGTGCGCGTGCATGCGTACAGTATGAGGTAAGACTACAGCAGTTTCTAGAGAGAGTGAGCAAGTCACCATGGACAAAAATATCTCCTTATCATGGACGGAATACAAAAAAAGATGGATACCAAGTTGAATATGAGCTGAATTCTGGGCCAAAACGCTCTGCTACCTTCCCACCAATATTTCCCAAACATATTGCACAACTGTGACCTGCAAATTACATAATGTCTGTTTCCCAGCTTCCCTTCCTCCTTCCTCTCTTCCTCAAACCTTGCCCTCACTCTATCCTGATCTGTCATGTCTTTATCCTAACTCCTTATCACTAAATACTCCGATTCCAAAAGAATAAAGACATTTCAAATGTCATACTATGTCTATATACAGTGTTGTAATGATGTGCAAATAGTTAATGTACAAAAGGGAAAATAAATAAACATAGGTTGTATTTACAATGGTCTCTCTCTCTCTCTCTCTCTCTCTCTCTCTCTCTCTCTCTCTCTCTCTCTCTCTCTCTCTCTCTCTCTCTCTCTCTCTCTCTCTCTCTCTCTCTCTCTCTCTCTCTCCCCTGCCAATGGAGAGACAAAGACCCCCCCCCCCCCCCCCCCCCACTCACACACACAGTAACCACAACACACACAGTCTCTCTTCTCTCTGTGATTGGTTGATCATCACCCTGGCCCAGGCACCACAGTCTCCCTGGAGCTGGATGCCAAGGAGTGATGTCATCTCAGTATAGGAGCCAGGCCAGCACATCTCTCCTCAACAAAGACATACAGTACTGTACTGGCTTTGTCTCATTTAGACATTGGCTGATTGGGCTTAGGAGTTGTGTGTGTGTGTGTGTGTGTGTGTGTGTGTGTGCCCTCTTAATGCTCTAGTCTAGCATCTCTGTGTGTGTGTGTTTGTTCTGTGGTAGTGCAAACTCAAGCAGTCAAGGAAATGAACGCATCCAGTCCATCAACATCCCAAACGTGATTTAATGCTATCCATGTCCACTTTCTCCCTTAGACTAAGTGGTTACCATGACGCTATATAGGATGCATTGTGGCTACTAAATAGTGGATGATCTGAGATCGTAATGGACTTCGGTGCGTAGTAGTTTATGCATGAACACCACATACAACTCTGTAGACACACAGTGGCTCTGAATCATTCATATGAACTTCACATCCTAAATGGCCAGAAGCCAGGCCGGGTTTGTGCTCATACAGGCTATTGATATTTAAATGTCAAACGTGTCAGTGTACAGAAGCACACGGAAGCTATCGTTAAGAGACATCAGCCAGAGAGAGCGGAGCCATTGTGGGGCCAGCAGGAGCCACCTGTCTCCTAACGGTCGTCTCAGTCGGCAGGCACCGACGAAGTAACGATGCCCCCCTCACTGCCTCGACGGCCCTGAGGGATGTGGGACTGTGCATCTGTGTGTAATGAGTACCATGGCCTGTCCCTGTGTAGCCAGTCACGCGAGAGAGATGGACCAAAAGGTATTGAGGGAAGAGACTCATGCATGTTCAGCCTCTGTGTCTGCCACTGTGATCAGACAGGGCGGCAGGCTGGCGTCTCACAGTGGAAACATCTGGGTTACTATAGAGTCATCCTACTATACCACATTTACTTCTTACACCTGATTCCCTGCATACACATGTACATATGTGTGGCTATGCACTCGTGCATGCGCGTACAAACTGGACACATACAAACATGAGGTCACTCGTGCACCCGCAAACACACACTCGCACACACCTGAACCCTCCATGAGGATGATTACATCATCATCACACCTGCGATAGAGACAGGAATGAGTAGAACCCTCTGAGCACTTGCTCAAACTCAACACTGTGTTTGTCTCCCTCCAGTGGCCGTCTGTGGAACTTCTCATGGTTATCTCTCTCCTCCTTCCTCATCCCCCTCTGTCCATCCCAGAGATAGAAAGAGAAAGACAGAAAAAAAGTGACAGACAAGACCGACAGAGAGAGAGCGAGCGAGAGAGCCTTGCGTGACAACAAGCAGTCCCTAGAGAGAGAGAGAGAGAGAGAGAGAGAGAGAGAGAGAGAGAGAGAGAGAGAGAGAGAGGGAGAAAGGGAGCGACAGAGAGAGACAGAAAAAAGACAGACAGTGAGACAGATAGAGAGAGAGAAGGAGTGATTGAGAGGAGAGAGGCTGCGTGACAACCAGCAGTCCCTAAAGCCACACAGTGACTTTGTCTGAGAGGTCCTATCAGCTCACATTCCCTCACGACAGCTGATTCCGTACTCTCCATCCCTTCCCTTCTGTACTGGGTGGACACTCTGTTCCGTGTTCCTATCCACCAACCCAACCAGCAGTCACAAACAAAGTCTCTGAGGGCAAAAAGAGAAGACGTTTTGAAGCCAGAGTGCGTCTTTAACCTCCGTTAACCTAGAACTGAAGTTTTGCGTAATTGGTCAGATGCCGATTAAGCTCTGGATTCATACATGTTAAGAGAAGAGATTAAGAGATGCTAGAACGAGGAGCTTCATCCTCTCTCATTGCAAGTTACGGGCCAAATCTCTCCCCCCTTCCCACATTGGAAAGATGCTAACACCTGCGAATCTTGATTTGACCAAATAACTAGTGAGGAAAAACCCAAGCATCAGAACTATTGCTGCTCGTTATCAATCGGTGCTCCTAGTATAAAGACAGATTTATAGTACCATTTACGTTTATGTAGTCTGTCCACCAGAGATTCATCTTTAGTCAGGTTCAGCTGGTAAACCTGCCCCATGACGATGAGTCATGAGGACAGATCAGAACGCTGAGTCTGTCTCTCTCTCTGTGATGTCACCGAGCTGACAGGACTCTTCCAGAGGCATTCTGGGAGTCCGCCGAGGCCGCTGACTACCAACGATATCCAGTCTCTGTCAGAGTCACGTCTCCAGTGATGTCAGAGCGCATCGGAGCGTCGAAACATCTTAATAAGATTCATCCCATCTCAAAGAAAAGAAAACGCAGGGAAATAGAGAAAATGGGAGAAAAATGTATAAAGAGAGCGAGAGATGCATCCCTCAATTATTGAGGATTGGCTGTGTCTCTGCAGCTCGTGTTGATATGTGGTTTGTAGTTCACGTTTGCTGGCGGCTCTGTGTTGAGTGTGTGTGTATGTGTGTGCCAAGCGTGTGTGCCCCTAGCATGTGTTCCCCTAGCGTGTGTGCCTGCGTCCGTGTGTGTGTGTGTGTGTGTGTGTGTGTGTGTGTGTGTGTATGTGTGTGTGTGTGTGTACTTGTCTTTGTGAATGTGTGTGTTGCCTAATGGACGTGAGCTCATCCAGAGGAAAGTGTGTGCGTGCGTTAACGAGGAAGCCTGGTTACCCAGCATGCATCTCTCAGCTCTGTCATACTGCTCTCGTTACTGGATGTGTTGTCATGTAAAAGAGGTGAACAGAACACACAAGCCTGTTAGAGCTGTCATGCACAGCTGTGTTATATGTTGACGTTGTGTCGAGAAAAAGAGGTTCACAGAACATGTAACACAACAAGCATCCTTCATGTATGGTTTTAGTAAATACATGGTATCTACAGACATGGTATCTACAGACATGGTATCTACAGACATGGTATCTACAGACATGGTATCTACAGACATGGCATCTACAGACATGGCATCTACAGACATGGCACCTACAAACATGGTACATACAGACATGGTATCTACAGATATGGTATCTACAGACATGGCATCTACAGACATGGCATCTACAGACATGGCATCTACAGACATGGCATCTACAGACATGGCACCTACAAACATGGTACATACAGACATGGTATCTACAGATATGGTACCTACAGACATGGTACCTACAGATATGGTACCTACAGACATGGTATCTACAGACATGGCATCTACAGACATGGCATCTACAGACATGGCACCTACAGACATGGTACCTACAGACATGGTATCTACAGACATGGCATCTACAGACATGGCATCTACAGACATGGCATCTACAGACATGGCACCTACAGACATGGTATCTACAGACATGGTATCTACAGACATGGCATCTACAGACATGGCATCTACAGACATGGTACCTACAGACATGGCACCTACAGACATGGCATCTACAGACATGGTACCTACAGACATGGCACCTACAGACATAGTACCTACAGACATGGAATCTACAGACATGGTACCTACAGCCATGGCATCTACAGACATGGTACCTACAGACATGGCATCTACAGACATGGTATCTACAGACATGGCATCTACAGACATGGCATCTACAGACATGGCATCTACAGACATGGCATCTACAGACATGGCATCTACAGACATGACATCTACAGACATGGTATCTACAGACATGGTATCTACAGACATGGTATCTACAGACATGGCATCTACAGACATGGCACCTACAGACATGGTACCTACAGACATGGTACCTACAGACATGGTATCTACAGACATGGCATCTACAGACATGACATCTACAGACATGGTACCTACAGACATGGTACCTACAGACATGGTACCTACAGACATGGCACCTACAGACATGGCACCTACAGACATGGTACCTACAGACATGGTACCTACAGACATGACATCTACAGACATGGCACCTACAGACATGGTACCTACAGACATGGTACCTACAGACATGGTATCTACAGACATGGCATCTACAGACATGACATCTACAGACATGGTACCTACAGACATGGTACCTACAG
This sequence comes from Salvelinus fontinalis, assembly GCF_029448725.1. NCBI lineage: Eukaryota > Metazoa > Chordata > Actinopteri > Salmoniformes > Salmonidae > Salvelinus > Salvelinus fontinalis. The sequence continues at coordinate 12,662,780 of NC_074675.1, read as the reverse complement.
ACATGGTATCTACAGACATGGCATCTACAGACATGGTATCTACAGACATGGCATCTACAGACATGGTACCTACAGACATGGTATCTACAGACATGGCACCTACAGACATGGCACCTACAGACATGGCACCTACAGACATGGCACCTACAGACATGGCACCTACAGACATGGTATCTACAGACATGGCATCTACAGACATGGCATCTACAGACATGACATCTACAGACATGGTATCTACAGACATGGTATCTACAGACATGGTATCTACAGACATGGCATCTACAGACATGGCACCTACAGACATGGCATCTACAGACATGGTATCTACAGATATGGTACCTACAGACATAGTATCTACAGACATGGTAAATACAGCCATGGCATCTACAGATATGGTATCTACAGACATGGTATCTACAGACATGGTATCTACAGACATGGTAAATACAGACATGGTATCTACAGATATGGTACCTACAGACATGGTATCTACAGACATGGTAAATACAGACATGGTATCTACAGATATGGTACCTACAGACATGGCATCTACAGACATGGTAAATACAGACATGGTATCTACAGACATGGTATCTACAGACATGGTATCTACAGACATGGTAAATACAGACATGGTAAATACAGACATGGTATCTACAGACATGTTATCTACAGACATGGTAAATACAGACATGGTATCTACAGACATGGTATCTACAGACATGGTATCTACAGACATGGAATCTACAGACATGGTACCTACAGACATGGTATCTACAGACATGGTACCTACAGACATGGTACCTACAGACATGGCATCTACAGACATGGTATCTACAGACATGGTATCTACAGACATGGTATCTACAGACATGGCATCTACAGACATGGCATCTACAGACATGGCATCTACAGACATGGCATCTACAGACATGGTACCTACAGACATGGCACCTACAGACATGGCATCTACAGACATGGCATCTACAGACATGGTACCTACAGACATGGCACCTACAGACATAGTACCTACAGACATGGAATCTACAGACATGGTACCTACAGCCATGGCATCTACAGACATGGTACCTACAGACATGGCATCTACAGACATGGTATCTACAGACATGGCATCTACAGACATGGAATCTACAGACATGGGATCTACAGACATGGCATCTACAGACATGGCATCTACAGACATGGCATCTACAGACATGACATCTACAGACATGGTATCTACAGACATGGTATCTACAGACATGGCATCTACAGACATGGCATCTACAGACATGGCACCTACAGACATGGCACCTACAGACATGGCACCTACAGACATGGTATCTACAGACATGGCATCTACAGACATGGCACCTACAGACATGGCACCTACAGACATGGCACCTACAGACATGGTACCTACAGACATGGTACCTACAGACATGTTATCTACAGACATGGTACCTACAGATATGGTACCTACAGACATGGTATCTACAGACATGGTAAATACAGCCATGGCATCTACAGACATGGTATCTACAGATATGGTACCTACAGACATAGTATCTACAGACATGGTAAATACAGCCATGGCATCTACAGATATGGTATCTACAGACATGGTATCTACAGACATGGTATCTACAGACATGGTAAATACAGACATGGTATCTACAGATATGGTACCTACAGACATGGTATCTACAGACATGGTAAATACAGACATGGTATCTACAGATATGGTACCTACAGACATGGCATCTACAGACATGGTAAATACAGACATGGTATCTACAGACATGGTATCTACAGACATGGTATCTACAGACATGGTAAATACAGACATGGTAAATACAGACATGGTATCTACAGACATGTTATCTACAGACATGGTAAATACAGACATGGTATCTACAGACATGGTATCTACAGACATGGAATCTACAGACATGGTACCTACAGACATGGTACCTACAGACATGGTACCTACAGACATGGTAAATACAGACATGGTATCTACAGACATGGTATCTACAGACATGGTACCTACAGACATGGTATCTACAGACATGGCATCTACAGACATGGTAAATACAGACATGGTATCTACAGACATGGTATCTACAGACATGGTAAATACAGACATGGTATCTACAGACATGGTAAATACAGACATGGTATCTACAGACATGGTATCTACAGACATGGTATCTACAGACATGGTACCTACAGACATGGCATCTACAGACATGGTAAATACAGACATGGTATCTACAGACATGGTAAATACAGACATGGTATCTACAGACATGGTATCTACAGACATGGTAAATACAGCCATGGCATCTACAGACATGGTAAATACAGACATGGTATCTACAGACATGGTATCTACAGACATGGAATCTACAGACATGGTACCTACAGACATGGTACCTACAGACATGGTACCTACAGACATGGTATCTACAGACATGGTATCTACAGACATGGTACCTACAGACATGGCATCTACAGACATGGTAAATACAGACATGGTATCTACAGACATGGTACCTACAGACATGGTACCTACAGACATGGTACCTACAGACATGGTATCTACAGACATGGTACCTACAGACATGGCATCTACAGACATGGTAAATACAGACATGGTATCTACAGATATGGTAAATACAGACATGGTATCTACAGACATGGTATCTACAGACATGGTATCTACAGACATGGTAAATACAGCCATGGCATCTACAGACATGGTAAATACAGACTTGGTATCTACAGACATGGTATCTACAGACATGGTATCTACAGACATGGTACCTACAGACATGGTACCTACAGACATGGTACCTACAGACATGGTATCTACAGACATGGTATCTACAGACATGGTATCTACAGTGCCCTCTGTAATTATTGGGACACTGCTACCACCCGATATAGATGAACATTCCTCAAATGAAAGCTGACAGTCTGTACTTTAATCTCGTAGTCATTGTTTGATTGCATATCCAAACATTTGGAGTATAGAGCCAAAATAAGAGAAAGTGCTTCACTGTCCCAACAATTACGGAGGACACTCTACATCTCGTATCGCTTTGACACGTTCTGACACCCACCTACTCAGGTCTGACTCACTGAGTTTAAAGACATTTGGACACCTTTCCTACACATTTGTAAGCAGGCCGTTTGACACCGTGTCTGAAGCAGTGTATGTTGTTCTGTGTGTAGAAGCTGTATGAGACGTTCCTCATGTTGTTGTGTGTAGAAGCTGTACGGGACGTTCCTCATGTTGTTGTGTGTAGAAGCTGTACGAGACGTTCCTCATGGTGTTGTGTGTAGAAGCTGTACGAGACGTTCCTCAAGGTGTTGTGTGTAGAAGCTGTACGGGACGTTCCTCATGTTGTTGTGTGTAGAAGCTGTACGAGACGTTCCTCATGGTGTTGTGTGTAGAAGCTGTACGAGACGTTCCTCATGGTGTTGTGTGTAGAAGCTGTATGAGACGTTCCTCATGTTGTTGTGTGTAGAAGCTGTATGAGACGTTCCTCATGTTGTTGTGTGTAGAAGCTGTACGGGACGTTCCTCATGTTGTTGTGTGTTGTGGCAAAGAAGGGGGTCGAGTGATAAATGGCAGATATGTGAGAGCAGAACTAATAAATGGGCTCTGCCCGATCACTAAAATGGCCACCCCGATCAGAAACTACAGATCACAAAATGGCCGACTGCCAAAACTACAAGTCCCAGAAGCAAGGGGAACCCACAGAAGGTGGAGCCGACACACAGATAAAGGGTCAAGGAAAACCAGGAAGGGGAAGTGAGGGCTGGAAGGATCTGTGAACCATAGAGAAAGGGACAATAGATATTGGCTGGATTTACTGTGTATGAGCTGGACTGTTTTGGACTTACCTGTTGGCGTTTGGACCTGGACCTACTGAGAACCCGATTCGTGTACCGAACCCTGCTATCCTTGACCTTGCCTACGACCTGGGTGGACCAGGACGGAGAGACAAACACACAGGTACTGTCCTGTTCGAAAGAACTCTCATTCTGGGGTAATTTGGTGACAGTTTCCCACTTAATTTGTGACAAATGCTCATAACCTTGAAGAGGTTTGCCACAGTGTGTAGAAGCTGTACGGGACGTTCCTCATGGTGTTGTGTGTAGAAGCTGTACGGGACGTTCCTCATGTTGTTGTGTGTGTAGAAGCTGTACGGGACGTTCCTCATGTTGTTGTGTGTGTAGAAGCTGTACGGGACGTTCCTCATGGTGTTGTGTGTGTAGAAGCTGTACGGGACGTTCCTCATGTTGTTGTGTGTGTAGAAGCTGTACGGGACGTTCCTCATGTTGTTGTGTGTAGAAGCTGTACGGGATGTTCCTCATGGTGTTGTGTGTAGAAGCTGTACGGGACGTTCCTCATGTTGTTGTGTGTGTAGAAGCTGTACGGGACGTTCCTCATGTTGTTGTGTGTAGAAGCTGTACGGGGCGTTCCTCATGGTGTTGTGTGTAGAAGCTGTACGGGACGTACCTCATGGAGTTGTGTGCAGAAGCTTTACGGTACGTTCCTCATGTTGTTGTGTGTGTAGAAGCTGTACGGGACGTTCCTCATGTTGTTGTGTGTGTAGAAGCTGTATGAGACGTTCCTCATGTGTGTGTAGAAGCTGTACGGGACGTTCCTCATGTTGTTGTGTGTGTAGAAGCTGTACGGGACGTTCCTCATGTTGTTGTGTGTGTAGAAGCTGTACGGGACGTTCCTCATGTTGTTGTGTGTGTAGAAGCTGTACGGGGCGTTCCTCATGTTGTTGTGTGTGTAGAAGCTGTACGGGGCGTTCCTCATGTTGTTGTGTGTGTAGAAGCTGTACGGGGCGTTCCTCATGTTGTTGTGTGTGTAGAAGCTGTACGGGGCGTTCCTCATGTTGTTGTGTGTGTAGAAGCTGTACGGGGCGTTCCTCATGTTGTTGTGTGTGTAGAAGCTGTACGGGGCGTTCCTCATGTTGTTGTGTGTGTAGAAGCTGTACGGGGCGTTCCTCATGTTGTTGTGTGTGTAGAAGCTGTACGGGGCGTTCCTCATGTTGTTGTGTGTGTAGAAGCTGTACGGGGCGTTCCTCATGTTGTTGTGTGTGTAGAAGCTGTACGGGACGTTCCTCATGTTGTTGTGTTTGTAGGAGCTCTATGGGACGTTCCTCATGTTTATTGTAGTTTGTAAAGTACAAGTTATAATATTTTTTTGTCTCTCTTCTGATTTCATTAGTTTGCCGTCTTCCTCTCCAAATGGACTGGTCATCTCTCTCTCTGTGACCAGGTTAACAACTTTTTCTCTGTTCATGAATAACGGGAGACAACGATACAGCAGATAATCATATCGTACATTCTGATAATGGCTATGCTTTGGACTACTGTATGTGACCAAAGAGATATGTCTGGTATAGACAGACACTAAACAGAACATGCACTTATTGTAATCCACAACACACAGAACACACAATCCATTGTTCCTTGTACTACTTGTTCAAAGAGATGTGAGTACCTGCGTACATCCATTGCGACCTGAGAGCAGAGTGAATGACACTCTCAGAAGTGGCTACCTCGCTTACTCCATCTTTGTCTCCCTGTCTGAGCTGTGGTCAGTCAGCCCCAGTGGTTTATGGGCCTTACAGCTCAAGCGGCTCCGTGGCGCTCTGTCTCTGATGCCTGGCCAACAGGAGCCCCGTGGAGTCACTTCAATTTGGGAAACTGAGTGTAGCGGGTACTGCATCTCACTACTGCCATAGCCCAGTGAGATAGGTAGAGATGGGTTAGAGGTAGAGATAGGTTAGAGGTAGAGGTAGGTTAGAGGTAGAGGTAGGTTAGAGGTAGAGGTAGGTTAGAGGTAGAGGTAGGTTAGAGGTAGAGGTAGGTTAGAGGTAGAGGTAGGTTAGAGGTAGAGATAGGTTAGAGGTAGAGATAGGTTAGAGGTAGAGGTAGGTTAGAGGTAGAGGTAGGTTAGAGGTAGAGGTAGGTTAGAGGTAGAGGTAGGTTAGAGATAGTTTAGAGATAGGTTAGAGGTAGAGATATGTTAGCGGTAGCGAGTTAGGCTGAAGAGAGTTAGGCTGAAGAGAGTTAGGCTAAAGAGAGTTAGGCTGAAGAGAGTTAGGCTGAAGAGAGTTAGGCTAAAGAGAGTTAGGCTAAAGAGAGTTAGGCTAAAGAGAGTTAGGCTAAAGAGAGTTAGGCTAAAGAGAGTTAGGCTAAAGAGAGTTAGGCTAAAGAGAGTTAGGCTAAAGAGAGTTAGGCTAAAGAGAGTGGCTAAAGAGAGAGAAAGAGAGGTTTAGAGAGAGGTTTAGAGAGAGGTAGAGAGAGAGATGATAGAGAGAGATGATAGAGAGAGAGAGGTAGTTGGACAAGAGAGAGAGGCTAGAGAGAGGCTATACAGAGAGAGAGAGGCTAGAGAGAGAGAGGCTAAAGAGGCTACAGGGAGACGTATAGAGAGAGAGGTAGAACGAGAGGCTACAGAGAGAGGTAGAGAGAGAGAGGCTAGACAGAGAGGTAGAGAGAGGCTAGACAGGGAGAGAGAGAGGCTAGAGAGAGAGAGAGAGAGAGAGAGGCTAGAGAGAGAGAGAGAGGCTAAAAAGAGACAGATGCTAGAGAGAGTGGCAGCAAGAAGGCTGAGGCTAGAGAGAGGTAGAGAGGCTAGAGAGAGAGGTGCAGAGGTAGAGAGGTGGAGAGAGAAACTAGAGATAGGTAGAGAGAGAGGCAGAGAGAGAGCCAGAGAGAGAGGCAGCAAGAGGTAGAGGGAAACGTATAGAGAGAGAGGTAGAACGAGAGCCTAGAGTGAGAGGCTACAGAGAGAGGTAGAGTTAGACTAGAGAGAGGCTAGAGAGAGAGATAGAACCCGGGAAAACATGAGTCTCCACCTTCACTATGGTGAATCACTAAAACAATACAGAAATACACTACGGAAAAAGAAGGAACAGCACGTCAGAAATCAGCTCCATATAATTGAAGAATCCATAGACTCTAACCACTTCTGGGAAAATTGAAAACACTAAACAAACAACAACAGGAAGAATTATCTATCTAAAATGGAGATGTATGGACAACCCACTTCTCCAATCTTTTTGGCTCTATAACAAAGAATAAAGAGCAAAAACATATACAGGATCAAATACAAATCTTAGAATCAACTATTAAAGACTACCAGAACCCACTGGATTCTCCAATTACCTTGAATGAGCTACAGGACAAAATAACAACCCTCCAACCCAAAAAGGCCTGTGGTGTTGATGGTATCCTTAATGAAATGATCAAATATACAGACAAATTCCAATTGGCTATACTAAAACTCTTTAACATCATCCTTAGCTCTGGCATCTTCCCCAATATTTGAAACCAAGGACTGATCACCCCAATCCACAAAAGTGGAGACAAATTTGACCCCAATAACTACCGTGGGATATGCGTCAACACCAACTTTGGGAAAATCCTCTGCATTATCATTAACAGCAGACTCGTACATTTCCTCAATGAAAACAATGTACTGAGCAAATGTCAAATTGGCTTTTTACCAAATTACCGTACAACAGACCATGTATTTACCTTGCACACCCTAATTGACAACTAAACAAACCAAAACAAAGGCAAAGTCTTCTCATGCTTTGTTGATTTCAAAAAAGCCTTCGACTCAATTTGGCATGAGGGTCTGCTATACAAATTGATGGAAAGTGGTGTTGGGGGTAAAACACAACATTATAAAATCCATGTACACAAACAACAAGTGTGCAGTTAAAATAGGCAAAAAACACACACATTTCTTCCCACAGGGCCAAGGGGTGAGACAGGGATGCAGCTTAAGCCCCACCCTCTTCAACATATATATCAACGAATTGGCGCGGGCACTAGAAAAGTCTGCAGCACCCGGCCTCACCCTACTTGAATCTGAAGTCAAATGTCTACTGTTTGCTGATGATCTGGTGCTTCTGTCACCAACCAAGGAGGGCCTACAGCAGCACCTAGATATTCTGCATAGATTCTGCCAGACCTAGGCCCTCACAATAAATCTCAGTAAGACCAAAATAATGGTGTTCCAAAAAAGGTCCAGTCGCCAGGACCACAAATACAAATTCCATCTAGACACCATTGCCCTAGAGCACACAAAAAACGATACATACCTTGGCCTAAACATCAGCGCCACAGGTAACTTCCACAAAGCTGTGAACAATCTGAGAGACAAGGGAAGAAGGGCATTCTATGCCATCAAAAGGAACATAAAATTCAACATACCAATTAGGATCTGGCAAAAAATACTTGAATCAGTCATAGAGCCCATTGCCCTTTATGGTTGTGAGGTCTGGGGTCCGCTCACCAACCAAGATTTCACAAAATGGGACAAACACCAAATTGAGACTCTGCATGCAGAATTCTGCAAAAATATCCTCCGTGTACAACGTAGAACACCAAATAATGCATGCAGAGCAGGATTAGGCCGATACCCACTAATGATCAAAATCCAGAAAAGAGCCATTCAATTCTACAACCACCTAAAAGGAAGCGAATCCCAAACCTTCCATAACAAAGCCATCACCTACAGAGAGATGAACCTGGAGAAGAGTCCCCTAAGCAAGTTGGTCCTGGGGCTCTGTTCACAAACACAAACACATCCCACAGGAGAGCAGCACAATTAGACCTAATCAAATCATGAGAAAACAAAAAAGATAATTACTTGACACATTGGAAAGAATTAACAAAAAAACTGAGCAAACTAGAATGATATTTGGCCCTAAGCAGAGAGTACACAGTGGCAGAATACCTGACCACTGTGACTGACCCAAACTTAAGGAAAGCTTTGACTATGTACAGACTCAGTGAGCATAGCCTTGCTATTGAGAAAGGCCACCGTAGGCAGACATGGCTCTCAAGAGAAGACAGGCTATGTGCCCACTGCCCACAAAATGAGGTGGAGACTGAGCTCCACTTCCTAACCTCCTGCCCAATGTATGACCATATTAGAGACACATATTTTCCTCAGATTACACAGATCCACAAAGAATTCGAAAACAAACCCAATTTTGATAAACTCCCATATCTTTTGGGTGAAATTCCACAGTGTGCCATCACAGCAGCAAGATTTGTGACCTGTTGCCACAAGAAAAGGGCAACCAGTGAAGAACAAACACCATTGTAAATACGACCCATATTTAGGCTTATTTATTTTCCCTTGTGTACTTTAACCATTTGTACATTGTTACAACACTGTATATAGACATACTATGACATTTGTAATGTCTTTATTGTTTTGAAACTTCTGTATATGTAATGTTTACTGTTCATTTTTATTGTTTATTTCACTTTTGTATATTATCTACCTCACTTGCTTTGGCAATGTTAACACATGTTTCCCATGCCAATAAAGCCCCTTGAATGAGAGGCTAGAGCGAGGGGCTACAGAGAAAGGTAGAGTGAGAGGCTAGAGAGTGAGAGGCTAGAGAGTGAGAGGCTAGAGAGTGAGAGGCTAGAGAGTGAGAGGCTAGAGAGTGAGAGGCTAGAGAGTGAGAGGCTAGAGAGTGAGAGGCTAGAGAGTGAGAGGCTAGAGAGTGAGAGGCTAGAGAGTGAGAGGCTAGAGAGTGAGAGGCTAGAGAGTGAGAGGCTAGAGAGAGAGAGGCTAGAGAGAGAGAGGCTAGAGAGAGAGAGGCTAGAGAGAGAGAGGCTAGAGAGAGAGAGGCTAGAGAGAGAGAGGCTAGAGAGAGAGAGGCTAGAGAGAGAGGCTAGAGAGAGAGGCTAGAGAGAGAGAGGCTAGAGAGTGAGAGGCTAGAGAGTGAGAGGCTAGAGAGTGAGAGGCTAGAGAGTGAGAGGCTAGTGTGAGAGGCTAGAGTGTGAGAGGCTAGAGTGTGAGAGGCTAGAGTGTGAGAGGCTAGAGTGTGAGAGGCTAGAGTGTGAGAGGCTAGAGTGTGAGAGGCTAGAGTGTGAGAGGCTAGAGTGTGAGAGGCTAGAGTGTGAGAGGCTAGAGAGTGAGAGGCTAGAGAGTGAGAGGCTAGAGTGTGAGAGGCTAGAGAGTGAGAGGCTAGAGAGTGAGAGGCTAGAGAGTGAGAGGCTAGAGAGTGAGAGGCTAGAGAGTGAGAGAGGTAGAGAGTGAGAGGTTAGAGAGAGGTATAGAGAGAGAGAACGAGAGGCTGAAGTGAGGGGCTACAGAAAGAGGTAGAGAGTGAGGCTAGAGGGAGGTAGAGAGCCTAGAGAGAGAGCCTAGAGAGAGCGAGCCTATAGAGAGAGAGAGCCTAGGGAGAGAGGCTAGAGAGAGAGGTGCGGAGGGAGGCAGAGAGGTGGAGAGAGAGAGGTAGACAGAGAGGCTAGAGATAGGTAATTGCAGAGAGAGAGATATAGGTAGAGGGAGGCAGAGAAAGAGGCAGAGAGGGAGATATAGGTAGAGGGAGGCAAAGAGAGAGATATAGGTAGAGGGAGGCAGAGAGGGAGGCAGAGAGGGAGGCAGAGAGGGAGGCAGAGAGGGAGGCAGAGAGGGAGGCAGAGAGGGCGGCAGAGAGGGAGGCAGAACGAGAGGCTAGAGTGAGAGGCTACAGAGAGAGGTAGAGAGTGAGAGGCTGCAGAGTGAGGTAGACAGAGAGGTAGAGAGTGAGAGGCTAGAGAGAGACAGATGCTAGTGAGAGAGACAGCAAGAGGTAGAGGGAGAGAGGTAGAGTGAGAGGCTTGAGAGGGAGGGCCAGAGGTAGAGGGAGAGGCTAGAGATAGGTAATTGCAGAGAGAGAGAGATATAGGTAGAGGGAGGCAGAGAGAGAGATATAGGTAGAGGGAGGCAGAGAGAGAGAGAGGTAGAGAGAGAGGCTAGAGATAGGTAATTGCAGAGAGAGAGAGATATAGGTAGAGAGAGGCAGACAGATATATAGGTAGAGAGAGGCAGAGAGAGAGAGGTAGAATGAGAGGCTAGAGTGAGAGGCTACAGAGAAAGGTGGAGAGTGAGAGGCTAGAGAGAGACAGATTATAGTGAGAGAGGCAGCACGAGGTAGAGGGAGACATAGAGGGAGAGAGGTAGAACGAGAGAGGTAGAACGAGAGGCTAGAGTGAGAGGCTGCAGAGAGATGTAGAGAGAGAGTCTGCAGAGTGAGGTAGAGAGGGGTAGAGAGTGAGGCTAGAGAGAGACAGACGCTAGTGAGAGTGGCAGCAAGAGGTAGAGGGAGACGTAGAGAGAGAGAGGTATATAGAGAGAGGTAGAACGAGAGGTAGAACAAGAGGCTAGAGAGAAAGAGCCTAGAGAGAGAGGCTAGAGAGAGGTAGAGAGGCTAGAAAGAGGTAGAGGCTAGAGAGAGGCAGAGAGTCGAGAAACAGAGCCCAGAGAGAAAGCGAGCCTAGAGAGAGAAAGCCTGGAGAGTCGAGAGTCGAGAGAGAGAGGTGCGGAGGCAGAGAGAGAGAGGTAGAGAGAGAGGCTAGAGATAGGTAGAGAAAGAGGCAGCGAGCGAGGTAGTGTGAGGTAAAAGCAGAGAGGCAGAGAGAGGCAGAGGGAGACAGGCAAGAGAGAGAGAGAGGTAGAGAGAAGCTCTGGATGGCTACTAATGCAAGGGCATCTGGGTCCTACTCAGACTAGAAGTACACACTGGACACACACTGGCATACACACACACAATCGACACACTCCACACACACTCTTGTCCCCTCAGTAGCGTTCCCATGTCGTAGTGCGGGGCTGTGAAATGTCACATTGCTAAAGGTCATTTGCTGCCTCATTTCCACGCAGGCGAAAGCGGAGACAACCGTATTTTTGTTTGAGCAGATGCCAGGGGTGGGAGCAGGGCCAATGTTTGTCCACCATTTGTCCAGAGGGAGGCTAAGTGTTATGGTACTTAATCACTGCAGCAGATGAGGCTTATAGCAGGGAATCGTGCAGCGTTTGATTTGTATACAGTGGATGTTGGAATGAATCAATGAGTCCCAATTTCTGGCCAAAATGGTGGTGTATTTCTTGTAGAATTTTGTATTGCTCTATTTTACACAAAATAGTTTGATGTAGACACTCACTTGCGCATCACTGCATGGGAGTGCACACTGATGAACAGTCAGCCTCTCTTACAAAGGGGTGGCTGTAGCCTGCTGATTGGCAGCTGTCTCTCCCCTCAGACACTACTGTCCCTCTCAGAGTTCACATACACACAGAGAGGGAGGCTAGAGAGGGAGGCTAGAGAGGGAGGCTAGAGAGGGAGGCTAGAGAGGGAGGTTAGAGAGGGAGGCTAGAGAGAGAGATTTTCATTCGCTCCTCCCCTCTAAGAGCTGACACCCCCCACTGATGTACGCACACATGCTAGGTCATACAACCCAAGATCCACAGCCCTGCACAGCCTCCATTCCCCTCTACCTACCTACAGGTTATAGTGCCTCCTCCATTCCCCTCTACCTACAGGTTGTAGTGCCTCCTCCGTTCCCCTCTACCTACAGGTTGTAGTGCCTCCTCCGTTCCCCTCTACCTACAGGTTGTAGTGCCTCCTCCGTTCCCCTCTACCTACAGGTTGTAGTGCCTCCTCCATTCCCCTCTACCTACAGGTTGTAGTGCCTCCTCCGTTCCCCTCTACCTACAGGTTGTAGTGCCTCCTCCGTTCCCCTCTACCTACAGGTTGTAGTGCCTCCTCCGTTCCCCTCTACCTACAGGTTGTAGTGCCTCCTCCATTCCCCTCTACCTACAGGTTGTAGTGCCTCCTCCGTTCCCCTCTACCTACAGGTTGTAGTGCCTCCTCCGTTCCCCTCTACCTACAGGTTGTAGTGCCTCCTCCGTTCCCCTCTACCTACAGGTTGTAGTGCCTCCTCCATTCCCCTCTACCTACAGGTTGTAGTGCCTCCTCCGTTCCCCTCTAGCTACAGGTTGTAGTGCCTCCTCCGTTCCCCTCTACCTACAGGTTGTAGTGCCTCCTCCGTTCCCCTCTACCTACAGGTTGATACAGTTTATTTTGTGGTAAGGTTGTGATTTTGCTATTCCTTCTTCTGCCTGTTGAGAATGGGCTTGTATTGGAAACAGAGCCACTTGAGGTGCCAAAATATGCGTGCATAGAGGCTGTATGGACGGAGGGTCTGTCTGTACTTTGAACAACAACGCCTTGGAATAGAAAGGCTAAGCCCAGAGGGAGTCTGGGTAACTCTTCTCTTCCTGGAGATGTCTCTCGCTGCAGTCTCCTACAAGAGTTCATAGTGATCGTTGAGGGTTTTCATTGGTAGGTGATTCTGCCATCTAGTGTATGAATTGAGTAATACACATAGATGTGATTTCTATAATATATAATATTATTGGCAGGTAATAAATGTTTAGTCTCAATGAGCAAATTACTTCATGACTTACTTAATTCGTTTTTTTAAAGGATATATGTTAACATTTGTTTTAAAAGGTACTCCAGTTAATTGGGCACAATAAAATGGTAGGTTTCCTTTTCTGCTGTATTAAATGGTAGGTTTCCTTTTCTGCTGTATTACATTGTAGGTTTCCTTTTCTGCAGTATTAAATGGTAGGTTTCCTTTTTTGCTGTATTAAATGGTAGGTTTGCTTTTCTGCAGTATTAAATGGTAGGTTTCCGTTTCTGTTGTATTAAATGGTAGGTTTCCTTTTCTGCTGTATTAAATGGTAGGTTTCCTTTTCTGCTGTATTAAATGGTAGGTTTCCTTTTCTGCTGTATTAAATGGTAGGTTTCCTTTTCTGCTGTATTAAATGGTAGGTTTCCTTTTCTGCTGTATTGAATGGTAGGTTTCCTTTTCTGCTGTATTAAATGGTAGGTTGCCTTTTCTGCCGTATTAAATGGTAGGTTTCCTTTTCTGCTGTATTAAATGGTAAGTATCCTTTTCTGCTGTATTACATTGTAGGTTTCCGTTTCTGCTGTATAAAATGGTAGGTTTCCTTTTCTGCTGTATTAAATGGTAAGTATCCTTTTCTGCTGTATTACATTGTAGGTTTCCGTTTCTGCTGTATTAAATGGTAGGTTTCCGTTTCTGCTGTATTAAATGGTAGGTTTCCGTTTCTGCTGTATTAAATGGTAGGTTGCCTTTTCTGCCGTATTAAATGGTAGGTTTCCTTTTTTGCTGTATTAAATGGTAGGTTTGCTTTTCTGCTGTATTAAATGGTAGGTTTCCGTTTCTGCTGTATTAAATGGTAGGTTGCCTTTTCTGCCGTATTAAATGGTAGGTTTCCTTTTCTGCTGTATTAAATGGTAAGTATCCTTTTCTGCTGTATTACATTGTAGGTTTCCGTTTCTGCTGTATTAAATGGTAGGTTTCCTTTTCTGCTGTATTAAATGGTAGGTTTCCGTTTCTGCTGTATTAAATGGTATGTTTCCTTTTTTGCTGTATTAAATTGTAGGTTTCCTTTTCTGCTGTATTAAATGGTAGGTTTCCTTTTTTTCTGTATTAAATGGTAGGTTTGCTTTTCTGCAGTATTAAATGGTAGGTTTCCGTTTCTGCTGTATTAAATGGTAGGTTTCCTTTTCTGCTGTATTACATTGTAGGTTTCCGTTTCTGCTGTATTAAATGGTACGTTTCCTTTTCTGCTGTATTAAATGGTAGGTTTCCTTTTCTGCTGTATTACATTGTAGGTTTCCTTTTCTGCAGTATTAAATGGTAGGTTTCCTTTTCTGCTGTATTACATTGTAGGTTTCCGTTTCTGCTGTATTAAATTGTAGGTTTCCGTTTCTGCTGTATTAAATGGTAGGTTGCCTTTTCTGCTGTATTAAATGGTAGGTTTGCTTTTCTCCAGTATTAAATGGTAGGTTTCCGTTTCTGCTGTATTAAATGGTAGGTTTCCTTTTCTGCTGTATTACATTGTAGGTTTCCGTTTCTGCTGTATTAAATGGTACGTTTCCTTTTCTGCTGTATTAAATGGTAGGTTTCCTTTTCTGCTGTATTACATTGTAGGTTTCCTTTTCTGCAGTATTAAATGGTAGGTTTCCGTTTCTGCTGTATTAAATTGTAGGTTTCCTTTTCTGCTGTATTAAATGGTAGGTTGCCTTTTCTGCTGTATTAAATGGTAGGTTTCCTTTTCTGCTGTATTAAATTGTAGGTTTCCGTTTCTGCTGTATTAAATGGTAGGTTTCCTTTTCTGCTGTATTAAATGGTAGGTTTCCTTTTCTGCTGTATTACATTGTAGGTTTCCTTTTCTGCTGTATTCAATTGTAGGTTTCCGTTTCTGCTGTATTAAATGGTAGGTTGCCTTTTCTGCTGTATTAAATGGTAGGTTTGCTTTTCTCCAGTATTAAATGGTAGGTTTCCGTTTCTGCTGTATTAAATGGTAGGTTTCCTTTTCTGCTGTATTACATTGTAGGTTTCCGTTTCTGCTGTATTAAATGGTACGTTTCCTTTTCTGCTGTATTAAATGGTACGTTTCCTTTTCTGCTGTATTACATTGTAGGTTTCCTTTTCTGCAGTATTAAATGGTAGGTTTCCGTTTCTGCTGTATTAAATTGTAGGTTTCCTTTTCTGCTGTATTAAATGGTAGGTTGCCTTTTCTGCTGTATTAAATGGTAGGTTTCCTTTTCTGCTGTATTAAATTGTAGGTTTCCGTTTCTGCTGTATTAAATGGTAGGTTTCCTTTTCTGCTGTATTAAATGGTAGGTTTCCTTTTCTGCTGTATTACATTGTAGGTTTCCTTTTCTGCAGTATTAAATGGTAGGTTTCCGTTTCTGCTGTATTAAATTGTAGGTTTCCTTTTCTGCTGTATTAAATTGTAGGTTTCCTTTTCTGCAGTATTAAATGGTAGGTTTCCTTTTTTGCTGTATTAAATGGTAGGTTTGCTTTTCTGCAGTATTAAATGGTAGGTTTCCGTTTCTGCTGTATTAAATGGTAGGTTGCCTTTTCTGCCGTATTAAATGGTAGGTTTCCTTTTCTGCTGTATTAAATGGTAAGTATCCTTTTCTGCTGTATTACATTGTAGGTTTCCGTTTCTGCTGTATTAAATGGTAGGTTTCCTTTTCTGCTGTATTAAATGGTAGGTTTCCGTTTCTGCTGTATTAAATGGTAGGTTGCCTTTTCTGCCGTATTAAATGGTAGGTTTCCTTTTTTGCTGTATTAAATGGTAGGTTTGCTTTTCTGCAGTATTAAATGGTAGGTTTCCGTTTCTGCTGTATTAAATGGTAGGTTGCCTTTTCTGCCGTATTAAATGGTAGGTTTCCTTTTCTGCTGTATTAAATGGTAAGTATCCTTTTCTGCTGTATTACATTGTAGGTTTCCGTTTCTGCTGTATTAAATGGTAGGTTTCCTTTTCTGCTGTATTAAATGGTAGGTTTCCGTTTCTGCTGTATTAAATGGTAGGTTTCCGTTTCTGCTGTATTAAATGGTAGGTTTCCTTTTCTGCTGTATTAAATGGTAGGTTTCCGTTTCTGCTGTATTAAATGGTAGGTTTCCTTTTTTGCTGTATTAAATGGTAGGTTTCCTTTTTTGCTGTATTAAATGGTAGGTTTCCTTTTTTGCTGTATTAAATGGTACGTTTCCTTTTCTGCTGTATTAAATGGTAGGTTTCCTTTTTTTCTGTATTAAATGGTAGGTTTGCTTTTCTGCAGTATTAAATGGTAGGTTTCCGTTTCTGCTGTATTAAATGGTAGGTTTCCTTTTCTGCTGTATTACATTGTAGGTTTCCGTTTCTGCTGTATTAAATGGTACGTTTCCTTTTCTGCTGTATTAAATGGTAGGTTTCCTTTTCTGCTGTTTTACATTGTAGGTTTCCTTTTCTGCAGTATTAAATGGTAGGTTTCCGTTTCTGCTGTATTAAATTGTAGGTTTCCTTTTCTGCTGTATTAAATGGTAGGTAGCCTTTTCTGCTTTATTAAATGGTAGGTTTCCTTTTCTGCTGTATTAAATTGTAGGTTTCCGTTTCTGCTGTATTAAATGGTAGGTTTCCTTTTCTGCTGTATTAAATGATAGGTTTCCTTTTCTGCTGTATTACATTGTAGGTTTCCTTTTCTGCTGTATTAAATTGTAGGTTTCCGTTTCTGCTGTATTAAATGGTAGGTTGCCTTTTCTGCTGTATTAAATGGTAGGTTTGCTTTTCTCCAGTATTAAATGGTAGGTTTCCGTTTCTGCTGTATTAAATGGTAGGTTTCCTTTTCTGCTGTATTACATTGTAGGTTTCCGTTTCTGCTGTATTAAATGGTACGTTTCCTTTTCTGCTGTATTAAATGGTAGGTTTCCGTTTCTGCTGTATTACATTGTAGGTTTCCTTTTCTGCAGTATTAAATGGTAGGTTTCCGTTTCTGCTGTATTAAATTGTAGGTTTCCGTTTCTGCTGTATTAAATGGTAGGTTGCCTTTTCTGCTGTATTAAATGGTAGGTTTGCTTTTCTCCAGTATTAAATGGTAGGTTTCCGTTTCTGCTGTATTAAATGGTAGGTTTCCTTTTCTGCTGTATTACATTGTAGGTTTCCTTTTCTGCTGTATTACATTGTAGGTTTCCGTTTCTGCTGTATTAAATGGTACGTTTCCTTTTCTGCTGTATTAAATGGTAGGTTTCCTTTTCTGCTGTATTACATTGTAGGTTTCCTTTTCTGCAGTATTAAATGGTAGGTTTCCGTTTCTGCTGTATTAAATTGTAGGTTTCCTTTTCTGCTGTATTAAATGGTAGGTTGCCTTTTCTGCTGTATTAAATGGTAGGTTTCCTTTTCTGCTGTATTAAATTGTAGGTTTCCGTTTCTGCTGTATTAAATGGTAGGTTTCCTTTTCTGCTGTATTAAATTGTAGGTTTCCTTTCTGCTGTATTAAATTGTAGGTTTCCGTTTCTGCTGTATTAAATTTGTAGGTTTCCGTTTCTGCTGTATTAAAAATATTCAGCTTGTCTGTCCTTATCTGAAAAGTTAATCAATTGAACTAGAGAAATGGATATTTGATGTAAGGATGAAGCACAAGCCCATTCTTACCTGGTAGCTAGAACATAGAGATCATGTGTGTATATGGGAGATGCTATGCCAGTGAGTGATGTGATGAATACAAATGTCCAGCAGAGGGTGGAGTTCACTAAGAAATACATGCAGCCAGTGACTAACTGTGATTTCAGCCTACATTATGCAAGCTAATGTAATCAGCTCCCTGCTTCCCACTGTTAACACCACAGTCATGATATCACACTGCCATGCTGCGGCGGTTTAAAGCCTTATATCTCTTCTAACTAGCAGCATCTTCACCTCGATTCATTGGGAATCCATTGATCTCGAGAGACGATCCGTCCACCACTGGAAGCCATGATCATTTCCCCCAGCCATTCCTCTTGGTACCTCCAGGTTAGCTCTGTCAGTAGAATATGAATTGGCTTTCACTGCGGAGTGCAAGTCAGGGCAATAAATCAACGGCCATTACTGTCAGTGCAGTGCTCCATAATGCTCTTTATCAGGCTAACGGACCATCCAGTGTCAAAGCATGATTTCCCTGTTCCATTCATCTCCACAGAGGAACTCAACACAGTATTTACTGACTACAGTAATTGCAGTCTGTTTCACCATGGTGTTGTATGGTTACACTGTAGGCTACATGGAAATATGTCTACCTTGCCCAGGGTGACTAATTGGAGGCCCAGGGTGACTAATTGGAGGCCCAGGGTGACTAATTGTAGGTCCATGCAGTAGTGATGGATGTCACCGCTTGTTCAGTTGAGTTTGATTCCATTGGGCATAACGGGGCAATGAAATGGCTGTGATGTAGCTATTTAGCCCACCTCCTTTCAAGACATTGGGAAATGATGTGTCATAGCCTAAGCAGGTCGTCATCATCAGTGTGTGTGTGTGTGTGTGTGTGTGTGTGTGTTTCTGTCTGTGTGTGTTTTTCTGGCTGTCAGGTGGCCAATTAATGAGTGTGATCAAGTGGAGTGTCCATTGGCTCCCAGCCTCCCCCTGACAGCTCAGGAGACTTAGTGCTGTGAGTCCACATGGGGGAGAATGGATAGGCTGTAGGGGACACTGTTTGTTCTGTCTGTGAAACCGAGTGGGGACGTGTTTCATTCCCATCACTCAAGTTCAGACGTGATGACTTGTCCTTTAGGGAATTAGGCTGCCTGCCTGCCTGCTACTCCAATCTTTTAATGACTTTTTGGGGATGGGGACTGGGAAGTGAAAACACGTTTTTTGGCTGTTGATAAAACTGTTTGTTGCTTCTTGACTAACTTAGATGTTCAATACTTTGTACTGTTTTCTTGCATCAATGACTGGCTTTTAGCCCTGATTTGTTCATATGAACTTTTTCCAAAACAAAGACATTTGCTACTCAGGCATTCATCATAAATACAGCAACAGGTTTTACATCAAGTTATGGAAGAATTAGTTCACTTTTTGTTGTGTAATGGTATAGTTATGTGGTCTTTCACTCTGCAATGTCTCATCCAGATATCAGGAGCACCCAAAGTGTCAGCTGTGCTCCGTTTTAGGGCCCCGTCCGCCCCACCAACGCAGCTCTCTAACCGGCTTTCCTCTGCCCTTTATTTGATTTCTTAATGACTTTCTGGGGTACAGCGAGAGGAAGAAGCGGCAGAAATCATATTTGTGTCCCAAAAGCAGGCTGTTGTATCCGGGAGCTGCAGCATTTGTCTCGGTGCTGGGGGCTGTAATTAGAAAGGGATGAGTTTGCCCCTCCTCCCCCATACAGCCGCCCAGAAGACTGATGAGCTTCAACTTGCAAATAAAGTAAAAACAATCAGAGGAGAAGAAGAGACGCCCACAGACGCTTAACACCCGGGATGAGAAGACGTGTTAGTGCGCCAGGGAAGATTGATCATGTCAATTTCCTACTTTGTTTCTGCTGCTCAAGGTTAAGCCCAGATATCCACCTGGTTTCTGTTTCCCTAGAAGACCTAGAAGAATAACGCACCATTGGGTTGAACCCGTAACCAAAGAGTCGTAACCAAAGAGACAATCTTAATTAAAGTTACGTCAAATGTGATTACTCCATCCTTGTTTATCAACATCAGTATAATGAGGGCAATTCTGCTTAGCCCTGTACAAATCCTCCCAAACATCCTTTGTAATGTGTCCCACTGGGAATGAAGGAGCAGCAGAGGGCATGAGCAATTATACAAGAGAGAGTGTGTGTTATTGTGATTATTGGCGCCATGTTCAAGGCAGACAGTTTTGTAATGAATGGTATTCCACAAACGAATACGCCTACGTCAACCTGTATTGTTCTATTGTATTCAATGGAGCCCTCAAGGTTCGTCCCCCTTTTCCTGTAGTTGGTATTAAATCTGCCCTGCGCCCGTCTATCAAACCTCCGTTACTCGTCCTCCTCCTCCTCCTCGCGCTGCTCACCACCCTGACAGGGACAGGCAGGGGGAAACAGCTGCTCATCTGCCCACTAAAATTGCTCCCTTCAATCCGTTAGCTCAGGCAGAGGCCCCATAAGTAAGCCAGGGCTGTTAAACTCTAGCTCTAGGGGTTAGAGCGTTGGACTAGTAACTGAAAGGTTGCAAGATCAAATCCCCGAGCTGACAAGGTGAAAACGTGTCGTTCTGCCACTGAACAAGGCAGTTAACCCCACGGTTCCTAGGCCGTCATTGAAAATAAGAATTTGTTCTTAACTGATTTGCCTAGTTAAATAAAGGTAAAATAAAAAATGTATAAAAAATAAACCGCTGGCCTGATGATGGAAGAACACATTTACCTGGCGTGGGGTTGGCTGGTGGGATGGTTTGTAAATATTACTATCATGCCAATCTTATAAGACTGTCAATCATTGCATCCATAGCTCTGTCTATGAATTTGAGTGTGGTTACATTTCGCCAGCCAATCCCTTAGCTGATGAAATTGCCGATTGTGGCTATGGCTTTGAGGCTGTGCTGGGGTGTTCGGTCCGATGCTGTATGGTTCAGGTCCCTGGAGATAGACTGTTACCATGTTGGCTGTCCTCTGTCCAGCCCTCGGGGCTGAATTTAAACAGTGGCCTTGGCTTTAGAGTGTGTCGACTGTACTGCCTTCACAGTGCAATGTGAAGGAGTCAACCCCCCAGTCAAGCCTGTTCAAATCCTCAAGGATCTAATGGCTGTTAAGGGGATCTTAGTGGCTGTGGTTTAAGGGCGGTGGTCTGGGGTGTTGACCTCTTCATGGACTGGTGCCCAGTAGGATCTGTAACTGTGTCACGAAACAGAGAGAACCTCCCAAAATCGACTGTACATACCTCCAGAGATTATAGCCGTAAGCCCGACAGTTTGGTAACTTGAAGAGATACAGGCCTACTGCCTCGCTATGTCTTACCGTGACTTTACTTTTGATTGAATAATCAACCAAATATATTATTCCAGTTTCACTGCAAGCTTTCATAATCTATTATATGTGGCTACCAGGTGATGCATATGGATGCTTTGGTGAGACATGCCTCAAAACAGCCTGACCTTCAGAACTGACAGAATGTTGGCGTTGAAACTGAGGAGCTGTATAAACAGCTAACTGTGGTGCTGTATGACTCAGTCGTTAGCTTTACACGACCAATGGACCTGTCTTCTAATCAGCAGCGCTGTAAAGCAGCTGCTCGTCCTTTTTGCGTTCACACGACACGGTGGGAGTCCGCAGCACTGGGCCTTAAAACCCACATCAGGGTTTATTCAGGTTTCTGTTTCAGACACTGGAACAATGCGTATGTTTGGCGTGAGCGCTGACCGTTGATTTTCCAGGACGTACAGTGGTCGCTGTATATCTTCTGTGTGTCGCTAATCTAAACCCACGCAGATGCATGGCGAGCGCACACACATCATAGGTCATAGCATTCTGTAACCTCTAGTACTTACATTGGTTTGAACCCTTATTTTAGTGGCAGACTCCCCCACTTAGGTGCTAATCCTCCTGTACGTCTCACTACCCCTCGTGTGAAGTTGATGTTCACAGTACTATACTTAACCGCTGGCTGGCCCCACTCACACATACACATGATTGACCGTGCTGACTACCTTGATTGACATCCTATATGCCTAACTCAGCGCCTTATGATGAAACTGCTGACTGGGGGAACAAAATGGTGACTGGAGAGGCCTGCTTCTTGTGTTTGAAAGGCAATGTTATATGATTGAAACTCCCACCTGGAATTTTCCCGGCTTTTCTCCTCAGATGGTTTTGATTAGTTCCTGTTTCTCATTTCTCACGTAACCTCCGCGTGTTGGCTGAACTCTCGGCGTAAATATTTTCTGGTGAGAAACTCAGTCGGCGTTATTTTCAACAACAAACGCCCGCGTGTTACAAGTGCTGAATGTCAAACCGTTATTAAAGCACACCGGGCGTGTTTGTGGATGGTTGGGTTAGGCTACAATATCACCTATTGTCTAGCGTAGCAGAGAAACTTCCTCCCACTCCCAATAAGTGTGTTTCTGGGGATGTGGTGCATTGCATTCATTTTCATCACAAGGCTGCAAAGGGTGTGATTTTCCCCAGTTGCACGATATCCACTAGTCCCGATGTGTTTTGACGATAACATACAGATACGTCACTGTGTGTGTGTGTGTGTGTGTGTGTGCGTGTGTACTTTTCCCCACTCGCCCCAGTGTGGAGCGGAGGTTTCTGGTTCAGAGAGAGGGGAGATGCACCACTGCATGCCTCAGTAAGGGATCTTTAAAACCCATCTCCTACGTCTCCTGTCTCCTCAACCCTCAGCTCTCTCTGGGGTGTTCCATTGGAACTTTTTAAGTTAGCCACAGTATAGAAACATAACATAGTCGTAATCTTTGAAATCACACCACTATGTCCAAATGTCTGCCTTTCAAATGAGCTTCCAAGCAGGATCAGTCGTATCTTTGTTGTTCCAAAGCAAGAGGTATTTGGGAATTTCCCCATGAGCAATGCCTTCATTCATAGTACTACATATTAACAACTAAGTGTATGTTCTTGAAAATATCCCCTCAGGCCTCTCGCTCAGCGCCAACTAGGAACACTTGTCTTGCACAACCTGCTTTGAAATAGTCCAGTTTAAATGAGAACGGGATCCTTTTGATTGCATTCACCTTTGACCCAAAAAGCAACACTAACAAGCCAAATGCTGAATTAATGGATTCATCAAAACCACCACATAAGACACAGCAAACCCTGAAAACAACCGTGCTGCTGTTTTTGAGAGAGAGAGTGAGAGAGAGATCTGTATTGATGTGAACAAGAAAAAAAAGAGGTACATTTTCAAAACCACTTCTCAATCTATTGTCAAAAGAAGTGGTCGTCCTCCTCTGTTTCATTGAGCTGTATTGATGTGAGTAGACTACAGTTGTCTTTGTGGCAGGAGACCGAGGCACCTGTGGAGCTGCGGGTTCTATTTAAATGCCTGTCACATCCTCTGTCACAGCGGTGGCTTTACCCTTGAAAAGGTGCGTGGGAGCCCCTGCGTGTCACTTGCTCCCCGTGTCACATCCCATCAGTACAATGAGGTACCACCCAGCCACCAGGGCTCTGCTGATGTCACACCTGTGCAGCAGGGTGAGTGAGAGACAGACCCCGGCTGTCTGTTAGGGCTGGCCACGTACGTACAGTGGCAAGAAAAAGTATGTGAACCCTTTGGAATTACCTGGATTTCTTCAGACATCTGTCCTAAAATTTGATCTGATTTTGATCTAAGTCACCAGCAATGGACAAAGTTGAGTTGTTTGGAAGGAACACACAATGCTATGTGTGGAGAAAAAAGGCACAGCACACCAACATCAAAACCTCATCCCAACTGTAAAGTATTGTGGAGGGAGCATCATGGTTGCTTTGCTCCCTCAGGGCCTGGACAGCTTGCTATCATCGACAGAAAATGAATTCCCAAGTTTATCAAGACATTTTGCAGGAGAATGTAAGGCTATCTGTCCGCCAATTGAAGCTCAACAGACAATGACCCAAAACACAGAAGTCAATCAACAACAGAATGGCTTCACAGAAGAAAATATGCCTTCTGGAGTGGCTCAGTCAGAGTCCTGACCTCAACCCGATTTGAGATGGTGTGGCATGACCTCAAGAGAATGGTTTACACCAGACATCCCAAGAATATTGCTGAACTGAAACAGTTTTGTAAAGAGGAATGGTCCAAAATTCCTCCTGACCGTTGTGCAGGTCTGATCCGCAACTACAGAAAACATTTGGTTGAGGTTATTGCTGCCAAAAGAGGGTCAACCAGTTATTAAATCCAAGGGTTCACATACCTTTTCCACCCTGCACTGTGAATGTTTATACAGTGTGTTCAATAAAGACATGAAAAAGTATAACTGTTTGTGTGTTATTAGTTTAAGCAGACTGTGTTTGTCTATTGTTGTGACTTAGATGAAGATCAGATCAAATTTTATGACCAATTTATGCAGAAATCCAGGTAATTCCAAAGGGTTCACATGCTTTTTCTTGCCACTGTCCCTGTGCTGACACCATCAATATGCCATTGCAGTTCTAGGTCTGGTTGAGGTCTGGTTTAGATCTGGTTGAAGAAGGTTCATTGGGGGGGGGTGCTTTGACTAGGACCCTGTTTCCTGACCTTCGACTGGGTCCAGGTTAAATGGTGGGCCGTAGTTAGATACAAACTATAGTTAAGGTCCAGATATTTTCCTGGTCAGGTCAGGAACAAAAAGTCTGGCCCAAGCCAATAGCCATGGCTTAAACATCTCCCACTCAGATAAGACAAACACAGACATTTTGTTTTGGCTGACCGTCAAGTAACTCATTGTTTGGGTGTCTGTCTTGGTGCATTAGGGGAAAAATTCTCACGGCAGTGGAACTTTACAAAAACGCTGGGAGGGTTTTTGGAGACAGAGGAAGCATACGGTAGAATAATGACTATGAAAGGTATCTTGCGGGCTAATTTGGCAGAAAAACAGTCTAACATGAAAGTGACTTGTTGTTGATCGTCCCAGCACAGCCAGTAGAGAATTTGGCGTGCAGCGTTAGAGCGGGGAGCGGCCCAATTAGGCTCTGACACGTCTGATTTGGGAGGGTGGCGGTGTGACAGTCGCCTGGAGGGGTCCTCTCAACACCGACAGGCCAATATGAAGGCTGCTTCGCATTACACAGGAAGTTACACATTACACAGACGAGAGGAGCTAGCGGTAGGAGGGGGTTCTGCTAGATATAACATTATTATGTATTATCAAGTCAATTTACTCTGCAACTCCTGCTCCATAATGAAATATAAAGGAACTAGGCTTTCATAACGGCACTAGGCTTTCCTCACAGTGAAGCACCGAGGGAGCTTGTTCATGGCATATTTTGATCTGCTCCTTCTCTGTAATCTGTCTCTCTTCTCCTCCACACCCTGTGGATGGCTCTGTGCAGACTTAGTACTAGCTTAACTGACAGGCCCGGCCTTTGGGGAGCTGTTGTCGGTACTGTGCGACAGCCCAGCCTGACGTCTTGAAGCCTGGCTCTGTCTCCAGTCAGCTTGTTAAGGCTGCCTATGTTTGGCACTGTGTGCTCGGTATGGTCACAGTATGAATGGTAATGCTAGCATGTCTCTGTCTCTTTCCCGTGTGTCTCTATGCACGGTGACAGTAGAAATGCTAATGCTAACATGTCTCTCCCCCCAGAGAGATCTATCATGTGCTGCATAACAAGCATGCAGCCGACCCGTCCCCATAAACTACTGGCTGTTGGAGGTTTACCTCCTGCTCTGTATTGCGGGATCATCCAATCATGCCATTTGATTCCATACTGTGCCAAGTTCTGGTATATGCATGACATTGGCTGTTGTTGATAGGTTGGAGGATCAAGGAGATTTCATTTGACTCACTGGTGGTGGCTTTGGAATAAACGCGTGGTCACATATGTACGACCATTGAATAATGCAAGGGGAAACTTGGCATGTTGTCCTGAATCACATTGATTTAATGTACATGATTGATGAGGTTTTCCTCAAGATGTTGCAATCTGTGGAAAGATGCCGCCGCAGCAAACCTAATGAATATGTAGTCGTATGGACAAAGTCTCTCTTGTTGTTGTAATACTGATTCACTACATGTCTATTTATGTCGTGAGGAGAGGTTGTAAAGAGTGTCTCCGATGTAGGATTAGGATTTGATAGCTAGTCTGTAGCAAGGTGCAGTAGCTTCCTGCCTCTGCATATGAGGATAACTTACCAAACTGGAGGAGAAGAAACAGTCGGAAACTGACAAGCCGTTGCAGTCATACAGCCGGGAAACATGCTTTTGAAGGTGAATTGCTTGTCTCACATAAGATTCGGATGATTAGCGTGATTTGGCTGGCAGTAATGCTGCTTATAGCTCAGCAGGTATCATCTTCCAACAACATCATCCTCTCCGACAGTTTGGGTTTCAAACGTGTATTTTTCCGTCGCATGAGAGGGCAGATGAACTCCAACAGACTTATAGAATTGCTTGTGGTTTTTGCACAGAATAGTTTTCTGTCATTTCAATAACCCCCCTGGGGAGAGGGTGTAGGAGTGTTTATGTAACCACATAATTGGGGTACTCCGTTGCCGTTCAGCAGCTCCATATGCCATGGTTAAACCAGAGTGCTACTGAAGTGCCACATTCACAATCTGAAATTGTGTTTTTCATATTCAAACTTATATTTCAAAGTCTTCACTTATTTAAATGTTGTTCTCCCCCCCGCATCGCTTAATGGGAGTGTTCCATATTGGATGGGTAGCCTTGGAAGTTCAGTGGAGTATAGCCCAGTAGTTATATGACTGCTTTGTGTTGTAGCCTCTCCTTGCTCTACTGTGCCTCATTTTCAACACATTTGCATAAGTATAAGTGGCTGTTTGGTCAAAGAAGCTTGCAGCAAAATATGATTTTGCCAACATGTTTGCATGCTCACACACAGTCACGCACAGATGCACCAACACACAGGCAGAGAGACACACACGCACCGTCTCAACACACAAACCCACATACACCTACCACACGTCTATCACTTTTTCATGCATATATATTGTGTGTTGACCACATTCACATATGTGTTTGCGTATCTCGGTGATCTCTGCATGCCGAGTGTCATGGTTTCCATAGTGATTGTATCACTGGGGCCTCAGCTCAGGTGTGTCACGTCATACATTTGGACAGCATGAGCTGCGTTGAGAGGACTTGGGTGCATTGCTTGCTGTTTGGGGTTTTAGGCTGGGTTTCTGTACAGCACTTTGACATCAGCTGATGTAAGAAGGGCTTTATAAATACATTTGATTGATTGATTATAACAGGAATAATCGGACACCAATCTCTGTCTGAAAATATCAATATTGTTGGGCGATAGCTTGTGTCGGTTATCAAATCCTGGAACAGTGGTTTGACAATACGATCTGAAAGATAATGGTTGTCTTATCAATGGTGTCCAATGCCTCATTAATTATGGAACTATCTATTCATGTTAATTCTGTTTTTAGATTCAGAAAATATCAATGTGAATAGCCTAGTCCTCACTGAATGCTACACCAACCACGTGACAGGTAAGAATGTGTAAGTGTATTTTAGCAGATAATTCATTACAGAACATAGTGGAGGTGTTTGTTCTAAGGTATTCTGTAGTATTAGACCTGAAAGAGACCACATTCTATTTTCCTCTGTATTTCCTCCTCTGCCATCTCTATGGGAATAGGAGCTCATTAACCATAATATGTATCATGCGTTCTACCTTCTTAGATTTTAATGAGGTATTCTTGTGTCTCTAACAAGGCCTTCTCAAAGCAACGCTCCGCATTCCTGCTTAATGACGTTTTAGCTGTGCTCCGTGGTTAGAAAACACAGCCCTCTCCTCTAGCCTGATACACACACTAACAACGCTACTATCTTGTCAGCTGGCCTCGAAGATTAGAGCATTGGGATGATCAAACACGGGCTGTCAACGTAAAATTGATTGGTTTGAGCTCTTTGATTGATGAAACAGCCTTGTATGTGTTGTTAGGGATTCCAACAGAGGTGTGTGTGTGTGTGTGTGTGTGTGTGTGGCACGCTGCACACACACTCAGGTGTTTGTCTTAATGAGCAGGACTTTGTGTGTGTGTGTGTACTCTGCACACACGCTCCGGTGTTGGTCTTAACGAGCAGGGCTGTTCTCTGGGCATGCTCTGCTTTAATGGAGCTGACTAGATGAAGGGTCTTCAGTATATATTGACTTTTAATCAACACCACTTGTATTACTGCATATTTGCAGTATTTACAAAAGTAATACCGTTTACTACATGACAATAGCCTGTACTGTAGTTATCTCCTGTTTACTACATGACAATAGCCTGTACTGTAGCTATCTCCTATTTTGACTTACAGTAAAACTGTTCTAAGGCAATCAAATATGATGAAATGTGTGTGTCTGCGATCGTATGTCAGATTTGCAGTGTTCCTATGAGGACTTAAACCATGCTGTTTTGAGCAGGCCAGCCAGACACACAGGGGATTGAGAGCTCAGCGCTCTGTCTCAACAGCCAATCAGCACGCAGGGGCATAAGCCAGGCCCACTGCACATCTGTATGATGATGTCATTGGCCACTGCAGACAGGTCTGTTTGCATGACAGCTGATCGGCCAGGCTTAGTAACCCCAGGCTCCCATGATCCTTCTGCATGTCCTCACTCTTGCACAGCTCAGGCCAGTACCGTACAGCATAGCACTGTACAGTGCACTAACAGCAGAGCACAGTGCTACTATCACGGCCACACTAGGAAACTAGACCAGCAAGGAAATTGTCCACCAAAACACCTTTCTTGCAGACAGGTGTGACTCAAACTGACAAAGCAGTTCAAGTCACACTAACTGGCCTTTATCCCAGGGTAAGAGTGTGTAATTCCCCCTGAAACTGAGCACACAGTCAAATGTATCCATTCCTGTAGTTTGTACCCATAAAGAAAATCTGGATTCTAGTCATTTTAATGGTTAAAGTTTCCTTGGGTGTCATCTTTATATGTCTGTCTTCCTGATGCTTCTCCCTTGTAGAAAGGACTGATGTTGTTCATGACTATATGGATGGAAATTAGCAAGCACCGTAAAGAAGCCCCAAAACAACTGTTGATAATGACAGAGACAGATCGCTTCCTAGATGTTACGTACATTACATATGGACGGAATTAAAGCATGACAACAGTGACTGAGGAGAGACAGACAGACAGACACATCTGGCTGGTTGTGTTTATGTGGTGGTGAGAGGCTCATTATGCTTGAGGACACAGCCCAGACGGACAGACTCTCTCCTCCCCTATCGCCCCTGGGAGCTATACCCCTGTGTGCAAATGCTCAGGCACTGGCTCATTATCCAATCAGAGCTCTGGATACTAGGCCCATCTGCCTTGTCTGTGCCCAGCTCTGCCCTGGCATCTCCCTGCGTAGGGGGTAGAGGACGTGGAGCATCAGTTCCACTTCCCAGCATTCAGGTCCCCATGGATGGAAAAAAAAGGGAGAGAGGAGAATTAGATAATGTTTAAAAACGTTGTCTTTTGCCCGTTTCCATTTCCATGACTTTAACTCGGTGGCTGCAGCAGCTTCAGCACGATGTCATGGTTTCTTATTAGAGCAGAGGCCCTGGGGAATCAGACGGTCGTTAAGACGCGATAGTCTCTCGATTAAGGCTCATTTCCACAGGCATTTCACGACTCTGAGGACCAGAGCCTTACCACACGCTCCCGTAATTACCAGAATCCTATTATTATTCGCCCAGTCTGAGCCGCCTACTGATACAGAATCTCATTTTGAAGAGGGTTATTATGCAATTAAGGTCAAGACCAAAAGTATATATCTGGGCCCCGGCTTGCCGTGTAGCAAACTATTAATGGTTTGGAGTGCTTCTAGTGATGTGGTCAGAAACATATAAAATATTGACCTAACAGTGTTGAACTGTAGTTCATAGGATCTGATGTAGCGCTAGTAACACTAAAGGAAAAGCTGTAGTATAAAGAGCGTATGCTTTGATACCCTCGATGCCATATCCCACTAGCATGGGGCTATGCTCAACTGAATCAAGGTCACCCACAGTCTGCTATGTTTTTCACCGTTATTTATCCAGGCGAGTCAATTAAGAGCCAAATACATTAGCTGAGTTAGGGAACAAGTACATTGGAATTTTAAGTGTTCTTTTAAGAGTAAATTGTTGCAATGCGTTACGCATAAATATTCACTTTTAATAAGCCTACCAAGACATTGTAATAGGATGTCCGCATTGTGCTTAAAGGGATACTTCGGGATATTGGCAATGAGGTGGTTTTATATTCGAGCAGATTCCCATAGATTTCCAGTCATTGTGCTAACGCTAGTTAGCATTAGCTTGCGAGCTACCGCTAACTTCCTTCATACTGGACACAGAGAAGTACAAATGGTATCCACTAGTTCATCTGACTCTGGGGAAGCAGATAAAGGGCCTCATTGCCAAAATACCGTAGTATCCCTTTAAACAAGAAATAAATAAGTCTTAAATGTTTTATTCAATAAGGTCCAGTAAATGGACTATTGGTACCTTGGCCATAGAATTGGATTACATAATTCAACAATGGCAGTTTGTACTCTCCCAGAGAGAGGAGCCAGTCGATGGGAGGAAATTGGATGAGGCCACACCAGGCCATCCCCTTCATAGGAAGTCTATGCAACTAAATGTCCTCCACTTTATAAAATGGTAGATAAAAGCTTCTCTTGGTCAATGCCGCATTCATCTTAAATGAATGAAATGGTTCTCTTTTTATAGAGAACTCAGGGAGCAGGGGAAAAATCAATATGGAGGATGGAAGATATTGAAGGTTTCTGGAAATGGATTTTGAGCAAGTGGTCGGATTGAGGGTTTGGAATTGGTTCAAGGCAGACCAAGTGTAATACTACATACTGCGGTTTTATAACCTTTGATTACAGATCCTCTAATGAAAAGAAGATGTGGAGGAAAGACCTTTCTATGTGTGACTACTCGGTTGGACCTTTAGTCCCACATAACGTCCCTTGAACATCTTACTCTCCCACTCTCTCTTCTCTCTCTCTCTCTCCCCCTCCATTCTCACCCTCTCATTCTCTATTTTTCCCTCCTTCTATTTCTCCTTTTGTAAGGATCTCTCTTAGGGAGATCTGCCTGACTCAGGCCAGAGCTGAAAGGTGCTGTGCTATGTGCTCTGTGCTGGAGGTGCTGTGCTATGTGCTCTGTGCTGGAGGTGCTGTGCTATGTGCTCTGTGCTGGAGGTGCTGTGCTATGTGCTCTGTGCTGGAGGTGCTGTGCCATGTGCTCTGTGCTGGAGGTGCTGTGCTATGTGCTCTGTGCTGGAGGTGCTGCTAGCTGGTCCCCAGTGAAGTCATTACTGCACACAGCTCCTGCCTGCCAAGATCTGCACACTCAGCCTTACAATGAATGAGGGCGTTGCCTACAGTATAATCAAATCAAAGTTTATTGGTCCCGTACACAGATTTGCAGATGTTATCGCATTTGTAAATGTATTTGGAATACATATATTTGTATGGACATATATTATTTTGACAATTTTGTATACTTCTCGTCTTTTTTTTGGCATGGGATATGGAAGCTGTATCCTACTGTACAGTACATGTAATACAGCTGTAATAAACTGTAGCCTAAACACTGTACACATTTAGTACAAATCGAGAGCTGGTAATAACTGAAATGACTGAGTACACACACTATCTAACACATCAATAGCCCACACATCATGGACACTGATGCTCCTCTCTTTTCTGGAGAGAAAACAAATACCTTAGGAATGCAATCATCCCTCACAGTAACATAGAGAGGGAGAGAGAGAGAGAGAGAGAGGTTCCCTCCCCTGTAAACGCACTCTGCGTGTTCTTTGGAGGCAATATAGTATTGGTTAGCCTCCCGCTGATGCTCAGAATAATTACTCGTGGAAGCAGTGGCGGATAGGAGGGAGGTGATTATCGTGGCAAACAGATGGACTGGTCCGAGGCACTGTCAGAATTGTGCTGTGCGACGAGCGCAAGGCAATCATGGACCCCGTTATATTACACCGACTTTTTCTCAGCCGGCCAATCGATAACGCATCCTGCTTTGTGGAAAGCAGCGTCCACTGTGCCTCTTGATCGGTTGTGAAGATTCCAACCGTTGCGCGTCGCCTTGCCTGGACCCTCTCGGGTGTGGGCGTGCGGTGCCGAGAGTGCTGCCACCACGAGACCTCGGTCGGGACAGGTTTAAAGTTATCCTTTGCAGCACCCAGATGTGTGCAAGCACATGTTTTGATATTCTGAATAGGCTACATCGGTTTTAAAAATCTCTGACCACTTTTGGATTGCTTCGAAGGAAATATGATTTTTTCAGATATGAGCACCGGGACCAACTCCCCGAAGGTGCACCCGCCGAACGGGACAAGATATTACACATTCCAGGCAAGTACCTTTACCATTCCTCCGAATGTTGACATGCCAGTGAATGCGACCATGCAATGGGCGTTGGTTCAATATGAGGTTTGATTGTCGATGTTTACGTTTTTCTCGAAACGAACACGATGTGTTTATTGCCTGACCATTGCTCTATTTAAAGGACATTCGCTATGTTTAGGCTACCTTGATTGCTTGGGCGCTTTTGCAGCGCTGCTTGTATGTTATAGTGCTAAAGAAATGGTTATGATTGTCAAATTAGCATATCACATGGTTTAAAAGGAATTGCCATATTATTTGTTACACATTCGGTGAGTAATTAGGAACCAACCCTATGTGCACGGTTTGCACAACGTTATACTACCCATAATACGTTTTATTGTAAGTTGCTTTAAATCGTTTTTACACTTGCATTGGGATGTATCTTATGCATTTCTGAAGTCAATGTGGTGGAGTAGTATACTGGGTGAGCTTTATGGGGTTTTGTAAAGTGTTGAATAAGAGGTGAAAAGGCGTCATCCGCAGGCACGTGTGCGCGGTTCAAGCGACCGCAGTTAGAATTCCTCTGGGGATGTGCGTTACCACAGAGTCACTTGGACGGCGACCATTATATTAGGACACATCCCTGCTTCCTCCTCTCATCCTATGAGATGACATGGACAGAAAAGAGCAGGTCTAACTATCCAAACAGACTACACATGCATGCTTCCCACATACTTTGTGTAATGTCATGAGAAGATAGTCTACTGTGTTATTCCCTTCATTAAATAAATAATCTGAGATTTGAGTTCTGTCGCACTATTGAATCCAGCGATAGTTTCATTTTGCTCCATGTATAATTTAGTTAAATGGTTAATATCCTCGCTCTATATTTAACATTTGTATAGTATTCTGATATACTCTCTCAGTTCTCGACCTTTAAAATAAGATATAGCCTAGTATACTATCAAAGTTGAATAGAAAATTCTTCATATTGATTATTAAAATAAGGAGTAAAGTCACCAGGGAAGCCAATCCAGAAAAAAAGCAATATTACAACCTACAGTATGTGTTGTGATAATTGCGTTGTTTGCTCAATAACCTGTTAGTTCATATGCCT
This sequence comes from Salvelinus fontinalis, assembly GCF_029448725.1. Lineage (NCBI taxonomy): Eukaryota > Metazoa > Chordata > Actinopteri > Salmoniformes > Salmonidae > Salvelinus > Salvelinus fontinalis. Next base: position 12,629,513 of record NC_074675.1, on the reverse strand, counting down.
TGACACCGTGATATATTGATAAAAAGGCCTAAAACCGAGACAATAAGAAGACACAGTGGCAGAATAAATTCAACCACACATTTGTTTCATTACAAAACCGGAGAGCAACATCTGTCAGGTGAAGTCCAGAAAACATATTGCATGTAACAAACAATTGTATTATGAGAGTGTTATAATGTATTTATTTTCGTAGTTTTTGTGTAGTAATTGCCAAGTGCAACATGGACTCGTGCTGGGAGCAACACTAGGGGTCCAAGCTCCACTAGGGAGACAGGTTAGGATAGGGATTAGACTATTTGGGGGTAATTGTATTTTGTTTTTGTGGTAGAGGTAGAGGTATTGGAGGACAACTGAAGGTACGACTTACAGTTAGTATGGATAGGTGTATACAAATCATGGATAAGCGTATAAAAATGATGGTAAGGACAAGGATCAGTATCTTAAAATGTAACCCATCATGGTGATCTGTGAATTAAGTATAGCCAGATGTAATTCCAATGGGTTGGCTTATAATAAGAAAATAAGATCCGTTTTTACATGGCTAAAGGAGAAGGATTACCATATTTATTGTCTTCAGGAAACTCATTCAATATCTTCTGATGAAGTGGTCTGGGAAAAAGGGATGGTAAAATGTATTTCAGCATGGGTTAAGAAATTAAAATGGTGTTATGATCCTACTAAACAATTATTTGGATCTTGAGGTACAACAAATTAAAATAGATCCTCAATGAAGATGGATTGCCTTGAATATATTACTTGATGACAAACAGTTATGGCTCATAAATCTATATGGACCAAATAATGATGATTCAAACTTCTTTGAAAATATTTACAATAATCTAATTAGTCACCAAAATTGAAATAACTATTATAATGATAGGGGACTACAACACAGTTTTAGGTACATCAACACACCGTAAAGGCTGTCATACTACCAACTATCCCCCTTTGGGCCTCAAAGAGATTAGGAATATTATGGACACGTTGGAACTGGTCAATATATGGAGGCTTAACCCTTGTGTAGTCTTAACAGTCTGTTTAATCTCCTTGTCCTAAGGGTAAAAAATGACCCACCACTAAACCCCTAAAATAAAACTCTTAATTTAATTTTTAACCCAAAATCTATTTTGCATGAAGAAACAACCTATAATTCATCACGAACTTTGTGAATATCTGGGTTTTCCCTCTTCACAATGCAGAAAGACTGCATTTAATCAGTGGACACCACTAGTTTTTATTACAACACGCCTGTCATAATTGTTTTCTTTACTAATTATTATTATAATTGCTAAAGGTACTGCATAGGTGTAAACATAATTTTTTTAGCAAGAGATAGCACTTGTATAGCCTAAGAAAGTAGCAGAAATGTGCAGAAAGTAATTTTGAATGCATTTTATTGAAGGGAAACAATAACAGTCTTGAACTTTAGTGATAGTGATATATTCGTATATACTGTACAATGAGGAATTCAACTACAAAATACTAATCTTCTCCCATTTTTTTAACCATTGTCCCCACCCACAAGGTGTATAAACAACAACATTAAATACAAATAAAATAAGATAATAGACACAAAACAAAGAATGTGAAGAACATAAATCAATCAACTCTAATTAGCACATGTAGGACAGTATGCAAGTGTTTGTGTGCATGGGCTTTGCAGATGTATTTCTCACATGTGCAGCACATAGTATTTGTTTTACAGTCCTTCTTTGGGGGCAGAATTGGCATCTCCTACTCTTGCCTGCCCCAGCTGCAGCCTCAGGTGGATCAGGACAAGATTCAGCCCCCTGAACAGCTTTCACAAGCGCTGCAGAGGCTGCTGTGCGGGGGAGGTGCTCCCTTCTTTGAATGTGTGGGGTTACAAGTGCCTTTCCCAGCTGCTCCAGGAACACCCTCCTCTTGTTCTGCTTATCAGGCATCCAGGTAGGGTTGATCTTGTTCCATATCACGAAGGCATTGTATGAGGGCACATCAATAATGTTATGGAAGATGACCAGGGGCCAGTGGGCAGCCATCCTCCTGCAGCTGTAAGTTCAAATCACCTTGTCCAGGTTGTCCACACCTCCTTTGTTGTGGTTGTAGTCCAGGATGATGGCTGGCTTCCTGTCCTCACGATCACTGATCTCAGCCATTTTGTGCAGTCTGCTCAGGAGGACCACATTCTTCTTCCTCTTTGGGAGGTAAGAAACTAGAGTGGTGGTGGGGGTAAAAGCAAACTTTGATGAGAAGGCCTCTCTCCCCCTTGTTGCGAGGAGTGCAGGGGGAAGCTCAGGCTTGTTCTTTCTAACTGTGCCAACCATGGTAATCTTCCTCTTCAGGAGCTGCTGGCTGAGTTAAATCAGTAGCACACTCAATCTCAATTTCTCATTGTGTGTGTGTGTCTTTGTGGTTTTTGTTGTGTGTAAATGATTTTATAACTGCCGGGTCAGAAATTACCCTAAGACAACCTTTGTACCCTGGTGGTGTACAGCTTCCATGGAAATATAAACAAAGGCTATGTTTCACTTTTTCTAATGTTGGGGTCACTCTAGGAAAAGTCATAAAATTTCAAGTTGAAAAAATATCATTTAGGGAGTTCTCTCTGCTGTTAAACATAGGCAGGTCATTTTTTACCCTTAAGACAACACAAGGGTTAAAAACCCAGACCTTGTAAGATATACTTGGAAGAGGCTAAATCAAGCTAGTCAGATTGATTACTTTCTGGTATCATTTTCTATGGTGAAAAAGTATGTACTGAGGACTGAATGCGATCAGACCATCAGCTTATAGCCCTCCATTTAACTATGACAATCTTTCCATGAGGACGGGAGTATTGGAAATTAGATCAGTTTGTTGACCGACAGTACATTTTTAATGAAAACTAAGGAGTTTGTAACAGATTTTTTTCTTACATAATACAGGTTCAGCAGATCCACTTATTGTACAGGATGCCTTTAAGTGCGTCTTTAGAGATCATTCAATTCAATTTTCATCCCAAAAACAAAAACAGATTGGGTCTACAGAGAAAATACTTACAGCAGAAATAGAACATGTAAGATTCCACAACAATGGTGTTGATAAATGTTCTACAGAAGTTCTGACTAGTTTAGATGCAAAACAAAAGGAGTTTGAGGAATTTTTTCAGGAAAGATCTGGTTTAATTTATAAAAAACAAGCAAATTGGATGACAAACTGCGAAAAACACACCTTCAACATATAAATGCCACCAAAAAGAATCCTCAGAAAATAGTTAAATGATGGAGAAAACATTGTCTCACCAAAGGACATTTTGATTGAAAAAGCAAAATAATGTAAAAATATTTTTATTTTCAAGTTTCTTGAACTTCACTGAACTTCAAGAGTGTCTCAATTATTCATATATAAATGTTAAACTGTCTGACACACAAAAATAAGGGTTGATTACTCAGGAGCGCCCCCGGTATAAAGACCCAGTCTCAAAAAAATTAGAGGTCCCTCACCCATCAATGTTGCGACGCAAAAATATTGGCAAAATGTATTGCTCATAGAATTAAAATAGTCTTACCGGATATTATTAATCATGATCAGACAGGATTCTTAGAAAGAAGATATACTGGAGATAACACAATTATTAGAAATAATTGGAAACTATGAGAATGCAAGGAAACCAGGCATAATCTTTATAGAAGATTTTTAGAAAGCCTTCGATAAAGTACGGCTAGACTTTATAAGTGCCTGGATTATTTCAATTTTGGAGAATCTCTTGTAAAATTGATAAAAGCCAATGTATAACACTCCTTTATGTAAAATGATAAATAATGGTTATTTCTCTGAGAATGTTGAAATGTTAAGAGGTGTAAAACAGGTTTGCCCTCTTTCACCATGTGCACCATGTGCATCAATGGCCATTGAATTGTTAATTATAAAAATCATATCCAATGATAAAAGTAAGGGGTTATAAATGTATGGATTAGAAACAAAGGTATAAATATATGCTGATGATTCAAGTTTTTTTTCTTGAGTCCACAATCTTCAACTCTGAACAGTCTTATTGAGGACCTGGATAATGTCTCCAGTTTATCTGGATTAAAACCCAACTATGATAAGTGTACTATATTACGGATTGGGTCTCTAAAAGACACAAACTTTAAATTGCTATGTGGTCTCCCGATTACATGGGTGGATGGTGCTGTTGATGTGCTTGGTGTACACGTTCCTGAAAAGTTGAATGATCTTGCAACTATCAATTTTGATACAAAACAGATAGGATCTTGAAACCATGGAAAGGGAAACAAACACATGTCAGAAATGTACACTGATTCATTCTCTAGTGATATCACTGTTTGCATATCTATTAGTGGCTCCAAGATAATGTTTTTTCAAGTTATGTGAGCAAAACATATTGATAAAGGATTTACCCATTTTCTTGGAGAGAATGTTTAAGAAAGGTATCCTGTTTATGAATGACATTGTAAACAATGACGGTAGAATTATGTCATATAACCAATGAATCCAGGTGTATGGAGATGTATGCTCAATACAAAATTATAACCAACTCATCGCAGCTCTGCCACAAAAATGGAAGAGGATATTACTTAAACGAGAAATGAATGAATTTGTTTGTCTGTCGCCAATTAATAATCATAAATGGCTTAAAATGACTAATATGAATCATAAAATGTATCAGTTTCACTTACGGTCAAGAGTTTGACAAAATTCAAGATAGTTGGGAGCAGATTTTCGATGTCCCAATACCATGGCATCGGGTTTATGAATTGATATACAAAACAACATTTGACGCATCAAGTCGTTCTTTTCAATTTAAGCTATTATATAAAGTTCTCGATACGAAATTAACTCTCAGTATATGTGGTATTCAACAGTCAGACCAGTGCAGACTCTGCCATGAGGAAATCAATAGAACATACAGTGAGGGAAAAAAGTATTTGCTCCCCTGCTGATTTTGTACGTTTGCCCACTGACAAAGAAATGATCAGTCTATAATTTTAACGGTAGATTTATTTGAACAGTGAGAGACAGAATATCAACAAAAAAATCCAGAAAAACGCATGTCAAAAATGTTATAAATTGATTTGCATTTTAATGAGGGAAACAATCAGAAAGATTTCTGGCTCCCAGGTGTCTTTTATACAGGAAACGAGCTGAGATTAGGAGCACACTCTTAAAGGGAGTGCTCCTAATCTCTGTTTGTTACCTGTATAAAAGACGGGGGCGAGCGCAACAATGTCATACTCTTTCTGACCAGACAGAATCAGATGTATGTGGACACCCCTTCAAAATTTATGGATTTGGCAATTTCAGCCACACCCGTTGCTGACAGGTGTTTAAAATCGAGCATGAACACCCACTGACCAAAACACCCACTGTCCAGAACACCCACTGTCCAGAACACTGTCTTATGGGAGCAGCAATTTGTATTATCTGTGTATTGTATTGTTGTTTTAAAGAAAAATTATAGATTTACATGACCTTCAGCATGGTCAAGCAAGGTAATTTTTCAGACTACTAAACAACTATTGATTTAGAGCCACAGAGAGTTACTGCAAGTCACAAAGAAAACCGGAGCTGCCTCCACTATTCCAACACCATTTCAACTTTAACGTTTCATCATCATCTAATCACCTACTGTATGCTTAGTCTAATACAGTGACAACTCAAAGATACCCCAAAGTATTTAGTCCAATAAACGTAAGCTAAGTAGGATGTGGCTGTCCATGGTACTGATTTGCGCGTGTGTGTGAGTGTGCGTGCATGCAAGTAGAAAAAAAACATGTTGACTCACCCTACTTGTAGGGAAACACCAATGCCATCCTCCTCTTTCATGTTGCCTAAACGGTCTATGACTCTGTCTATGACTCTGTACACGGTTTTAGGTTTGGTTGTCCTAGGCTACCTGGCTAAAATACTTGCTTGCTAGTTTAACTTCCTTTCATGAGATACTATACGCCAGTCCAGCTGGTTAACATTAGCATACTACTGTACATGTAGCTACATGTTGAACTTCCATCCTCTCAGGCCAATGGCACCATGTATGAATTTATGGTTGGATCAGAATCACCGTTATAATAATTGGCCATTGCAGAGAATTTAGTAAAACCACAAGTTCAAATCCCTATCTCCATCCTTGGCTAATTTAGGAAAGGGCCGATTTTTGCTAGTAAGCCACCGGAGGACAACACAATGAGATGCAACAATTCAAGTTTTTTTCTGTGAATAATGACGTTTGTCTAGTGATGTGATTGGTCTGAAGCCAAATCCAAACTGGCTTCCCTTGACCCATTTTTTGTTGTGACAGGACCATTCACAGCTGAGCTCCCTCAACGCTGATTGGCTATTTTATAAAAAAATTATCGAGGGAGGTCAAATGCTTGCTAGCTTCCCTTGCATTCGTTCTGCCCCTGAACAAGACAGTTAACCCACTGTTCCTAGGCAGTCATTGCAAATAAGAATTTGTTCTTAAATGACTTGCCTAGTTAAATAAATGTAAAATGTAAAAAATTAAAAATAATAATATGCTACAGGCGGCAACAATGTCATAGTCTTTCTGACCAGACAGCATCAGATACACTATATATACAAAAGTATGTGGACACCCCTTCAAATTAGTGGATTCGGCTATTTCAGCCACACCCATTGCTGACAGGTGTTTAAAATGAGCATGTATAAAAACAGAGCCAATGCAGCCTCCATAGACAAACATTGGCAGTAGAATGGCGTTATTGAAAAGCTTAGTGAATTTCAATGTGGCACCGTCATAGGATGCCATCTTTCCAACAAGTCAGTTCGTCACATTTCTACCCTGCTAGAGCCACCCCAGTCAACTGTAAGTGCTGTTATTGTGAAGTGGAAATGTCTAAGAGAAAGTGTGCCCCTAGTGCTGAATTGTCTATCCTCGGCTCTAACACTCACTACTGAGTTCCAAACTGTCTCTGGAAGCAACGTCAGCACAGAACTGGATTTCTAGTGGAATGACTTCCCAGAAGAGTGGAGGCTGTTATAGACCATCTCCATATTAATGTGCATGATTTTGGAATGAGATGTTTGACGAGCAGGTGTTCACATACTTTTGGTAAAGTCGTGTACATTTCCCACACATTATGAGACAGAGAGAGGGGAGCTGTTTCGTTCGCTTGGATACCCTCTCCACTTTCTTTTTCTTGCGAATTAAAAGACATTTATGAAACACAGAGACGATAAATAATAATTATTGTATATTTTTTTCTTTGTACATTTTTTGGGGGGGGGAAGCCTGGCTTCCCTTGGCATCCATGAATGGTGTCAGTGGATATTGATCCAAGTCTCCTATGGCTGTTGTAACTAAGCCAGCCATTTTAATTGAACTGTGTGAAGAAGGAGGAAACACCTTAGAGATGATCCCTGGCTGTCTGACTCCACCATCTCCATCTCTCACAGCACCTATACAAGAACCCGCTTGGCTTTGTTGCCGCTGCTCTGTGGAGGCTAAAAGAGATGGATGTTGAAACACCGTTTCCAGGTGCAGCGGATATTGCCAATAAAGTATTGGATCTATTGATGTTGATTGGAGTGGGGATCTCTTGATAAAAACTCATACACTGCTTTTTGAAGTGAGCCTAAGTAAAGTGCAAATGGAAATGTTGCTGACTCATGATAGAATGTTGATGATTACATGGATGGCGGACACAAGGCATTTGTTTTGGTCCAAGCTTTCATCACAGGTCCATCACAATGGATGCCGGGGTAATTGATGTGGTATAGGCAGTTTTAGTTGGTATGTTTCTTCCTTCTGTACTCATTGGACCCGTTCACCCCGGGGTTAATGGACATTAATGATTATGGGTAAAAAGATGATGGCTTGTCACATTTCTGGAATATTCTTTATAGCTCAGTTGAGAGATCCAACACCTACCCACATATGACAGTCTACAACGTTCACACCTTGCGGTTTATACCATCACTGACCTGTTGTTTTCATTGTAATGTCCTATGAGGGTGACACCTTTGGTTTATTGGTTTCCCCATGAAGGACTCCTGTTGTTCTAGCTGGTTTTTGCTGTTGGAAATGCATTATGAGATGTCAGGCTCACTGATCACATAGATGGTATAATGGGGCAAAAGCCACACAGTTTCCACACTCAATTGTATTTTTCCTCTCTGTTAACTGGTTACATCCAATATCCGGGGCCCATGCCATCTAACCCTCTAGTCGCTATTGCCTCATGATCTAAAATATCTTTCTTTAACAGTATTTGTCTAGGTCATCATATACAGTACTAGTCAAAGGTTTGGACACACCTACTCATTCCAGAGTTTTTCTTCATTTTTACTATTTTCTAAATTGTAGAATAATAGTGAAGATATCAAAACTATGAAATAACACACATGGAATCATGCAGTAACCAAAAAAGTGTTAAACAGATCAAAATAGATTTTAGATTCTTCAAAGTAGCCACCCTTTGCCTTGATGACAGCTTTGCACACTCTTGGCCCGTTACTGAACGACTCCCTCACATATCAAAAAGATTCAAGGTAATAAAATCCCATTTCACAGGTTCTAGTCACACAAAACAGCCATGCCAAAAATAATCTAAACCGCCGTAGCAAATACTCGCTGGCTCAAATAACCCCAACGCTTGTTGTTTACTAGCTCCTGATTTCATTCACCTTCTCAACCCGGCCTGTATTTGCAATTATATGCTGTCTGGGCAAGTTGAATTAAATTGCAAAGTAGATGGTTCTCGGTGGTGCTATCAAGATGATGCAGTTATTCAATTCCTTTAGTATTCCCCACAAGACCCGGCACACATTCACCACGAGTCAATATTAGAGTTGGCAGAGCCAAGCAGATCTGGAGCTCCACATACTCAGCATGCTGTGTGTACACTAAGTATGCTTCACAATTGGCACCTTAGCACCTATATAGTGCACTACTTTTGACCAGGACCCATAGGGTCCCATTTGGAGCACAACCAAAGACTCTCCTGAGCATCTCTCATCCAGCCTTTTTAACTCTACCTATATCTCATAGAATTGTCTGATGACATTTACAATCATATAAAGGCCGACCCCTGACCTATTAAGGGCAAAAAAGTGGTCCTGCCTTACTCTGCCTTCCTCATATCTATGGTTTTGAATCAGGCTCCTTCTCCAGACTACTGAATAAATGAATGAATGAATAAAATAACTATCGCCTCTCTTTCATAACCTTAGGAGCAGTGATTGGTTTATGGTGCCTTTTCTTGACCCATGTGATGTGCTGCTCAGGGTCTGTCTGGTTGAAGCTGCTGCCACGGGCTAAGAGGTTGTCATTAGGCGGGTGTGTGTTACTGTTAACCCACTGGCAGTGTTGGAGTCCGTCCCAGGGATGAAGGTGCTCCAATGGGATTATAGACACTCGCCAGACCATGTCAGGGGGTTCAGAGGGAGACTGTTAGTCAAGGGCCTCTTTGATGTTAAGGGCGCTCTATGCGCTTGCACACGTACACACACACATACACACACATGTGCACACACAGACACACACACACACACACACATGAGACGTGCAAAATGAGGAGTCCCAGGAGAGTGGCTTTCTAAGCAGATTCATAACGACCTTTGATTGGTAGCTAATACAGACAGAGAGGGGGAGAGACCGAGACAGAGAGAGAGAGACAGAGAGAGAGAGGTAGTGAGTTCAAGCAGGCTAATAGGGAGGACTTTGATCTAGTATTCAGACAGGGTCATGAGGTAAGTGCTGTAGTGCGGTAGTGCCCAGCTCCTCCACTGATCCATACATCACTAGAATATTCAACATTCAGCTGTCGCCAGAGAGACTACAGTAGGCCTTGTTGCATGAAATATGTTCTCCTGTATATGTGACTTACCTGAGTGTAAGTGAGTTTGTATTACTGAGTTCAACCATGTTTTGAAGTATGTAGAAATGTAGCGAAAGTTCCAGGCACTGAAAGTCAAACTATATATCATTCTCCACAGATGGCATTCTTGAATTTGTCTAATGTGATTATATTTACGAGGGTAATAGTCTTGGTGGATGGCAAGGTAATTGAAAGGAGAAATTACATAGCAACAATAAAGTAATTTGATATACATTACATCTGGATAGATAGTACTTATAAATTATACATAGTGTTTTCAGCTATAACTATTATAGAACATGAGCTACACTGAGTGTACAAAACATTAAGAACACCTGCTCTTTCCATGACACAGACTGACCAGGTGAATCCAGGTGAAAGATCCCTTATTGATGTCACTTGTTAAATCCACTTCAATCAGTGTAGATGAAGGGGGGGGGGCAGGTTATTAAAGATGGATTGTTAAGCCTTGAGACATTCGAGACATGGCTTGTGTATGTGTGCCATTCAGAGGGGGAATGGGCAACACAAAATATTTAAGTGCCTTTGTCTTAGCCATAGGCTATTTCATTATCTGGGCTCTAGTTGTTCTTCCTCTTATAAATTGCGGTGGCATGTGATTGGCCAACCTCGGCTGCCCCGAAGGTCTCACCGCACCGCTGTGCAATCTGTGTTCAATCTGAAATGAGTAGCGTAGGCAGCGAGCACAGATCACCCTAATTAACACAATTATAATAACGACAATTAGGTAACGCCTGCTACCCATTAGAATTAGCGGCGCTCGGGCAAAAGGGGTCGTCAGCCATCCAAAAGTTGGTTGTCGTAAAACTTCCAGACAGTTATGCTCATGTTTGTCCAACGGCCATCTCCTCTGCTGCCCTGACAGCCATCCACACTGACAGCATCCCCCAGCCCTCCATTTAAGTGGAGAGTGAGAGGATGACTTGGCCCTATGTCTCTGCCTCATATAGACTGGAATCCAAACCAAATATCACTGTTTAATTTAGTTTGGATTCCAGGTTGTCCCTCAAACCAAAGCCCGGTTTTCTCCTCTCAAAGCCCTATCTGTGGTGAATCTGAATCGGCTCTTGAAGTGTTGTTGGCAGCCAGTCCCTGGGTGTTTTGGCTGTGGATCTGTCATTGGCACTCTGCGGCCACCAGGGTCTCTCTCTTTAAGCAGCTGTCCTCCGTGTTCTTTTTGTAATCTGGCCCAATGCCTCCTCTACCCCCGCTCCCTCCCTAAACCATCCTTCCTCTATCCCTGATCCATCCTTCCTCTATCCCTGATCCATCCTTCCTCTATCCCTGATCCATCCCTCCTCAATCTCTGATCCATCCTTCCTCTATCCCTGATCCATCCTCCTCTATCCATGATCCATCCTTCCTCTATCCCTGATCCATCCTTCCTCTATCCCTGATCCATCCCCCCTCTATCCCTGATCCATCCTTCCTCTATCCCTGATCCATCCTTCCTCTATCCCTGATCCATCCCTCCTCAATCTCTGATCATCCATCCCTGATCCATCCCTCCTCTATCCCTGATCCATCCCTCCTCTATCCCTGATCCATCCCTCCTCTATCCCTGATCCATCCCTCCTCTATCCCTGATCCATCCCTCCTCTATCCCTGATCCATCCCTCCTCTATCCCTGATCCATCCCTCCTCTATCCCTGATCCATCCCTCCTCTATCCCTGATCCATCCCTCCTCTATCCCTGATCCATCCTTCCTCTATCCCTGATCCATCCTTCCTCTATCCCTGATCCATCCCTCCTCTATCCCTGATCCATCCTTCCTCTATCCCTGATCCATCCTTCCTCTATCCCTGATCCATCCCCCCGCTATCCCTGATCCATCCCCCCGCTATCCCTGATCCATCCTTCCTCTATCCCTGATCCATCCCTCCTCAATCCCTGATCCATCCCTCCTCTATCCCTGATCCATCCCTCCTCTATCCCTGATCCATCCCTCCTCTATCCCTGATCCATCCCTCCTCTATCCCTGATCCAGCAGGTATATCTCTCTAGTCACCCCCAAAACCAATTCTTCCTTTGGACGCCTCTCCTTCCAGTTCTCTGCTGCCAATGACTGGAACGAACTACAAAAATCTCTGAAACTGGAAACACCTATCTCCCTCACTAGCTTTAAGCACCAGCTGTCAGAGCAGCTCATAGATTACTGCACCTGTACATAACCCATCTACAATTTAGCCCAAACAACTACCTCTTTACCTACTGTATTTATTTATTAATTTATTTTGCTCCTTTGCACCCCATTATTTCTGTCTCTACTTTGCACTTTCTTCCAATGCAAACCAACCATTCCAGTGTTTTTTTTAGTTTTTATTTTACTTGCTGTGTTGTACTCACTTCGCCTCCATGGCCTTTTTATATTTTTATTTATTTATACATATATCTGTTTGCCTTCACCTCCCTTATCTCACCTCACTTGCTCACATTGTATATAGACTTATTTTTTTATCTTTTTCACTGTATTATTGACTATATGTTTGTTTTTACTCCATGTGTAACTATGTGTTGTTGTATGTGTCGAACTGCTTTGCTTTATCTTGGCCAGGTCGCAATTGTAAATGAGAACGTGTTCTCAATTTGCCTACCTGGTTAAATAAAGGTTAAATAAAAAATAAAAATAAAAAAAAATCTCTGATCATCCATCCCTGATCCATCCCTCCTCTATCCCTGATCCATCCCTCCTCTATCCCTGATCCATCCCTCCTCTATCCCTGATCCATCCATCCCTCCTCTACCCCTGATCCATCCCTCCTCCATCTCTGATCCATCCCTCCTCTATCCCTGATCCATCCCTCCTTTATCCCTGATCCATCCCTCCTTTATCCCTGATCCATCCCTCCTCTATCCCTGATCCATCCCTCCTCTATCCCTGATCCATCCCTCCTCCATCTCTGATCATCCATCCCTGATCCATCCCTCCTCTATCCCTGATCCATCCCTCCTCTATCCCTGATCCATCCCTCCTCTATCCCTGATCCATCCCTCCTCTATCCCTGATCCATCCCTCCTCTATCCCTGATCCATCCCTCCTCCATCTCCGATCCATCCCTGATCCATCCCTCCTCCATCTCTGATCATCCATCCCTGATCCATCCCTCCTCCATCTCTGATCATCCATCCCTGATCCATCCCTGATCCATCCCTCCTCTATCCCTGATCCATCCCTCCTCCATCTCTGATCCATCCCTGATCCATCCCTCCTCTATCCCTCCATACTTGGTCTCCAGTGAGCACCTGATCAAAGCAATTAAGAAGGAGGCCCACTTGGCTTGTAGTCGCACGGCGGACGGCCAGACGCACTAGACACACGGGCCTGACAGGCAAGACGGACGATGCAGTCGCAACTTCTCAATAACAGTGCAACTTTCACTTGGCGCGCACATCAACTCAGGAACAATTAGAGCCCGGGTGAACTTTCTATGGTCTCTGGCAGAGTGCTGGATTGGCATTATGCACCACATACACACTTATTCATAACATTCATACACACACCACAAACCAGACGATTTGACACACAGATAGAAATATAAGCAGACTGAAAATATAGCCCAGGCCAAATGTATCCTGACTCTGGTTTGGAAGTGATGCTGTTTAAATGACAAACATATGATGGAATGTGGAGGGAATGCTTTTGATTCATCCCTCCCCAGAATTGTCAAATAACTTATCCCCTAATTACCGAAGTCAATTAGTTAATGGGCTTTATCTCTATGGAGAAAAATGTATCCTAAAGTTTACCTAAAGTTATGGCTATGAGATTGGGACTGAAATGCAAATGTGACTTTTCAGACTGAATGACTCAGTTGTAAATAGAAGTGTGTCAGGCTGCCAGGCATGGGTGGTTCTGCATCTGAATACTGAAAATGGATAAGTGCCACATTGACTCATCACTGTCACCTCCTCTTTAGCAGAAAAGAGAAAAGCCCCTCTGTGTGAATGAGAAATGAGGGACACCTCCATTTCCCCACGGCAACAAAGGAAACCGTGTCCTCTCCTTCCACTTTCCTTTCCCCACAGGATGAGGAAGTACTTTGAAACGTCTCAATCGCAACAAAGATTAGACCTGAGCAGAACATGACTCATTCCTTTTGATTTAGGCTGTACGCCTCTCCTCAGAGAGCTCTTCCTCTAGTCTGCACTATAAAGCACAGTGACACAGCCAGTTGTGTCTGGATGGATTATTCTATATGTATTGAGTTCAGTTCCTGTTTGACTGAATCTACACTCTTAGAAAAAAGGGTTCCAAAAGGGTTATTCAACTGTCCCCATAGGATAACTCTTTTGGGTTCCACGTTGAACCCTCTGTAGAATGGGTTCTACCTGCAACCCAAAAATGTTCTTCAAAGGGTTCTCCTATGGGGACAGCTGAAGAACCCTTTAATTTAAGGTTCCAGATAGCACCAGAAATTCCTATTGGAATGGCCATGTGCCTGAGGAGGAGTAGGGTCAAGCCCTGTGTGTATTACTACAAGAGTACTAAAGCTGATGTGTAGCTGATATCAATAGTGAACCCCATGACACAGGAGCAGCATTTGCCCCTGAACAGAAGTGTGAGTGATGATCACGTGGGGTGTGTTGTGACAGGTCCTTGCCCTCGAAGGTGTGTGAACTGTGTCACTCCTCTGGGTTAGTAGTGTTCTCTCTGTCTCTCTGGTCACCTGGAACAGACACACACACAGTAGACATGCACAGTAGAGACACACACAGTTGACACACACACACACACACAGTGGACCAACACTCACACACACAGTTGACACACACACACAGTTGACACACACACACACACATAGTGGACACACACACACACAGTGGACGCACACACACACACACACACACACACACACACACACACACACACACACACACACACACACACACACACACACACACACACACACACACACACACACACACACACAGTGGACACACACACAGTGAACACACACACACACGCACAGAGTCTACACACAGTGGACACACACACTGGACACACAAACACTGGACACACAAACACTGGACACACACACACACACAGTGGACAAACAGCTATGAATGTACATGGACATGTTTATCCCTCCAGCTACTTCAGTCACTGACATTTTAACCCTCCCTCCCTCCCTCCCCTCCTCCCTCCCTCAAGAGGGAATAACCATAGGTGCCTATATGTAAATGAGCTTGAACAAGGCAAATTGAAACGAGGTCCAGTGATTGGAGATGAGGTGCTTGACCTTTTGGTTATTGTGGCGGCCATATCATAATTGCTTACAAATGCCTGCCCACACCTCCCCATTCCCCCCGTCACCACCTCATGAAATGTGAGTACTTCTCCATTCCCCCCGTCACCACCTCATGAAATGTGAGTACTTCTCCATTCCCCCCGTCACCACCTCATGAAATGTGAGTACTTCTCCATTCCCCCCGTCACCACCTCATGAAATGTGAGTACTTCTCCATTCCCCCCAGTCACTACCTCATGAAATGTGAGTACTTCTCCATTCCCCCCGTCACCACCTCATGAAATGTGAGTACTTCTCCATTCCCCCCGTCACCACCTCATGAAATGTGAGTACTTCTCCATTCCCCCCGTCACCACCTCATGAAATGTGAGTACTTCTCCATTCCCCCCGTCACCACCTCATGAAATGTGAGTACTTCTCCATTCCCCCCGTCACCACCTCATGAAATGTGAGTACTTCTCCATTCCCCCATTCACCACCTCATGAAATGTGAGTACTTCTCCATTCCCCTATCACCACCTCATGAAATGTGAGTACTTCTCCATTCCCCCCAGTCACCACCTCATGAAATGTGAGTACTTCTCCATTCCCCTATCACCACCTCATGAAATGTGAGTACTTCTCCATTCCCCCCAGTCACCACCTCATGAAATGTGAGTACTTCTCCATTCCCCTATCACCACCTCATGAAATGTGAGTACTTCTCCATTCCCCTATCACCACCTCATGAAATGTGAGTACTTCTCCATTCCCCCCAGTCACCACCTCATGAAATGTGAGTACTTCTCCATTCCCCCCGTCACCACCTCATGAAATGTGAGTACTTCTCCATTCCCCTATCACCACCTCATGAAATGTGAGTACTTCTCCATTCCCCTATCACCACCTCATGAAATGTGAGTACTTCTCCATTCCCCCCAGTCACCACCTCATGAAATGTGAGTACTTCTCCATTCCCCCCAGTCACCACCTCATGAAATGTGAGTACTTCTCCATTCCCCCCGTCACCACCTCATGAAATGTGAGTACTTCTCCATTCCCCCCAGTCACCACCTCATGAAATGTGAGTACTTCTCCATTCCCCTATCACCACCTCATGATATGTCAGTACTTCTCCATTCCCCCCAGTCTCCTTTATACAGAGTGTGTATCAGAAACGTTTGGCCTATTTTCCCCAGTTCTTTTTTTAATCAGCCCTGGTGCTTTAAAATGTCAGCAGGGCAGATGGGAATTGAGTTTGACCCACTTTGATGGATTCCACACCGATTAAAAGGATGAGGGAGCTTTCTAAAGCAAGAAGGCTGTCCTGTGTGCATGCCTGTGTGGTTCGTTAATTTGTGTAGATGATGGGTGCTCTCACTCTCTCTCTCTCACTCTCACTCACTCACTCACTCACTCTCTCACTCTCTCACTCACTCACTCACTCACTCACTCACTCACTCACTCACTCACTCACTCACTCACTCACTCACTCACTCACTCACTCACTCACTAGAATATAGATCTGTCTCATTCCTCCTCCTGGTTGTTGTAGACTGCTCACGCTACGCTGAGCCACCCGTGCAGTGCGCTTGGTTGTGGGTTGTCTGTCATGCATATCCCACCTCTCCGTGATGCTAGTTCCCAGGGAGCAGGAGGCCTAGCAAGCTGAATAAAATAACAATAGCGAGGCTATATACAGGGGCTACCGGTACCGAGTCAATGTGCGGGGGTCCAGGTTAGTCGAGGTCATTTGTACATGCAGGTAGGGGTGAAGTGACTATGCATCGAGTCAGATGTTTTAATGCATGTTCAGATGTCAGAGCATCTTATTCCTTATTTCCTACTGTACAATATGGCATCAGTGCTGTTGTATATCCAACTAGAAGAACCCCAGATTATCCAATAGTCATGTAAGGATAATCATATGGAACTGTTTCTACAGTACAGTATTTGTTACGTTGTTTTCCTCCAGGAGTAAAGTAACACTAATTGTATGAGGATAGGAGCGTTGACGAGGTCATTGTGGACATTGGATGGCCTTGAGAGAACTATCAGTCTCCTAGAAATGCTGCAACAACCTTTTAAAGCTCTCTTGGAATGCATTAATCAATGGACAAGGTTAGAAAATAACTCATTATTAAAACGCAGGCGGATATTGGCCATGTGATTTATTCATGCCTTCCGAGAGAGGCGGTGCGTGTGTGTGTGCATGTGCGTATATCTGTGTACAAAACATTAAGAACACCCTTTTTGCCCTCAGAACAGCCTCAATTCGTCGGGGCATGGACTCTACAGGGTGTCGAAAGCGTTCCACAGGGATGCTGGCCCATGTTGACTACAATGCTTCCCACTGTTATGTCAAGTTGGCTGGATGTCCTTTGGGTCGTGAACCATTCTTGATACACACGAGAAAATGTTAAGCGTGAAAAACCCAGCAGCGTTGCAGATCTTGACACAAACCGGTGCACCTGGCACCTACTACCATACCCCTTTCAAAGGCACTTAAATATTTTGTCTTGCCCATTCCTTCTCTGAATGGCACACATACGCAATCCGTGTCTCAATTGTCTCAAGGCTTAAAAATCCTTCTTTAACCTGTCTGCTCCCCTTCATCTACACTGATTGAAGTGGATTTAACAAGAGACATCAATAAGGGATCGTAGCTTTCACCTGGATTCACTTGGTCAGTCTATGTCATGGGAATTTTTTGTAGTCAGTGTATACTGTATGTGGTCTGACCACATGAGACACAGGCTCAACTATTGATGTTGTTCATCATCAGCAATTACAGTGCTGCCTTTTGAGATAAAATGCACCGTGAGCAGTGACCTTGTGGCCAATCACATCGTTAATCATTGAAACAGCAAAGAAGACAGTGGCAAGTCTATAGTGTATAAGATGGAGTGGGTAGAGTGTTGTATGTTTTTCTCTCTGCATCTCTAGGTCAGTGGACCTCACTGTGATTTTACTGTGCCGCCCTGCCCTGTATCTCTGGCCCTGTGGGAGTTTTATCTCTCTGTTCACACAGAGCCACGCCAGGACTCCTCCGTCAGCACATTTTTCACCACCGTTCTGTTCTCTCGTTCCTCTGGTGGGGGGAAGTGGCGGCCGGCTGCGGCCGAGCAGCAGGGTATGATGTAGATCAGGAGACTAGGAGGACAGACTTGGTATTCCGTGGGTGTCAGTTCCTCTGCTGCTCCTCTCCGGCTCCTCCCTCCTACAGTAGTTGAACCTGTCTCTGGCACACTCAGTCGGGGCTGGGTTGACTTCTTTTCTCTGAAAGGATGATATTGCTTAAGAGGAACATAAAAGCCGCCTCTCTCCTTCTCCCTCTCCCTCCCCTTCCCTCCCTGTTAGAGAATGCTATGTCGCTGTCCACCGTGCTGAAACAGAAACTCACGTCTCATAAAACACTCCACAAGCTTTTAATTTCATGGCTTGCACTCCTTATGGGAGGAATGAGAAGAAATCCCTCATGCACACACACACTGAACACTGGGGGTTTCCTGCTCTCTCTTTCTCTCACCCTCTCTCTCTCTCTCTCTCTCTCTCTCTCTCTCTCTCTCTCTCTCTCTCTCTCTTTCTCTCTCTTTGTGTCTTTCTCTTTCTCTCTCCACACACACCATCAAATCCATCTCCCCACGCCACCACTTTACAGGGCTCAGCAGCCTCAATGCAAGGGCAAAACACAGATATATTAGAAACCATTTATTCTGTTTCATCAGCCTGTGGTCTGGTCTGCATGCATACTCACTCACTTAGCTCTATCCCCCCTCCACCACTGCCAACACCACCTCCTCTCGTGTGCCATTACAAAGCCATTTCCCTGTTGGAGATAAAAACACGTCTGTGGTGCGCTGCCCCCCCCCCCCCCCAGCGGTAGTAAAATCTCATGCCATGTTCAATTAAGACAGTGTTTACTGTCTGTCTGTCTGCCCATCAGGGAGGAGCAGGGCCGTGAAGACATCAGACGCCACATCAATCCTCTTAATACGCCTATTAAACTACCACTCTGCCCGGGAACACAGCAGTGAAATATGGAACCCAGAGACACATAGCTGTCTTGTCACCTAGGAGGGTTGTAACAGTTTACACCAGGTCAAACAAGACCCCTCTCAAAGATGTTTTTTGTGGTACTATTTGCTGTGATTGCGGTTCGGTGCTTTAGGCTCTGGTGTAGCTGGTAGTTGATCTGATTTGAGCCCCACTGTTGGCTGTACTTGAAGTACTAAGTGTATGTAAAGACCCTGCTCAGTTGCCTGGGGGTCAGTAGAGCAGTGGTTGGTTGTGTGTGTTAACACTGATCTGGGATCAGTGCCTCTCCACAGGGAACAGCAAGTCAATGCAGGGTTATTGATGACCTCTGAGGTTAAACAAAGGGTTAATCAGTAATCACGCCCTCTGGTTATTAGCAGTAGAAAGCTGGAGTGGATATCATGCAATATGCATAGACATTACATGACAATGTATTACAGAGCAGGCTGTTACAGTCTGGTTCCCTGTCATTGGATTTCTACAGACACACACAAAGTAGACAACACAGTGCAGAGAGAGGTTGTAGAGCACACTCCATCTGGTGTGTAAGACAAAGAGCTTGTCAAGTATACGAGGTGCTAGGGACCACATATATTATTTACGACACAATCGACAAAACATAATTTCTTTGACTAGAGGCTAACTCCCACACCCAGTAAACCCATCGTTGAGAACACTTTGTTGTTCCTCTTTACCCAAACACAGGCTTGACAAATCCTGCAAATAGATTAAATACAATTCTAACAATTGCTAAATGCATACAGTAGTAAAACCCAGACAGCTACTGTGTGAGAGTAGTGTTTTTGTTGCTGGCGGTGCTGTCTGTGCCTGTAGCACTACAGTTTGTGTTGATGCCTTGCCTCTAGATTCCCTGACAATCAGGAGAATGACACCCCGGATATCAATACAAGTCTCAGCAGAGCAGATGGGCTAAACGGGAGTCGTTCTGTTCCTCCAGTCCAGTGTACATTTCCTCATACAGCTCCTGCTGTGACTACAATAGCTCTACATATAGTAGCACCCAGAGGCAACACATTCATACCGCTTATTCCTCAAGATATCCATCCACAATCTGTTTGGTTAAGTCAATTGCTTTGTTCAATTGGATTCAACAGGAGTATGGCCTCAGATTTGTCCTGCTAAACCTCAGCCCCATGGTTTCGTGCTTTGGCATTTTGGCCCGAAACAATGGGATAGTACGGAGAACATTTCACCCGTTTTCCTGGGATAATGTAAGCCGCACGCCCTCCAGGTGATCTTTAAGTAGAATCCTGGATGGTTTTAATGATGGGTATGATGCAGTCACAGCTGGCTCTGGCGCTGCCAGGGTCTATCTGACAGGGCACAGGGGAGGGCTATGGTCCGCTTACCAGGGGCAAAGCAATTAACACAGAGCGAGAGAAGGAGAGCGATAAAGAGAGACTGGATTAAATTCACATATCATCCTTTTCTCTTTCCACTCAGTAAAAGTTGTTCTCAAAGGATTCAATTAATATGGAGGAGCAGCGAAAGCGATGTGTCGCGTCTCCAGCGCTCTCGGGGGTGCCCATCAACCTGACACGCCGATTGTTTAAGCTTGCTGGGATGGTTTTAGCATGCTAAATACCTGTTGTAGTCAATTACCTCAGCTTTTGGTAGATGTAGTCATTTTACTGTGCCCCACGGGTGTCATACATATTTTGAGCTGAAGATTTGCAGAGGATTTGGCATTAGTATGAAAACACTGTCATGGTCTATCTAAGGAGATAGTTGCAGAAAACACTGTCATGGTCTATCTAAGGAGATAGTTGCAGAAAACACTGTCATGGTCTATCTAAGGAGATAGTTGCAGAAAACACTGTCATGGTCTATCTAAGGAGATAGTTGCAGAAAACACTGTCATGGTCTATCTAAGGAGATAGTTGCAGAAAACACTGTCATGGTCTATCTAAGGAGATAGTTGCAGAAAACACTGTCATGGTCTATCTAAGGAGATAGTTGCAGAAAACGGTGCACCTTTCCATACATTTGCCTGGTTTATATCATGTTTATATCATGCTAACTGTTGGTGAGGAGTGGAACTCCATTTTTCCTTTGTCTGCTGCCCGCTTCCAGTCAGCCTTTGCAGGTACAGTAACGACAGACTGGCATCCTCCCATTGGGTGTAGCCCACCCCTAACTAGCAGGTTCTAACACCCCCTCCTCCAGTCTCTCTGTGTGCTCATTGGTGGAGAGAGAGACAGTTCATCGTCCTGACAGTCTAGTCAGTGCCCATAGAGGTAGCTGGCCAGAGAACATAGACAGATAGACTGACTGTGTCCAAAGTGACACAATATTCCCTATATAGTGCAGTGCACTACTTACATGGACAATGTAGGGAATAGGAAACCATTTCAGACACTGCCACAGCCATTATCTCTGTCTGCCAGGCCTGTAAAGAACAGAGAGGATGATGACCCGACGTAGCCCCACAGGAGAGGCTGAGGGGAGACAGAAATGTAACTCTCCACTCTGTAAAAAGCCTCCATTGTAGTTGGAGAAGGATAACATATACCGTAGCTCCACTACCTGATGTCCCCAGGGCTGTGTGTGAGAGAAAAGGGTTGACAGAAGTGCTTAGGAAATAGCCTAAACACTCTTAAAGGGGAAGTGCTGGGGCGTGTTCAAGTAGGCTTCAGTACACTCCTATTGTATTCAAGCCGAGCACCTTTAATGAATGCGATGTGACGTTGTGTTGCTAACTGCAGCTCTGTGAATGTCTGAATGTCTGTCAGTGTAAAACAGTCAAGTCAAACACTGCAGGTATAGACCAAACATCCACATGCACTGCTTGCCTTAGGAAACCTGAGTCATAGACGCAGATGTGTGAAATGTGGTCTTTTCTCCCAGTAAGAGGCTTGATGCTGACACAAAGCAGGACTGGCTCTTTCTCCAACCTGTGGTAACGTGAGCTGACAGACAGGCCGACAGATAGCATTGTAAGCATACAGGGCTCTGCAGGACATAAATACTTACATACATGCACACACACACACACACATCCCTCATACTCCCACAGTGGAGAGCACCGAGACAGAGATAGCACACACATCCCTCATACTCCCACAGTGGAGAGCACCGAGACAGAGATAGCACAAAGCACTACCTGCCACAGCGAGACTGCTCCCTACAGCACGACTACCACCACAGGCGTCTAAACTCGGTGGCGGCCCGGTGCGTTGCCGTGGTGATCTCGACAGAGACAGTGACGGCTTGTACGCTCGCGTTGAGCATCGCTCAGCCTCTCCTTGTCTTGTTGTCTTGTCTCACGCTGGAGGCTCGGCTGTGCCGCGCCCCTGAGCGGTGAGACAGAAAACTGAGAAAATAAAGGGGAAGGAGTCCCCCCCACTCATCACCAGAGAGCCGTAATCAGTACAGGAAACGTGGGCTGAGAATCTGTGTGTAGACAACAAAGGAAGATGTGTTCCTCCTGGTTGAGTTAGCATTCTGCAGAGGGATATACACTGTTCTATAGGAATATATGGCTCTCCATACATCCATACTGTTACCAATTTCATACGCTAAGGACTATTTCTATGGTGTGCATTGTGAGTATTTAAACTAATTTACCGTTAGATGCTAAATATGTCTTAAATGCAGACACAATGGATTGTCTCTGTCTGCTGAGAGCTGGTTGTTTGCATGGTGTTCTCAGACACCTAGTAAAAATCGAAGTCCTTCTGATACGTCAGTTAACCCAACCGCACTGTCTCCCTCTATCACGTCTAAGACCATATGTTGGGCCAACGTTGAGGTTTGTTGTTTCTCTCAGAGCAGGCAGTTTCAGCACAGAGATTTCAATCTCCAGCCTGGGATGAATCTTGGTAAATGTCGTGGAGTCATGCCACCGGCATGGACATGTTCTGTCGAGTCATGCCACCGGCATGGACATGTTCTGTCGAGTCATGCCACCGGCATGGACATGTTCTGTCGAGTCATGCCACCGGCATGGACATGTTCTGTCGAGTCATGCCACCGGCATGGACATGTTCTGTCGAGTCATGCCACCGGCATGGACATGTTCTGTCGAGTCATGCCACCGGCATGGACATGTTCTGTCGAGTCATGCCACCGGCATGGACATGTTCTGTCGAGTCATGCCACCGGCATGGACATGTTCTGTCGAGTCATGCCACCGGCATGGACATGTTCTGTCGAGTCATGCCACCGGCATGGACATGTTCTGTCGAGTCATGCCACCGGCATGGACATGTTCTGTCGAGTCATGCCACCGGCATGGACATGTTCTGTCGAGTCATGCCACCGGCATGGACATGTTCTGTCGAGTCATGCCACCGGCATGGACATGTTCTGTCGAGTCATGCCACCGGCATGGACATGTTCTGTCGAGTCATGCCACCGGCATGGACATGTTCTGTCGAGTCATGCCACCGGCATGGACATGTTCTGTCGAGTCATGCCACCGGCATGGACATGTTCTGTCGAGTCATGCCACCGGCATGGACATGTTCTGCACTGTGTAGCTACAACATCCCACAGATTTCCCCTGGCGCCAAAGTAAACACACACAGATAAACAATTTATCAAATCCTGCGGCCACAAACTATTACAAGCGGGATTTGTCTGCTCATTATTCACAATGCCAGGAGGGCCTGCCAGCACTGGGAATAGGGAGACTAGCGCTCCAATGCTAACGGTAGCTAGTGGTGGTGGATCAACCTTGCATTTGAATTAAATAAGGAGTAAGGACCGTGTGGAAAGAAAATGAAGGATGGCTCTGTGTAAAATTGTGCTCTAGTTATTTGTGCTTTGAAATGATGCCCCGCAGCTTTATAGGCTGCTACTCTGTAGAGGAGAACTTGTGCTTTCAGACACACAGTAATGTGCTCAAATTTCTTCAGAAGATATGTGTGCTCTGCATTTATGCATATTTAAAACCTTTAACAATGTTGGATGAAGAACAGCATGGAGACAGCTGCAGTTTCAAATTGTCACAACTATTTGTTAGTGATTTATGTCATTGTCTGACAAGGACAATTCCATTTATTCCGATTAAATCCTTGTGTACTGTAGGCAAGTCCATTTCAGAGAACAGCCTGTGTATTTTTTTGGTCCAATAAATGTACTATGATTGTCAGGCAGTGCGTGGCTTTCTGTTCCACTGACATTCTAGATCAGAGCATTCTATTCTTATCTTTAATTATTTAGCTGTTGACAATTTACCATCTTAAAGAATGCTTTATTCCTAGCGATGGGGCGGGTATTTCAACATCTTATCATACATTTGGTACGTGTGATTTGCTCCTCAATACTAACCCTTTTGAACTGTTCTGCCATGTCCTTGATGACCACTGAAGTGCCTGAAGACGCCAATGGAAATCGATGTATAATTTAGCACGAACCACTTTCTCTATCTTCTGAATACCTTTACTATGTATTGATTTACCGATCAATACATTATTTAACTCAATCATTGTGTCAACATTGGAATGCTTCTTCCTTGTTGTAGCATTAC
This sequence comes from Salvelinus fontinalis, assembly GCF_029448725.1. Taxonomy (NCBI): domain Eukaryota; kingdom Metazoa; phylum Chordata; class Actinopteri; order Salmoniformes; family Salmonidae; genus Salvelinus; species Salvelinus fontinalis. The sequence continues at coordinate 12,604,913 of NC_074675.1, read as the reverse complement.
TTCATCTTAGCAATTTTATATTTCTTATTGGAATGGTACAAATTCTGTTTTATCTGTGCGATTTCACATATTGAGAATGTTGACATTTGTTAATAGCATCAATTAGTGTCTTTTCACAATGTTCCAAGTAGACTTCTAGAGCCTGTTCTATGTCAAACCCGTTAGCTTAAGCCTTTATCTAATATTGACTATATCAAAAGGCTTTAAGAAACGGGGACATGCAGTTTTGGTCTTGTAGGGAAAAGAAAATGGCTGCCTGCTGTAGAATGTGTTGACTCTCCCTTACTAAATGATTCCTTCACATAATGTTCTCTTTATATTTTCTTTGATAACCTGTTGATGTGTGGGAGCACAGCTGTACTACCCATGATAAATGAAGTGTCTTTGTGAATGAGCAATACACGCATGGTCTGAAATAGAGGCATTTACACAGCACACTATTAGAGTGTAGGTATCAAGATATTTGCCTGCGTAAGAGATATTTCTCTCCCAATGTAGCGTGTTCAGCATGCTAGGGCAGACTAATTAGTGACCTGACCCAGACACTCAGACATATCAGTGTCTGTTGGAGCTTTATGTATTATTAATGTGTGTATGTACACAGGAACTTCCATGGAAATGAGAAGTTACATTGTTTTGAACCCACCAGTCATCCCACTAATTCCAGTCATACAACAACAGCTATATAGCACCAGTACTCAGAAGACCGCTGCAGTAGTTGTAGGACTGAACGTGTGTGTGTGTGTGTGTGTGTGTGTGTGTGTGTGTGTGTGTGTGTGTGTGTGTGTGTGTGTGTGTGTGTGTGTGTGTGTGTGTGTGTGTGTGTGTGTGTGTGTGTGTGTGTGTGTGTGTGTGTGTGTGTGTGTGTGTGTGTGTGTGTGTGTGTGTGTGTGTGTGTGTGTGTGTGTGTGTGTGTGTGTGTGTGTGTGTGTGTGTGTGTGTGTGTGTGTGTGTGTGTGTGTGTGTGTGTGTGTGTGTGTGTGTTTGTTTGTTTGTTTGTTTGTTTGTTTGTTTGTTTGTTTGTTTGTTTGTTTGTTTGTTTGTTTGTTTGTTTGTTTGTTTGTTTGTTTGTTTGTTTGTTTGTTTGTTTGTTTGTTTGTTTGTTTGTTTGTTTGTGGGAGGACTCAGCTCCCAGTCTGAGGAATAACACAGCTTTTATTATATTCCTCTGACATCAGCCTCTTTGCCGATGTATCTGTGTGTGTGTGTGTGGTTGTGTGTGCTGTCTCCAGCCAGGGACATCCATGTCCCACATCTAACAGAGCCAGCTGTTGCATCACCCTGGGCCAGACAGCAGGCCTGTGATCTACCTAAGGCCCCACGCTACCCAGTGCTGCCCCGCTAACAGTTCTGATCTATCCCAAGCATCCCAGACCATGAATCTGCTTGAGTCAATGCACCAGAGGCAGCTCCCACTGCTCTGATGTCATCAGAGAAACATCCTCTTAGGATGAAGGGTGTGTGTCTAGCCAGTGGGTCAGTACAGTGTGTGGGTGGTTATCTGAGTGTGCACTACACGGTGAAAGCTGTAGGAGGGATAGAGGCGTGTCGGGACATGGTGGGAGGATGGAGGGATGGATGGATGGAGAGGTAAAGTACATTTGTTCTCTTCACCTCCCTACAAGGAGAGTGGATCTAAATCCAGCCTGATCCAAAGCCTCTTCACACACAATCTCTCTCTCTCTCTTCGATATATCCATCTGTTGCATTACACCAGCCCCATCCCCCATACCAACTGTAGCTACCTTACACTGTATTGGAATGTATTTCCACAGACTGCAATGCAGTCCTTTTCACTGTTCATTGTGAGAAAGAAGAAGAAACCCACACACTGCTCTTGATAGTATCACTGCTCTTCAATAAGCTTTCCGCATCGGCCTCAAGGCCTTCTGTGGCCGTTTTTCTTTTCTCTCATCCTATTCAACTGTTACCATGCACCTGCAACAAAGATTGCTCCGATGTGCGAGTGCCTTTTGAATTTTGAATTACTGCTCATTGCGAGAAAGGAATGACTTTTGATGGCTTTGACTGTCAATAATTACACTGAGTGAATGGTACGTCTGTTCAATATGGCTTCCTTAAAGGAAGAATTCCAGGAAACCATCATAGCAGAGGCGTTAACAAAGCGGCTGACTCTGCTCCTAGCAGCCAAACATATTGATGATTTGTACATCGATGTACATTGATGTTTACATTCTCTGTAGGCTTTACATTAGCATAATTTTGAAAGATTGTTAATATTCATGAGTAGCCAGCCCAGGGTCCTGCCTCTGATGAATCAGTGGGCAAATCACATTCCTCGAAACCATGTTTCCTTCCTCTTAACCCCGCCCATGCATCCACACAGGTCCAGAATGGTGAAGTCCCAGTGCCCTGGGTAGTGGAATCACCATGACGACGACTCCCTTCATTAAGCATGTCATGCATGACGACGAGCGTGCTTGTTGTCATGTTTTCTTCCTATAAGCCCTTAAAGCATGACAGTAATTAAAACATCTCATTCCTTTATTTGATTTTCCATCAGCTGGGCCCTCCGCTCCGCATGGAATCCTCGCCAGGATGAGCCGGGAGCGCCGCTGGTCCACTTAACACGTCTCACGGTCCGCTGTGTGTTTTTGTCCGAGAACGTGCCTGGCAAGGCTCCTTACGGGTGGAGCAGGCTGGAGCTAAGACGTGTCTAACAAATGTCAGTCCCTCTGCTCTTTGGGCTATACTGGGCTATAACCAGCAGGATGGTTGTAATATGGTTGGTTGTAATGTGGTTGTAATGACGTCATTTCAACATGTTTTGTCTGCTGAGTAGGCTGTGATTGAGCCCCAGAGAGAGTCAGTGAAGACTGTGTCTGTATCAATGGCAGAGTTAAATGCTATCAGTATTCCTGTCCTGGCCTATAAGGCGTTTACTTACTGAACTTGTTGTCTCTGTCATTATTATTACTCGCCAGTTTTGTGGCGGTGGCTATTATTTTATGCTTGTGTAAAGCCTAATTTATGCATGGCATACATCTGCATCCTCACAGTGAATGCTCTGACTGCACCTAATCTATCAGTGCCAAATTCATTTCTTAATGGACTTAACCTAACCCTTCTTGCATTTCAATGTGTTTCTGATTTGTTATCGCTTCTCCTTTGGTTAATTTTCGCAAATGTCCCCTGAAAGATGATTGATACAGTATGCTATCAAATGATGTTTAAACCTGACATATTCTGCATATTCTCAGGGGACGGAGATATAGAAAGGAGCTCACTATACTGTACTACACTTGTGTTGGTGGTCTTCCAGACGTATGCAGATGGTGTGAAGGAAAATGCACTCGTGGAATACGTTAGAATACATTACTAATGCTCGGTTTGTTCACTGTAGATTCCGTGGCATTCAGGTGTTCTACCTTGATCTCGGAGCTCCTGACGTTTTCCAGAGAAGTCCTCCTGCTTTCTCTCACACCTCTCCATCCTTTAAACGCATCACATCTCATTTCAGAGTCTCTTTGAACGTTAGGTTTTCATAGTAAATATCAGCATGACATATTTTAGCTATGTAAACGAAAGCCTAGTATCTTCCCTCTGTATCTAAGTAGATTCGCTAACAGTGTCTATTTTTGTCAAATCGCTCAAGGTCATCTGTGATTGACAGTCCAGTTGCCATAACAACAGCATCCATGTCTATTTTCCCTTTCCATCACACTATTTTACAAGGTTTTGATATGTTACTGGTTTTCTTGAGTATGTCTAGGTGACTGTACATTAATTCATTAATTTGTACATTAATTCATACAAGCATACATTTATTGTTGCATGCTTGTTCTTTTGGTAGCATGTTTTTCTGTTTGCATGTATCTGTTGCTTTGGTCAGTGGGGCTATGGTAGCTAACAGAGGCCTGCACCCTGCGGCTTCAGGTTGGCGGCTCCCAGAAAGGTTCAGTCTCTGTGGTGTGAAGGGCCGTTGGTCAGTATTGATAAATTGTCTGAGAGAAGAAGTCCAGAGCTTGGGACTATAAGGTTATATCTGCACTAAGACGATTCTGAGATAATTGGTTTCATCTTGTATTCTTTTGAACTGAACAACATGAATTGGAGGTATTTAGAGTACTATATAGGTAGAGAACATTGAAAATAACAAGGCTATGGCAATAACTACATTTTGACAAAAACACAGATAGACCCAAGCTCTTAAAGTGCTGAACTAGGATCACGTCCCCCCAGTCAGTGCTTGATTTGGTCTGAAATAGGTGCCTGTTCTCATTTTTGGTGCTAGTACTATTTATTTTTAGGTGCAGGAACTCAATACTTTTAAACAAATATTCTAGAAAAGGTGCAGAAGTTCAAGAAGTAGAACATTTGAGTTGCTGTTACTCCGGTGAACTCCTGCCAGTCAAGCACTGCCCCCAGTCCATATAATCATTCCGATCTAAAATTAAAAACTGATCCTACAGTTGAAGTCGGAAGTTTACATACACCTTAGCCAAGTACATTTAAACTCAGTTTTTCACAATTACTGACATTTAATCCTAGTAAAAATTCCCTGTCTTAGGTCAGTTAGGATCACCACTTTATTTTAAGAATGTGAAATGTCAGAATAATAGGAGACGGAATGATTTATTTCAGCTTTTATTTCTTTCATCACATTCCCAGTGGGTCAGTTTACATACACTCAACTAATATTTGGTAGCATTGCCTTTAAATTGTTTAACTTGGGTCAAACGTTTTGGGTAGCCTTCCACAAGCTTCCCACACTAAGTTGGGTGAATTTTGGCCCATTCCTCCTGACAGAGCTGGTGTAACTGAGTCAGGTTTGTAGGCCTCCTTGCTCGCACACGCTTTTTCAGTTCTGCCCACACATTTTCTATGGGATTGAGGTCAGGGCTTTGTGATGGCCACTCAAATACCTTGACTTTGTTGTCCTTAAGCCATTTTGCCACAACTTTGGAAGTATGCTTGGGGTCATTGTCCATTTGGAAGACCCATTTGCGACCAAGCTTTAACTTCCTGACTGAGGTCTTGAGATGTTGCTCCAATATATCCACATAATTTTGCTGCCTCATGATGCCATCTATTTTGTGAAGTGCCCCAGTCCCTCCTGCAGCGAAGCACACCAACAACATGATGCTGTCACCCCCGTGCTTCATGGTTGGGAGGTTGTTCTTCGGCTTGCAAGCCTCTCCCTTTTTCCTCCAAACATAACGATGGTCATTATGGCCAAACAGTTCTATTTTTGTTTCATCAGACCAGAGGACATTTCTCCAAAAAGTACGATCTTTGTCCCCATGTGCAGTTGCAAACCGTAGTCTGGCTTTTTTATGGCGGTTTTGGAGCAGTGGCTTCTTCCTTGCTGAGCGGCCTTTCAGGATATGTCTATCGGACTCGTTTTACTGTGGATATAGATACTTTTGTACCTGTTTCCTCCAGCATCTTCACAAGGTCCTTTGCTGTTGTTCTGGGATTGATTTGCACTTTTTGCACCAAAGTACGTTCATCTCTAGGAGACAGAACGTGTCTCCTTCCTGAGCGGTATGACAGCTGTGTGGTCCCATGGTGTTTATACTTGCGTACTATTGCTTGTACAGATGAACATGGTACCTTCAGGTGTTTGGAAATTGCTCCCAAGATTGAACCAGACCTGTGGAGGTCTACAATTTTCTTTCTGAGGTCTTGGCTGATTTCTTTTGATTTTCCCATGATGTCAATCAAAGAGGCACTGAGTTTGAAGGTAGGCCTTGAAATACATCCTTATGTACACCTCCAATTGACTCAAATGATGTCAATTAGCCTATCAGACGCTTCTAAAGCCATGACATAATTTTCTGGAATTTTCCAAGCCGTTTAAAGTAACAGTCAACTTAGTGTACGTAAATGTCTGACCCACTGGAATTGTGATACAGTGAGTTATTATTGAAATAATCTGTCTGTAAACAATTGTTGAAAAAATTACTTGTGTCATGCACAAAGTAGATGTCCTAACCGACTTGCCAAAACTATAGTTTGTTAACAAGAAATTTGTGGAGTGGTTGAAAAACGAGTTTTAATGACTCCAACCGAAGTGTATGTAAACTCCCGACTTCAACTGTATATCAGCACTCCTACACTGAGACTCTTTGTGAATACAGGCCCTGGTTGGGGGAGGTTGTGCCTGATCATAATTACGTACGTACAGTAGGACCATCCCATACTGTAGCATGGCAGTAAAGAATCAGAAAGGTCTATTTGGAGATTGTGGTGAAAGGAGATTTATTTTCCTGATTTCTACTGCTGAGAAGTCACTGATCTCATAGTGCTGTTGTAATGGATTCTGCTTTGTCCAGTGATTCAGTGGGTGCTCCAATATGGGTCAATAGTAGCAACTCCTGCACAGTAAGAGCAATTCCTGCACACATTCCACCACTGCTTTCTATACTTCTTGCTCCAGCAGGCTCAGCTGGCAACATAATCCCATTAATGCGTTCTAACATAAGGGGAAGCTGTTTTACTGTAGGTGGTAATATATCCTGCCAGGAAAGCATAGAAGTTTGGTTTGAGATGCTGTAACACACAGGGTGAGGGTGTAAAGAAGTGAACCAGGTCCAACGTGCACCCAAGGCCTCGCTCATTATCTAACATCCTCTCTAGCACATATGGTTGTTCTTTATTATAAACTGGGTGGTTCAAGCCTGAATGCTGATTGGCTGACAGACCGTATACCACGGGTATGACAAAACATGTATTTTTACTGCTCTAATTACGTTGCTAACCAGTTTATAATATCAATAAGGCACCTCAGGGGTTTGTGGTGTATGACCAATATACCACAGCGAAGGGCATTATCCAGTCACTCCACATTGGCTGTATACCACACCCTCTCGGACATTATTGCTTAAATAATTCATTTGCAGGACATAATGGGAAACAAATACAACATGGTCTGCATCCAAAATGGAAACCTATTCCCTACATAGTGCACAACCTTTTTCCAGAGCCCTATAGGCCAACTGTAGGGAATAGAGTGTTAATTGGGAAGCAGCCATGGGCTTTTTTAAAGATCAGGACAAAAACCCCTTTTACGTCAACCAGGAGCAAGCTGAACCTGATTTAATGGGCTTTTGTACTATTCATATTACTCACTGAGAATGGAGTTTACTGGAGCTATATTAAGATACCGATAACAAAGACATCTGACCAATTTGTTTTGTCGTGTTCACTTCGTGGCCACTTTTTAGGGAACTGCACAGTGTCCACATGAGTGGTGTGTGTTATTTTCGCTCCACAGTAAAATTGGTTAGCGCTAATAGGTAAGGTAAGGCTCTCTTGGAAATGACTGTACACAGATGCTCTGTTCTCCACGTACAATCCTCTCCATTGTTTACTAAAGACCTCATGGTCTTTAATCACATGAAAGGTTCACCAGTTCATTTGAATAACCTCATTTTAATAACTTCATCAAATGTAACTGTAAAGATGGGTGATTGTGATTGGACCACGTGACCCCTTTTCCTGCTTCTACCCCACTGTTCCCCTCCTGCCCTCCCAATGCTGCGTTCTCATCTCCCCCCGGACTCCCCCTGACAGGTGACTGTCCCCATCAATCTCTCCACTCTGCCAGGGTAAGACCAGGGCAGCGGGCACCTTTCTGCAAACCCATCGCCCTCACAACCACGGGGCCAAGCCCCTGGTCAGCAAGGCAATGTGATTAATCCCCCCTGGAAATTGCAAGGGCCTGCCTACAGCTTCATACACTCCTCTCATCTAATTAGGCTTGACTGGTTCCTGTCTTCACTGAGGCACTATTTACATGACATATGCCCTTTTACCCCCCCCTATACAGTTGAAGTCGGAAGTTTACATACACCGTAGCCAAATATATTTTAACTCAGTTTTTCACAATTCCTGATATTTAATCCTAGTAAAAATTCCCTGTCTTAGGTGAGTTAGGATCACCATTTTATTTTAAGAATGTGAAATGTCAGAATTATTTTGTTTCAGCTTTTATTTCTTTCATCACATTCCTTGTGTGTCAGAAGTTTACATACACTCAATTAGTATATGGTAGCATTGCCTTTCAATTGTTTAACTTGGGTCAAAGGTTTCGGGTAGCCTTCCACAAGCTTCCCACAATAAGTTGGGTGAATTTTCCTGACAGAGCTGGTGTTACTGAGTCAGGTTTGTAAGCCTCCTTGCTCGTTCAGTTCTGCCCACACATTTTCTATGGGATTGAGGTCAGGGCTTTGTGATGGCCACTCCAATACCTTGACCTTGTTGTCCTTAAGCCATTTTGCCACAACTGGAAGTATGCTTGGGGTCATTGTCCAGTTGGAAGACCCATTTGCGACCGTACCACTGGAATTGTGATACAGTGAATTATAAGTGAAATAATCTGTCTGTAAACAATTGTTGGAAAATTACTTGTGTCATGCACAAAGTAGATGTCCTAACCAACTTGCCAAAACGATAGTTTGTTAACAAGAAATTTGTGGAGTGGTTTAAAAACGAGTTTTAATGACTCCAACGTAAGTGTATGTAAACTTCCGACTTCAAATGTATATACTGCACATATGCAGTACATCCAGGGAGATGGGAGGTATAGATGTGTGGCAGGTGGCTAATGTGGTTCAGAACTGCAATGTTCCTCCAGGTCAGCCTGTCAGTGGTTCAGAACTACAATGTTCCTCCAGGTCAGCCTGTCAGTGGTTCAGAACTACAATGTTCCTCCAGGTCAGCCTGTCAGTGGTTCAGAACTACAATGTTCCTCCAGGTCACCCTGTCAGTGGTTCAGAACTACAATGTTCCTCCAGGTCAGCCTGTCAGTGGTTCAGAACTACAGTTTCCTCCAGGTCACCCTGTCAGTGGTTCAGAACTACAATGTTCCTCCAGGTCACCCTGTCAGTGGTTCAGAACTACAATGTTCCTTCAGGTCACCCTGTCAGTGGTTCAGAACTACAATGTTCCTCCAGGTCAGCCTGTCAGTGGTTCAGAACTACAATGTTCCTCCGGGTCAGCCTGTCAGTGGTTCAGAACTACAATGTTCCTCCAGGTCAGCCTGTCAGTGGTTCAGAACTACAATGTTCCTCCAGGTCAGCCTGTCAGTGGTTCAGAACTACAATGTTCCTCCAGGTCAGCCTGTCAGTGGTTCAGAACTGCAATGTTCCTCCAGGTCAGCCTGTCAGTGGTTCAGAACTGCAATGTTCCTCCAGGTCAGCCTGTCAGTGGTTCAGAACTACAGTTTCCTCCAGGTCATCCTGTCAGTGGTTCAGAACTACAGTTTCCTCCAGGTCAGCCTGTCAGTGGTTCAGAACTACAGTTTCCTCCAGGTCACCCTGTCAGTGGTTCAGAACTACAGTTTCCTCCATGTCACCCTGTCAGTGGTTCAGAACTACAGTTTCCTCCATGTCACCCTGTCAGTGGTTCAGAACTACAGTTTCCTCCAGGTCACCCTGTCAGTGGTTCAGAACTACAGTTTCCTCCAGGTCACCCTGTCAGTGGTTCAGTCAAGCAGAACAGGCCAACTCTTCCAAATTCAATATTCCGATATCTCCACCTCCATCAAAACACATCCGATATCTCCTCCTTTCCTTGACAAACACATTGGAGCATCACTCGATTTTTACAGCGGTAAGGTTAAATACCAAGTGGCTTGGACAGAACATTGAATCAAACTTCTGATAAATAGTGTAAGCAAAAAGCACAACTTAACTTTGAAGATAAACTTATTTGGGAGAGAGGCAGCCTCTGGAAATTGTAAAGTACAGTATACACATATGGTTTAATCCAGAGAGCTGGCAGCTAAACTCCGACTCAGACACCACATTATGTAAATCCTATTCATTCCTTCAAATTAAATTCCTTTCAATTCTTCTCAAAGCCACCACTTCTCCCTTCTTTCCATGACAGGGTAATATAATATAACAAGAGGAGAATGAGTCAGGTAGGTCTTGCTAATGGATGAATATAGCTGTGATCACTCCTTCCGCTGTGTCTCATCATCTGGAAATCTAACTGTACCTGCCAAGTTACAAGGCTCTACACCCAGGATATAATTGTGTGTGTAATTCCCCAGGGCTCTATTCAACCGTAGCTACTGTAAGTCATTTAACTGGAGAAAATAATGATATCATGTTGGCTTTACAACGTGGTGGCTTATCAAATAATGAATTCATGTAAAGTAACTTAGAATAACTAAATAGAGTTCATATGAATTCCCTGGTATACACATGAAGAATGTTTAGTATTTTGTATGGTAGCATTAAGACAAGGTAATAGAGGTCAGGACTCTCAACACTCAGCCTATTTTACATTTCACCTGCCAAACATGTTTACTCGGTGTGCTCTTGGAATTGATTGAGTCATGAGCATGACATAAACAACAACAACAATGAGCACTACAAACAAATGGGCCTAATACTCAATCAAAGAGGATCAGACTCTGAACAACAACCACTCAGCTGCAAATCCACAGCCAACATCGATGTGTCCATTAATACCCAAATTGTTGCGTCGGGATGCAGCAATAACACTGCAAAAGCACACAATTACCCTTTTAGACAATTACCCGTGATGCCATTTAGAGTGCGATTCATCTGTCCCCATTCTGAACGGGGTTCACCTCCTGTTTGAACCCATGACGCTTCCATCCACAACAGAAAACCACTGTCTCTGACAATTAGCCTGTGGCCAGTGACAGATTATAGGCCTCAGCACTCATAGCCTCACTACCCAGCATTAACAGTCAGCTATCATCTAAAACAACCAAGACCAACTGTAAGCCCAACACATCACAGACATCTATCCTACTTCTCTACTTGAACGACTTGGTTTTAAAATGGTTTCTCTGTGCGCTGGTTGCCTTTCTCTAGTCGATGATCAATAGTCAAAGTCTCTGCATGTGGTTGACATTGAACCATTGATTCAGCCTAACGTATCTGCATGTCTCAGTGACAGTGGCTGCGTGAGAACATGATCAGTAATCACTCCGAGGACAATTTACACTGACACAACAGAGTGTGCTGGCGGGCGGGGACATCTCATTGGTGGGTGTTTTGATTCTTTATTTATCAGTGGGCCGACTCCCTCCTGCCTCTGTCGCTGGACAGTTCTGACTGACAATGAGTGTACACATGCACACAGCAGGGTGTGAGTCCCCTGTCACTCTCTCTCCTACCCCTCTTGTCTCTCTCTGGAAGGCAGATATGTGTGCCTCATGAGACCCCCGAGCATCACAAGGGGGTCTTATCTTCACAACAGATGAGAAACTCAACTTAGACCCAACATCACAGCCGGAGGGAGAGAAACTACAGATGCACGTCTGACTGGCCAATAGAGCCAGTAGCAGCAGTCCAACATTCGGCTGCAGCACATCCACAGCCACACCACATGCTAGTTAAACATTAGGCCTACCAGACATAACATACTCGCTTCTCAAATAGTTCCAGAGAGACGACAGCTAAAAAAAAATGTATTCAACTTTCCCAAGATATCTGATTCACTGCAATAATTACAACCAACACAACAATGGAAACCTATCAATGTGCACCCAGAACTGTGGAATGATGCATTGACAGAATCAGGGTAGATTTATCGGCACACAGCCAGGAACATGATCATTTCATAGCTGCTGATTATTAATAAGGGCTTGGCTGCAGTGACTTCACGTCAGATATCCGCTCAACCTGGCCTACGCTGGGTTGCAGTGACTTCACGTCTGATATCCGCTCAACCTGGTCTACGCTGGGCTGCAGTGACTTCACGTCAGATATCCGCTCAACCTGGCCTACGCTGGGCTGAAGTGACTTCACGTCAGATATCCGCTCAACCTGGCCTACGCTGGGCTGCAGTGACTTCACGTCTGATATCCGCTCAACCTGGCCTACGCTGGGCTGCAGTGACTTCACGTCTGATATCCGCTCAACCTGGCCTACTCTGGGCTGCAGTGACTTCACGTCAGATATCCGCTCAACCTGGCCTACGCCGGGCTGCAGTGACTTCACGTCAGATATCCGCTCAACCTGGCCTACGCTGGGCTGCAGTGACTTCACGTCAGATATCCGCTCAACCTGGTCTACGCTGGGCTGCAGTGACTTCACGTCAGATATCCGCTCAACCTGGCCTACGCTGGGCTGCAGTGACTTCACGTCAGATATCCGCTCAACCTGGTCTACGCTGGGCTGCAGTGACTTCACGTCAGATATCCGCTCAACCTGGCCTACGCTGGGCTGCAGTGACTTCACGTCAGATATCCGCTCAACCTGGCCTACGCTGGGCTGCAGTGACTTCACGTCAGATATCCGCTCAACCTGGCCTACGCTGGGCTGCAGTGACTTCACGTCAGATATCCGCTCAACCTGGCCTACGCTGGGCTGCAGTGACTTCACGTCAGATATCCGCTCAACCTGGTCTACGCTGGGCTGCAGTGACTTCACGTCAGATATCCGCTCAACCTGGTCTACGCTGGGCTGCAGTGACTTCACGTCAGATATCCGCTCAACCTGGTCTACGCCGGGCTGCAGTGTCCATAGAGCAGGGATCATCAACTAGATTCAGTCGTGGGACGATTATTTTATATATTTTTTCGGTGGATGGTCGGGGGGCCGGAACATAATTACAAATAATTTGTAGACTGCAAATGAACCGCTAGACGCCCAAACAGATATAATATTTGACTACAATAATCATTTCAAACCTTGCTTATATTTGTATACGATCTTGTGCATCTCTCTATTATGTGTGGGAATACTTGGGAACAGATTTCTTAAATTAAAATAACTTGGAGCTGATTTCCTGGTGTTTGTACTGTCTTATGTCCAACAAAAAAATTATAAAACTTGGGGAGCCAAATAAAACCACCCACAGGCCAAATTCGTCCCTCGGCCCGCAAGTTGGGGAACATTGCCATAGAGAGAGAGACTTCAGTTCATTATTCATGACAAGTCAACTGTGTAAAGCAATAGTTAAAGACACATTTGACAAAGGGGATATGTGTCATGCCAAGAATTAGCTAGCACAGTTATCAAACTCAAGCACAGTCGTCAAACACAAGAATACACAACACATGTCAAGCCAAACGCTAGTCTGTGAGTCCATCTATAACACATAACAGACAAAAAGACAAGCACGCGTTAAATTGCTGAAATGAGGGGCAGGACACATCAAATTGTGATGACCATGTCAACACGGTGCTGATGGACCGGGAGATAGTGACATGTCATTTCCTGTCTGTCAGCTTGTATTATAGAGTGTCCGGGGGGAAGAGGAGGAAGAGGACGGACCAGGGAACAAGGGAGGAAATGAACAAAAGCAGCACTGCCTGTAGCCATTGACAACCATTAGCCACCTGCCACACATCTATACCTCCCATCTCCCTGGATGTACTGCATATGTGCAGTATATACAGTTGAAGTCAGAAGTTTACATACACTTACGTTGGAGTCATTAAAACTCGTTTTTCAACCACTCCACAAATTTCTTGTTAACAAACTATTGTTTTGGCAAGTTGGTTAGGACATCTACTTTGTGCATGACACACGTAATTTTCCAACAATTGTTTACAGACAGATTATTTCACTTATAATTCACTGTATCACAATTCCAGTGGTACGGTCGCAAATGGGTCTTCCAACTGGACAATGACCCCAAGCATACTTCCAGTTGTGGCAAAATGGCTTAAGGACAACAAAGTCAAGGTATTGGAGTGGCCATCACAAAGCCCTGACCTCAATCCCATAGAAAATGTGTGGGCAGAACTGAGCGAGCAAGGAGGCTTACAAACCTGACTCAGTTACACCAGCTCTGTCAGGAGGAATGGGCCAAAATTCACTCAACTTATTGTGGGAAGCTTGTGGAAGGCTACCCAAAACCTGTGACCCAAGTTAAACAATTGAAAGGCAATGCTACCAAATACTAATTGAGTGTATGTAAACTTCTGACACACAGGGAATGTGATGAAGGAAATAAAAGCTGAAACAAAATAATTCTGACATTTCACATTCTTAAAATAAAATGGTGATCCTAACTCACCTAAAACAGGTAATTTTTACTAGGATTAAATATCAGGAATTGTGAAAAACTGAGTTAAATTATATTTGAATACGGTGTATGTAAACTTCCGACTTCAACTGTATAGGGGGGGTAAAAGGGCATATGCCATGTGATTAGTGCCTCAGTGAAGACAGGAACCAGTCAAGCCTAATTAGATGAGAGGAGTGTATGAAGCTGTAGGCAGGCCCATGCAATTTCCAGGGGGGATTAATCACATTGCCTTTCTTCTATGCTGACCAGGGGCTTGGCCCCGTGGCTGTGAGGGCGATGGGTTTGCAGAAAGGTGCCCGCTGCCCTGGTCTTACCCTGGCAGAGTGGAGAGATTGATGGGGACAGTCACCTGTCAGGGGGAGTCCGGGGGGAGATGAGAACGCAGCATTGGGAGGGCAGGAGGGGAACAGTGGGGTAGAAGCAGGAAAAGGGGTCACGTGGTCCAATCACAATCACCCATCTTTACAGTTACATTTGATGAAGTTATTAAAATGAGGTTATTCAAATGAACTGGTGAACCTTTCATATAATCAAAGACCATGAGGTCTTTAGTAAACAATGGAGAGGATTGTACGGGGAGAACAGAGCATCTGTGTACAGTCATTTCCAAGAGAGCCTTACCTTACCTATTAGGGCTAACCAATTTTACTGTGGAGCGAAAATAACACACACCACTCATGTGGACACTGTGCAGTTCCCTAAAACGTGGCCACGAAGTGAACACGACAAAACAAATTGGTCAGATGTCTTTGTTATCGGTATCTTAATATAGCTCCAGTAAACTCCATTCTCAGTGAGTAATATGAATAGTACAAAAGCCCATTAAATCAGGTTCAGCTTGCTCCTGGTTGACGTAAAAGGGTTTTTTGTCCTGATCTTTAAAAAAGCCCATGGCTGCTTCCCAATTAACACTCTATTCCCTACAGTTGGCCTATAGGGCTCTGGTAAAAAGTTGTGCACTATGTAGGGAATAGGCTTCCATTTTGGATGCAGACCATGTTGTATTTGTTTCCCATTATGTCCTGCAAATGAATTATTTAAGCAATAATGTCCGAGAGGGTGTGGTATACAGCCAATGTGGAGTGACTGGATAATGCCCTTCGCTGTGGTATATTGGTCATACACCACAAACCCCTGAGGTGCCTTATTGATATTATAAACTCGTTACCAACATAATTAGAGCAGTAAAAATACATGTTTTGTCATATCCAGGGTATACGGTCTGTCAGCCAATCAGCATTCAGGCTCGAACCACCCAGTTTATAATAAAGAACAATCATATGTGCTAGAGAGGATGTTAGATAATGAGCGAGGCCTTGGGTGCACGTTGGACCTGGTTCACTTCTTTACACCCTCACCCTGTGTGTTACAGCATCTCAAACCAAACTTCTATGCTTTCCTGGCAGGATATATTACCTTCTACAGTGAAACAGCTTCCCCTTATGTTAGAACGCATTAATGGGATTATGTTGCCAGCTGAGCCTGCTGGAGCAAGAAGTATAGAAGGCAGTGGTGGAATGTGTGCAGGAGTTGCTACTATTGACCCATATTGGAGCACCCACTGAATCACTGGACAAAGCAGAATCCATTACAACAGCACTATGAGATCAGTGACTTCTCAGCAGTAGAAATCAGGAAAATAAATCTCCTTTCACCACAATCTCCAAATAGACCTTTCTGATTCTTTACTGCCATGCTACTGTATGGGATGGTCCTACTGTACGTATGTAATTATGATCAGGCACAACCTCCCCCAACCAGGGCCTGTATTCACAAAGAGTCTCAGTGTAGGAGTGCTGATATACAGTTGAAGTCGGGAGTTTACATACACTTCGGTTGGAGTTATTAAAACTCGTTTTTCAACCACTCCACAAATTTCTTGTTAACAAACTATAGTTTTGGCAAGTCGGTTAGTACATCTACTTTGTGCATGACACAAATAATTTTTTCAACAATTGTTTACAGACAGATTATTTCACTTATAACTCACTGTATCACAATTCCAGTGGGTCATACGTTTACGTACACTAAGTTGACTGTTACTTTAAACGGCTTGGGAAATTCCAGAAAGTTATGTCATGGCTTTAGAAGCTTCTAATAGGCTAATTGACATCATTTGAGTCAATTGGAGGTGTACATGTGGATGTATTTCAAGGCCTACCTTCAAACTCAGTGCCTCTTTGCTTGACATCATGGGAAAATCAAAAGAAATCAGCGAAGACCTCAGAAAAAAAATTGTGGACCTCCACAAGTCTGGTTCAATCTTGGGAGCAATTTCCAAAAACCTGAAGGTACCATGTTCATCTGTACAAACAATAGTACGCAAGTATAAACAACATGGTACCGCGCAGCCGTCATACCGCTTAGGAAGGAGACGCATTATATCTCCTAGAGATGAATGTACTTTGGTGCAAAAAGTGCAAATCAATCCCAGAACAACAGCAAAGGACCTTGCGAAGATGCTGGAGGAAGCAGGTACAAAATTGTCTATATTCACAGTAAAACGAGTCCTTAATCTACATAACCTGAAAGGCCACTCAGCAAGGAAGAAGCCACTGCTCAAAAACTCCCTCAAAAAAGACAGACTACGGTTTGCAACTGCACATGGGGACAAAGATTGTACTTTTTGGAGAAATGTCCTCTGGTCTGATGAAACAAAAATAGAACTGTTTGGCCACAATGACCATCGTTATGTTTGGAGGAAAAAGGGAGAGGCTTGCAAGCCGAAGAACAACATCCCAACCATGAAGCACGGGGGTGACAGCATCATGTTGTGGGGGTGCTTCGCTACAGGAGGGACTGGTGCACTTCACAAAATAGATGGCATCATGAGGCAGGAAAATTATGTGGATATATTGGAGCAACATTTCAAGACCTCAGTCAGGAAGTTAAAGCTTGGTCGCAAATGGGTCTTCCAAATGAACAATGACCCCAAGCACATGGGAATTCCACAAATTAATGTATATGTACAATGTTTAGTACACAATATATGGACATTGAAAGCTAGATCTTGGTAATCAGGCCAAATGAATATGAAATATTTGAGGTTGAGAATGTGGCATTGAAACCAATCAAGGTGAGAAGCAAGGGCACATGAAGAGAAAAACCTCAAGTAAATGGCCTAAGCTGGGCATGTGTTATGTGTTGTTTTCACAGGGGAAATTGTTATAGTTGACCTAACATTGGTCCAATCAAACCCGGAGTGTGTAAAATGACAATCCATCCTATAGAGATCACCAGACATCACATTGGCACCAAATGACAGTCACGCTGTGAGTTTGTTCTTTTGAGTCTGTCTGTCTGTCTGTCTGTCTGTCTGTCTGTCTGTCTGTCTGTCTGTCTGTCTGTCTGTCTGTCTGTCTGTCTGTCTGTCTGTCTGTCTGTCTGTCTGTGTGCGTGTGCGTGTGCGTGTGCGTGTGCGTGTGCGTGTGTGTGTGTGTCCGTGACAATAACAGACCTATTTGCTGCTAGCCCTCCCCAAAGGTTAGCATCAATCATTCAGGGATAATAAGAGTTCGGTAGCTTAGTGGTTAAAAGCATCGGGCCAGTAACCGAAAGGTTGCTGGTTCAAATCCCCAAGCCAACTAGTTAAAACATCTGTTGATGTGCCCTTGAGCAAGGCATTCAACCCTAATTGATCCTGTAGGTCGCTATAGAAAAGAGCGTCTGCTAAAATGTAAATGTCTGACTGACTGACTGACTGACTGACTCATGAGGACAAACTCACAGCGTGACTGTCATTTGGTGCCAATGTGATGTCTGGTGATCTCTATAGGATGGATTGTCATTTTACACACTCCGGGTTTGATTGGACCAATGTTAGGTCAACTATAACAATTTCCCCTGTGAAAACAACACATAACACATGCCCAGCTTAGGCCATTTACTTGAGGTTTTTCTCTTCATGTGCCCTTGCTTCTCACCTTGATTGGTTTCAATGCCACATTCTCAACCTCAAATATTTCATATTCATTTGGCCTGATTACCAAGATCTAGCTTTCAATGTCCATATATTGTGTACTAAACATTGTACATATACATTAATTTGTGGAATTCCCATGTAAATGCTCCTGAATCTAGCCAGAAAGCAAGTCCGCACATCTAAAGTACTCATGCAGAGAGATAGAAAAGGAAAGAGCCCAGGGTAACCAGTCATTTTTAGAATGTGGTTATTTAGAGATAACTGTCATGCATTATTCAAACAGATGACCCCCAGTATCTCAGCCCGCAGTTCGTTGGCTGCCTTGTCCTATTTCATCGACAGGGAGAGATGTTTTTATCCACAGTGTGTTTCACTCATACCAACCACTACCAACAGGGTTAATACTCATCTTCAGTGTGATTAATTGCTTTAATCTTTTAGGGTAATTAATTCATGTTTCATGTGCAGAAGGAAGAAACTATTCCTGACTTTGTCAAATAAGTGTTGTGTGTTGCAGGTTTAGACAATGTGGAACGTGACAGCGCGTGGGCAAAGATTTTTATAACTAAACCAAGATAGACCACAGCTCGTCGTTTCAAATGGGAACAAATGAGTCATAGTGGGCAGAACAAGCATGGAGGTGGCAGAGCCAAGCACGAGCTAGCGAGATCCTATTGGTGTGTTGTAGCATGCCTAGTCTAGTCTGTGACGTTTGCGTGTGCAATAACTCAATTCGCCTTTGCACTCCTTCGAAACACCATTTTTTAAAGTCTACAAAACGTTTTCCACTCTGTTCGTAACAGATTCTAGTTTTGGGAACAGAAAACTGTATTGAGATCAAATGTTTACTTGATGAGAATATTAGCAGAATGTCGGCCAAAATCCATCACGTTACATCTTCTCCCACTGCCAGCCACTGTGCTTCCTCTCACTACCATATTTGGTAGTGGGTGGAAATACCAAGTGGATGCTTCACATTTATACATCCAGTGAAATATCTGTAGCATTGTTCTTTGTGATGTGGGTGGCTAAGAAAAGCATGTCGCCATGGAAACAAAACACATTTGATGCTTGAAGTTAAATAATTAGTTTTGTAGCGTATAATGAATGTACGCATGACAACACATCATCTGTGGGGTGAGAGAAGCGAAAGCATTTTTTTTGTGGTTGCTGGTAATGTGGTATAATTGCAAGCTGACTATAGTTGTGGTCTTTTTGAATGATACGCTGTTTATTTACAAGTTGAAATGTTGGGCGGGAATTACCCTTCATGCTACCTATGCTTTGTGTTCTGGTTATTTTTTTGGGGGGCCCATCCAATATTTTCTTCTGTGAAAGGTATTTGGCCAAACAAGTGTAAACAGAAGTGGTGTAGTCTTTTCTTTTTTCTTTTTGATATTTGAGCCAAACAGAGATTTCCGGAACATAAATCAAACTGAAGCCATTTAGGAATATTTCCTTCCTGCAGACAAGCCTTTTCAAAAGTCAGTCTTGCCACAGCAGTAATATATCTCCTATTGATGAACAGATGTACGCACACATCTGTTCTGCTTACACCTGTAGAAATACTGTATCTAGGCATCACTAGATTACAACAGGCCAACAATGACAGTACTGAGGGAAGTAAACAACACACTGGCCATGTAGAGGTTCATCACGTGTTCTTTCTGCTCTGGAGGAAAGCAGTTTGCAATGAACAGGAGGAGAGGTCACATGGTTCGCTATGGTAACGACGCCAGGCGGAACAAGAGGAACGGAACAAGGTGATGATGTTGCCGTGCTACAGACTGTAGCTAAAACCACATGGAGACCACATCACCTCGAGGTAGCTACGGACGCATGAGGAAATGCTGTACGACCACAAACAATCAGAAGACACAGAAGTAGTTAACATATCCCTGTGTAGTTTATCAGCAGCAAATGATACCTCAATCTGTCCCTACGGCCATTCATTATTTAGGGTATTTGAAACTGAACCATGTTTAATTAATATTAAATATGCAATTCCTCAAATATCGTTTTAATTGTGCGTCTTCCGGTTACAAGTCAGTGCATTTCTCATTCATTTCTATGACTATGGACTGGAAGGTTGTGAGCTTTTGAATTCGAGATAGGAGTTTTTATAACCTCCCAACAAATCTAACTTCCAAGAACTACATCAAATTTAAATTCAAAGGACGTCCAATCACTTCTTAAAATGTACAATTAAAGGAGAAAGGTGCAATTTAAAATGCCATTGCGCCGGGTATGATTTAATCATTAATAGCGGAAGGGTCTCCTTGTGTCCTGTGGGTCAAAGCCAGTTGAGCTGGCCCCAGTCAATCTCCTCTCCCCTTCTCTTCCTCCTCTCTTGCCCCTCTATTCAGATTGCAGGATCCAAGCCCGCATAATAATTTGCCAGGGCACTCAGCTGCTGAGTTCCTTGTTCCAATTAAAGACTTGTGTCTGGGGGAGCCGGCACCGCCATTAATGAAAGGGAGAAGCAAAGGCGAACTTCTAAGAGATCTAAATAGATGCTTTTGTAGGCTAGGATTCCCTGTTGGGTTAACGTCTAGTTTGTGGTATATCACGCTCACTGATTAACATAGAAGGCTATTGTTGCACATGTCTCAGATGACACACACACACCATTGTAATGTTTTAGCGCTCCAGTCGACAGGACGCACAGAGTGTTTGTGTAGAGAGCCAAAGCGCTCATTAACAATTCAACCTTACAGTTTAAGCCAGAGTGTTTGAAAGGCTACAATGTTGTTACCCCCTTAAAGGGCATTTAGTGTAAACCACACCAGAGCAAGGTTGACTGAAGGAGTCTTGCACTGTCAGACCAGGAGCGCCAACACACAGTGACATAAGTACAGTATAGCTTTAGTCCATGTTGTCACTGCACTATTTTTGTACCCTGGTGTGTCACACTATTACTTTTCAAAATGGTCTGTTTTGGGCGTAGTGGGTACACAAACTATGCAGTTGAAGTCGGAAGTTCACATACACATACATACATTTCAACTCAGTTTTTCACAATTCCTGACATTTAATCCTAGTAAAAATGTAGGTCAGTTAGGATCATCACTTTATTTGAAGAATGTGAAATGTCAGAATAATAGTAGAGGGAATGATTTATTTCAGCTTTTATTTCTTTCATCACATTCCCAGTGGGTCAGAAGTTTACACACACTCAATTAGTATTTGGTAGCATTGCCTTTAAATTGTTTAACTTGGGTCAAACGCTTTGTGTAGCCTTCCACAAGCTTCCCACAATAAGTTGGGTGAATTTTGGTCCATTCCTACTGACAGAGCTGGTGTAACTGAGTCAGGTTTGTAGGTCCCCTTGCTCGCACACGCTTTTTCAGTTCTGCCCACAAATTTTCTATGGGATTGAGGTCAGGGCTTTGTGATGGCCACTCCAATACCTTGACTTTGTTGTCCTTAAGCCATTTTGCCACAACTTTGGAAGTATGCTTGGGGTCATTGTCCATTTGGAAGACCCATTTGTAACCAAGCTTTAACTTCCTGACTGATGTCTTGTGATGTTGCTTCAATATATCCACATAATTTTCCTGCCTCATGATGCCATCTATTTTGTGAAGTGCACCAGTCCCTCCTGCAGCAAAGCACCCCAACAACATGATGCTGCCACCCCCGTGTTTCACGGTTGGGATGTTTTTCTTCGGCTTGCAAGCCTCTCCCTTTTCCCTCCAAACATAACGATGGTCATTATGGCCAAACAGTTCAATTTTTCTTTCATCAGACCAGAGGACATCTTTGTCCCCATGTGCAGTTGCAAACCGTAGTCTGGCTTTTTTATGGTGGTTTTGGAGCAGTGGCTTCTTCCTTGCTGAGCGGCTTTTCAGGTTATGTCGATATAGGACTCGTTTTTACTGTGGATATAGATACTTTTGTACCCGTTTCCTCCAGCATCTTCACAAGGTCCTTTGCTGTTGTTCTGGGATTTGGAAATTGCTCCCAAGGATGAACCAGACTTTTGGAGGTCTACAATTTTTTTCTGAGGACTTGGCTGATTTCTTTGAATGGCCCATGATGTCGTTCTGCCCCTGAACAGGCAGTTAACCCACTGTTCCTAGGCCGTCATTGAAAATAAGAATTTGTTCTTAACTGACTTGCCTAGTTAAATAAAGGTAAAATAAAAAAATAAAATAAAATGTCAAGCAAAGAGGCACTGAGTTTGAAGGTAGGCCTTGAAATACATCCACAGGTACACCTCCAATTGACTCGAATTATGTCAATTAGCCTATCAGAAGCTTCTATAGCCATGACATCATTTTCTGGAATTTTCCAAGCTGTTTAAAAGGCACAGTCAACTTAGTGTATGTAAACTTCTGACCCACTGGAATTGTGATACAGTGAATTATAAGTGAAATAACCTGTCTGTAAACAATTGTTGGAAAAATTACTTGCGTCATGGACAAAGTAGATGTCCTAACCGACTTGCCAAAACTATAGTTTGTTAACAAGAAATTTGTGGAGTGGTTTAAAAACGAATTTTAATGACTCCAACGTAAGTGTATGTAAACTTCTGACTTCAACTGTATGTTTGTTTTGTCTCGAAGTAACCACACCTACTTGAAATAATGTACTCCATTTTTGTAATCCTCTCTGTGTGGAGTACTCCAGTAATGGTGATGTACACTACAGTTGTGTGGGTTGTTGTCCCAGTTCAAGGTCCCCCTCCCCTGCTCAGACCGTCCCAGTGCTCATGATGATGTATCTGTTCTATGATTCATCCACTGCTGCCTCTAGCCTTCAGCATCAGACACCTGCTGTTGCTGTGTGTCACACAGTATGGGGTTGGCACAAATGGTGTGTGTGCCTGCCTGCCTGCCTCCTGCGTGTGGCATATATTTTTTGTTTAAGCAATTTCAACTGCTCATGCTCTCGGTTCATAAGTTTGTTTACAAAAGATGTACAAATGACCACTTCAAAGAAGCAGTCAGTTTTTGATTGCCTCTCTTCAGATGCAACACCTTTCCTCCACAATGACATTTGACAAATCACAGAACACACAGACTCCATCCTGTTGAGGTCCATAGATTAATTATCTTTAAATCAAATCTAATTATATTTGGCACATGTGCCAAATACAACGGGTGTAGACTATACCATGAAATGCTTGCTTATGAGCCTTTCTTACCAGTTCCAGATCAATAATGAATCTATATACAGGGAGTACCAGTACCAGATCAATAATGGATCTATATACAGGGAGTACCAGTACCAGATCAATAATGGATCTATATACAGGGAGTACCAGTACCAGATCAATAATGAAGCTATATACAGGGAGTACCAGTACCAGATCAATAATGGATCTATATACAGGGAGTACCAGTACCAGATCAATAATGGATCTTTATACAGGGAGTACCAGTACCAGATCAATAATGAAGCTATATACAGGGAGTACCAGTACCAGATCAATAATGGATCTATATACAGGGAGTACCAGTACCAGATCAATAATGGATCTATATACAGGGAGTACCAGTACCAGATCAATAATGAAGCTATATATAGGGAGTACCAGTACCAGATCAATAATGGATCTATATACAGGGAGTACCAGTACCAGATCAATAATGAAGCTATATACAGGGAGTACCAGTACCAGATCAATAATGAAGCTATACACAGGAGGTACCAGATCAATATGCAGAGGTAAGAGGTATTTGAGGTAGATATGTACATGAAGGTCGGGTAAGGTGACTACAGTAGGCATCATGATAGATAATAATAAGAGTAAAATAAAGAACAGAGTAGCAGCAGCATATGATGAGTGTGAAAGTCTGTAGGTGCGTGTGCGTGTTACACTACCATTCAAAAGTTTGGGGTCACTTAGAAATGTCCTTGTTTTCCAAGAAAACATACATGAAATTAGTTGCAAAATGATTAGGAAATATAGTCAAGACGTTGCCATGTTATGAATAAGGATTTTGTGTCCTTCAAACTTTGCTTTCGTCAAAGAATCCTCCATTTGCAGCAATTACAGCCTTGCAGAACTTTGTTGAGGTAATCTGAGATTTCACCCCATGCTTCCTGAAGCACCTCCCTCAAGCTGGATTGGCTTGATGGTCACTTCTTACGTACCATACGGTCAAGCTGCTCCCACAACAGCTCAATAGGGTTGAGATCCGGTGACTGTGCTGGCCACTCCATTATAGACAGAATAGCAGCTGACTGCTTCTTCCCTAAATAGTTCTTGCATAGTTTGGAGCTGTGCTTTGGGTCATTGTCCTGTTGTAGGAGGAAATTGGCTCCAATTAAGCACCGTCCACAGGGTATGGCATGGCGTTGCAAAATGGAGTGATAGCCTTCCTTCTTCAAAATCCCTTTTACCTGTACAAATCTCCCACTTTACCACCTCCAAAGCACCCCCAGACCATCACATTGCCTCCACCATGCTTGACAGATGGCGTCAAGCACTCCTCCAGCGTCTTTTCTGCGTCTCAAGAATGTTTTTCTTTGTGATCCGAACACCTCAAACTTAGATTTGTCTGTCCATAGCACTTTTTTTCCCATCTTCCTCTGTCCAGTGTCTGTTCTTTTGCCCATCTTAATATTTTATTTTTATTGGCCAGTCTGAGATATGGCTTTTTCTTTGCAACTCTGCCTAGATTGCCAGCATCCCGGAGTCGCCTCTTCACTGTTGACGTTGAGACTGGTGTTTTGCGGGTACCATTTAATGAAGCTGCCAGTTGAGGATTTGTGAGGCATCTGTTTCTCAAACTAGACACTAATGTACTTGTCCTCTTGCTCAGTTGTGCACCGGGGACTCCCACTCCTCTTTCTATTCTGGTTAGGGCCAGTTTGCGTTGTTCTGTGAAGGGAGTAGTACACAGTGTTGTACGAGATCTATAGTTTCTTGGCAATTTCTCGCATGGAATAGCCTTCATTTCTCAGAACAAGAATAGACTGACGAGTTCTTTGTTTCTGTCCATTTTGAGCCTGTAATCGAATCCACAAATGCTGAGGCTCCAGATACTCAACTAGTCTAAAAGAAGACCAGTTTTATTGCTTCTTTAAATCAGTATAACAGTTTTCAGCTGTGCTAACATAATTGCAAAAGGGTTTTCTAATGATCAATTAGCCTTTTAAAATGATCAACTTGGATTAGCTAACACAACGTGCCATTGGAACACAGGAGTGATGGTTGCTGATAATGGGTCTCTGTACACCTATTGTCACGTTCCTGACCTGTTTTCTGTTTGGTATGTGTTTAATTGGTCAGGGCGTGAGTTTTGGGTGGGTAGTCTATGTTATGTGTTTTCTATGTTGGGTTAATGGGTTGCCTGGTATGGCTCTCAATTAGAGGCAGGTGTTTGGCGTTTCCTCTGATTGAGAGTCATATTAAGGTAGGTTGTTTCACATTGTTTGTTGTGGGTGGTTGTCTTCCGTGTCTGTGTATGTTGCGCCACACGGGACTGTTTCGGTATGTTTGTTCGTTCGGTTTTTGTGTAGTCTGTTTTTCCCTGTTCGTGCGTTCTTCGTGTTATATGTAAGTTCTTAAGTTTAGGTCTGTTTAGTTCGTTTTGTTAGTTTGTTAATCCTTCCAAGTTTCAAGTCCTTCCAGTGTTTCGTCGTTTGTTTGAATAAATCATTATGCATTCACAACCCGCTGCACTTTGGTCAAATCCTTGCTACTCCTCTTCGGATGAGGAGAAGGAGGAAGCCCGTTACACCTATGTAGATATTCCATTGAACATTTGCCGTTTCCAGGTACAATAGTCATTTACAACATCAACAATGTCTACACTGTATTTCTGATCAATTGATGTTATTTTAATGGACAAAATTATTTTCTTTCAAAAACAAGGACATTTCTTAGTGACCCAAACTTTTGAATGGTAGTGTATGTGTGTGGGTTTTGTGTGAGAGTGTAAGTGTAGTGTGTGTGTGTGTGTGAGTGAGTACATGGACTGAGTATACACAACATTAAGAACACCTGCTCTTTCCATGACATAGACTGACCAGGTGAATCCAGGTGAAAGCTACAGTCCCTTATTGATGTCACTTATTAAATCCACTTCAATCAGTGTAGATGAAGGGGAGGAGACAGGTTAAAGAATGATTTTTAAGCCTTGTGACAATTGACACATAGATGGTGTATGTGTGCCATTCAGAGGCTGAATGGGCAAGATAAATGATTTAAGTGCTTTTGAACGGGGTATGGTAGTTGGTGCCAGGCGCACTGGTTTGTGTCAAGAACTGCAACGCTGCTGGCTTTTCACACTCAACAGTTTCCCGTGTGTATCAAGAATGGTCCACCACCCAAAGGAAATCCAGCCAACTTGACACAGCTCTTGGAAGCATTGGCGTCAACATGGGCCAGCATCCCTGTGGAACACTTTCGATGAGTTGAGGTTGTTCTGAGGGCAAAATGTGGTCCCCTCAGTGTATGTATATAGTGTGTATTTAATGGCAAGGGGACCAAGTGAGGCCCACATCCTACAAACACATTCTAAGGAACATTTGAGCCATGTGTGTTACAAGCTATGGTATGTTTCTGGTCTAAGATTGGTAGACTAGTCCTATGTTAGTAATCTTCCATAGGAAAAGTGCCTACTATGCATCACACGCTCATATCTCAGTGTTGTGTCTGCTAGCTGTGTAAACAAAGCCGTCCCAGTGGAATTTGATGTGGAAGAAGAAGACCTTGTAATGATTTATGAAATCAATCAATACCCTCTCATTTTTACCCAGGATTCATCACAGCAATTAGACCTTGTGAAGAAAGCTAATTACCGGCTCAAAAAACAAAATGGTTCTTAGTGGAAGTTAAGAAAGACTGTACTTTTAAACGTTGGTCGATGCCTCTTTGAAGCCATAATTTACCATGGTATCACAATGGTGTTGCATTAACAGACTTTAAGTAATCACAACATTTCAGTCAGTTTTTTTGTAATTATGCATGACTAGTTCTCAGAGGTGGCAGTTGATTGACATGTTTGTCCAAAAAATGATTTTTGCGTACCTTGTTTTAGTTTTCTCCAAGAAAACAATACCAGTTCATTGATGTCATCCCTCTTTCACAAACCCTTTGACAGTGTCACGTACGTATACTCCCTCTCCGGCTTCTAGGTCATCAGGTCATCATATCTTCCCTATATCTGCCACTCCCCTTGGTTCTTTCCTCAGGTGTTATTGACTATGTTTAATGTCGGTGAGTTGTTTGTTTGGTGTTCATTGTTTCTTTTATTTATTAAAACACTCACTCCCTGAACTTGCTTCCTGACTCTCAGCGTACTCGTTACAGACAGGTTTTAGAGGAGATAGCTACCTTTCTCTTTAACTTTGAAACATTCGATTTTAACTGTTTCCACCCACCAAGACAGTTGGAAACGAGAAACTTGCTTCAAAACGGTGTCTCTGTGGGCGAGCACACTCAGCAATGTGTACATTCAGTGTGACCTCTCACTGCCAGCATGGAGTCAGTGGGAGTTCACAGTATGTGGCTATCTACCGGGCACAGGCATGTCCCACTGAGCGACATATCTGGCAACCCAAACACCCTCAAGTGCCTGTGGCACATTATCTACCAACCCAGAGGCCCACATATCTGGCAACCCAACCACCTACAAGGTTCTATGGCACGTTATCTAGAAACCGAAAAGCCAACAGGCCTGGAGAGAGCTGACTGGCACTGTCTGGCAACCCTCCCGGGATAAGCCGATTGACACCCACCAACATTTGCTCACTACAATGTCATCCCCTTCCCATGATCCCCCTGGCCGTGACGACAGCCTGCCCAGAGAGTTAATCAACCTCACAGGCGTCCTTCTGTTTCCTTTGGTGTTTAATGAAATAATAACACCAAAACGGTGTGTGGTAGGCTAATTGTTGTTTTTGCTGCTTCATAATTGCGCTGTGGTAAGAAGGTCAGGGTTGTTTGAGAAAGTCGGAGTGTGCGTGTGTGCTTGACCAACCATGCATGCCTAGCTCTCAGAGCCTCCTCAGTAATAACAGTGGAGTGGAGGGACAATGGGAAGACTCGGGAAGGATCAAGCTGGATGGAGATCACACTGAAAGTGCTGACGGGTGGAATGTTTAGGCATTTCTTTGGTTGTCACTCCAATGCGAGGTAGTACTACTATGGGAGGTCACTACTCACTACATTGCATATAGACATAATATGACATTTGAAATGTCTTTATTCTTTTGGAACTGAGTGTGGTGTACATTTTTTATTGATTATTTGACTTTTGTTTGTTATCTAGTTCACTTGCTTTGGCAATGTTAACATATGTTTCCCATGCCAATAACGCCCTTAAATTGAGAGAGAGAAAAACTCTGTCACAGGTTGATTTGAGGCATATAGGCCTTTACTGGGCCAATCTCCCTATTCCCACATCACAGCGTTATTAAAATTGTATGACAAGCTGAAAAAAGAGAGTAATTGAGGTGTGGCAGCCCTGTGTGGCTCAGCCCTGTGCTGTTATTTAGCACTCCAGGGGTTGGTCGAGCTGGATGGGCTACAATAAAGGAGTAGAGCTGCTAACACAGCCCAATAAACCTTGCCGTCATTTTCAAGCCAGGGTAGCTTTCGTGTCTCACAATGTGTCAGCGCCCATGTGTGTAATGGATATTAGGGCTGGTACGCATGCACACACTCTGGGAACGTGGTTGCCAGATGCATCTCAGGGACATAGGCAGACCAAATACAGCCACCCCTTCACCCCCAGAGAGAGAGAGAGGGAGAGAGAAAGAGAGATTATTTTTTGTGTGTGTAAAGACAATAATGAGTTTCTTCACTTGGTGATTTTACCTCTCATTGGAAGCAACTCATCCAGAATTTCCCAGAGACCAAAGTAGCCCTCTGGCAGAGCTCCTCTCTCACGGGGTCCAACAGAAAACTGCTGATTTAGACCACAATAGAAGAACAAACAGCAGCTATCGTTCCTTCCCTCTGCTTCATACTAGATATAGCTTCTGCCTTTATAAGTATACCTAGGCCTAATCAATGTTGTCCTATTGATTCTGAGGACTTAGCCGATATCGTTATTCATGCTCTGTTTCTGTAGTGCCCGGCCGTTTCCTTCCTCCATATTGTCTCATCTCAGTGTACCTGAGTGACAACGGAGAAGACATTATCATTCCAGTAGGGTTGTGTCTGTGTTAATGTTGGGCCATCATTCATTTCTGCTCTGCTGCACAGTCCCGCACGGCCTCGGCTAGGACTGCATTGAATTATAACGGTCTGTTACGTACTCTAGTCTAGAGTCTAGGATTTCCCGGTTGTAGGAATAAGCTTTACACGTGGCTAATGGGAATGTAATGTGAATCCTGTAAGCCATGGAGATGGGTGTTGTTTTGGTCAACGTCCATTGGGTTTGCTGTTTCTGAGGAGATATGAATGCCTGCTGAGTCCCAGGTGGCGTCCTCCCATGTACGAGACCTTTTAGAAAATGCCATGGATTCACAGCACTGGGCCTGTTACATTAATTCAGTTTGATTTGCGCTGGAGGCCATTTGACTTTCCATGTTTACCTGGTGGTGTGTGTGTGTGTGTGTGTGTGTGTGTGTGTGTGTGTGTGTGTGTGTGTGTGTGTGTGTGTGTGTTTGTGTGTTTGTGTGTTTGTGTGTGTGTGTGTGTGTGTGTGTATTAATATGCATGTGTCAATGTTATTTGTGCTGTCTGTTCCATTCTGGACCAGTAGTAATAACATAACCTGGCAACCTGCTGTTCATTTTGTGGTCCAGTATGATCCAGTCAGACAGCATGATGTTTACAGCATAGGACTTTTATCTCTGGACAGCCTTTAAACAAGTCCCATGTGACAGCTCGTCAAAACTCCCCAGGGAACCACAGATACTATCATCCTCAAATGGGCCTGTTGATTGATTCAATTTGAGCCCATATAATCCATGTTTGAATCTTGTCATGCAGACGAGCCAAGTGGCCACTAAAAGTGTCCAGGAGGACAGCCTGGAGGATGGAGATAAGGCCTGAGCACAAAGACAGCTCAGCCCCAGAGCTAAGAAAAGATGCGGGCTAAGAGATATATGTGTGTGTGTGTGTGTGTGTGTGTGTGTGTGTGTGTGTGTGTGTGTGTGTGTGTGTTGGGGAGTGTGTATGTTGGTGTAATTCATTCTTCTTTAATAGTGACCTCACATCTCCCCACAGCCATCCACCCCTCAGGAGACTTATTACCCAAATGTTCCCAGAC
Organism: Salvelinus fontinalis; assembly: GCF_029448725.1. NCBI lineage: Eukaryota > Metazoa > Chordata > Actinopteri > Salmoniformes > Salmonidae > Salvelinus > Salvelinus fontinalis. The sequence continues at coordinate 12,574,823 of NC_074675.1, read as the reverse complement.
TGTAGTTCTGCCCAAGGCTATTTACGTCCAATATAGTCATTCTCGTATCGAACCGTTTGATCGTCCAGCACTGGAATCATAGATGGCTTTTAATCATGTTAAATCACGGTCCCCAAATTTCCTTCAAAGTGGTTAAACATGTTATGTTTAATACCTGTGGAAATGTGTGATACTGCAATGTATTGCTATCAAATGTCTGTAACAGGTAGGTGTGTTGCCTTGCCTCTGGTGCACTTTCTCACTCTCTGACACACAGCCCTGTCCTATGGTCTCTCCAGCATGCTGATATTGGAATTGTTCATTTGTTCCGTCGGATATTTACAAGCCATTTCACTTGAATAGTATTTCTATGGCTAAACGGCTAGACCATTATGCTGCACCCACATACAGTGTTTAATGATCTGCCATTAGCCATTATATGGTCACCTTGATGACTTGAGCAGTCTCTCCATGGTGCTGGTTAGTCTGTGTAAGATGCTCTGTAGTGTAATGTACAAGCAGTAAACATTTATAGATGGCTCTTACCATGCATACTTTAGAAATAGAGCTTGACATTACTAGAGGAGCGCGGTCCAACTGCATGTGCAACGTTTCATATTATTCGAATGTTGTTTTAATTGAACCTTTATTTAACTCGGCAAGTCAGTTAAGAACAAATTCTTATTTACAATGACGGCCTACACCGGCCAAACCCGGACGACGCTGTGGGACTCCCAATCACGGCCGGAACCAGGGTGTCAGTAGTGATGCCTCTAGCACTGAGATGCTGTGTCTTAGACCGCTGCGCCCGATTATAAACTGGGTGGTTCGAACCCTGAATGCTGATTGGCTGACAGCCATGGTATATTAGACCGTATACCATGGGTATGACAAAACATGGGTATGACAAAACAATATAACACATCTCCTTGGGCCTTATTGCTTAAGTGTCTCAATAGAACAACAGATGCAACCAGTATGTAACCAAACAGTGTATTTAAAATGATCTACTCCTCTCACAATGGATTATACACACATTTTCATTATGCCTCCACATGTTGGGCTATGAGTAATAAACAGATAGTTAACTTTGTTACACTGTTTGGATTTAGGGCAAAATACTGTAGCCCACATAATAATCGACTAAATAATTTCCTGATTGAAACAGGTTGTATATAACTTTGGCTACAGTATGTTGGGATATGATGAAAAACACTTGGATAGGTAACTTTGGCTATGTTGGGATATGATAAAAAACACATGGATAGATAGCTTTGGCTATGTTGGGATATGATGAAAAACACATGGATAGGTAACTTTGGCTATGTTGGGATATGATGAAAAACACATGGATAGATAGCTTTGGCTATGTTGGGATATGATGAAAAACACATGGATAGGTAACTTTGGCTATGTTGGGATATGATGAAAAACACATGGATAGATAGCTTTGGCTATGTTGGGATATGATGAAAAACACATGGATAGGTAACTTTGGCTATGTTGGGATATGATGAAAAACACATGGATAGATAACTTTGATACACAATGAGTAGTTTCAAAATCCTGTTGGAGAAAAAAAACACCTGATGACTTGATTTGGGGACAATGAGTCATATGGCGTTTGAGTGCCTCTCTCTCGCCACAGCCAGCTACAAGACGATATCCCTACTCCCCATGGTAGAATCCACTCCGAGAAATCAATTGTCTGTTTTTTCTTAAGTCTCACGGAGGTCCTTTAGTTTTTCTACGTCTATAACCATTACTTTCAATTGACTTATTTTGTGCTCCCGATCTCTGATGATTCTTCAATTCAGTCTTTTGAGTGTCACTTTCCCCAGTGGAACCAAAGAAGAAAAGCCATGGCTCTAATCGCTCCTTTGGCCAGCCATCCAGAACTCAATGAAGGAGATGGGTTTTCAGCGGCCTCTTAGACCCAGGTACCTGGTGTAGAAGAGAGGGAGGCTAGACAGAAGAAGAGAGGGGGCAAAGGGTTAAGAGAGTACAAATCCCTCCTTTCATTTCCGCTGCCTCTTCCAGTCAATCGTCCAAACCGCCGCATCAAGACAAGGAATTACCACTTAAACCGCTTTGGCTAGAAGAGCGAGAGAGAGACACACAGAGCTATCATCTCATCTCATCTCAAAGACTCATTGCAGGTGAAATGATCCCAGTTGAAAAGGAAGGAATATGGATGTTGTAAACACATTTTAATGTGGTAAGGATGCATATGATATCCTTTCTAACTGCCAAAAAGTCTCTTGAGGTCTTTGGAGAGGGCAGTTGGTGCAGTCTGTTCTCCTGTTGTATGTCCTCCTTTACACTCTTCTTGTTGTGAAATCTCAGTCATACTTCAGTGTGTTCTCAGATGTACGAACAGCCCGTCAGTGTTTGGATATCTATGGCTAGTTCCCAAGAACGTTATCTGTGGAATAAGGTGATGGAATCATCAATGCTTGCCCAGAATCCCTCTCTCTAAACTATTTAGGCCGAGCACCGTTCAAATCCCACAAGATGTATGATGATTTTAGAGTGTGGAAACTCACCCACGCGAGAGTCTCTGTTGCCTTGTTATCGGAGCCCAAACTAAATTGCATTGGCTATCTGGCATAGCGGACTCAGTCCCGATTTAAGGCCCACTTTGAACCAGAGCTCCACGGCCCACATTTATCAGCCGACACAGTCCTGCCTTTCACCCAGCGCTTCCAACTTCCCTGACAGCTACTCCAGCCATGTTTGTGGAACAGATTGATCGCTATCCAGAGAGAGGATTTCACACTTTTTTATCGTCCCCTGTGGATAAAGGTGCCATCACCACCATCTAGCCACATCATATCTCTCCCTAGAACATAAAGACACTAGCTGGCTGAGGGTACACAGAATACAAACCCTTTCTCTCCATACTGAGATGGGTTCCCATCAAGCAACAGTGAGACACTCCCCACATGTTGATATGAAAGCCCAAGCTGGAGCATCGCTGACAAGCCAGGCAGACCTGCACATATTTCCATTTGATATGAGTAGAGACAGTGAACTCAAGGGAGGGATGGAGGGGCGCCCAGGTGGGAATGAGTGAGAGAGAGACAGACTTGCTAGCAGTGATGCCCAAATGATCCCTGGAGAGCTTCTGAGTGTGTGTGGAGACATGGAGATAGGCCTGCATGAGTACCTCCACCACATCCCGGATGAATGTAAATATACCATAATCCCATGCGGGCTGCCGTCTTTAGGACGGGTGAGCTGAGGGTGAGAAGACAGGGAGCTCTCAGCTATGAACATCATTATATCTATCACCCCCCTCTACCCTTTTCCATGCAAGGTGAAAGTAATTCCAGGCAAGAATACGGCCCTGATACAGTGCCTACGGAACGTATTCAGACCCCTTGACTTTTTCCACATTTTGTTACATTACAGCCTTATTCTAAAATTGATTCAATTGGGTTTTTTCCTCATCAATCTACACCCAATACCCCATAATGACAAAGCAAAAACAGTTAAACATAAAAAAAAAAAAATTGTAGTTAATTTATTATAAATAAAAAAAGTGAAATCACTTTACATAAGTATTCAGACCCTTTACTCAGTACTTTGTTGAAGCACCTATGGCAGTGATTACAGCCTCGAGTCTTCTTGGGTATGATGCTACAAGCTTGGCACACCTTCTCCCATTCATCTCTGCAGATCTTCTCAAGTTGGATGGGGAGTGTTGCTGCACAGCTATTTTCAGGTCTCTCCAGAGATGTTCGATCCGGTTCAAGTCCAGGCTCTGGCTGGGCCACTCAAGGACATTCAGAGACTTGTCCTGAAGCCACTCCTGCGTTGTCTTGGCTGTGTGCTTAGGGTCATTGTCCTGTTGGAAGGTGAACCTTCACCCCAGTCTGAGGTCCTGAGCGATCTGGAGCAGGTTTTTATCAAGGATCTCTCTGTACTTTGCTCCGTTCATCTTTGCCTTGATCCTGACTAGTCTCCCAGTCCCTGCCACTGAAAAACATCTCCACAGCATGATGCTGCTGCCACCATGCTTCACCGTAGGGATGGTGCCAGGTTTCCTCCAGGCGTGATGCTTGGCATTCAGGCCAAATAGTTCAATCTTGGTTTCATCAGACCAGATAATCTTGTTTCTCATGGTCTGAGAGTCTTTAGGTGCCTTTTAGCAAAATCCAAGCGGGCTGTCATGTGCCTTTTTACCGAGGAATGGCTTCCGTCTGGTCACTCTACCATAAAGGCCTGATTGGTGGATTGCTGCAGAGATGGTTGTCCTTCTGGAAGGTTCTCCCACCTCCACAGAGGAACTCTAGAGCTCTGTCAGAGTGACCATCGAGTTCTTGGTCACCTCCCTGACCAAGACCCTTGTCCCCCGATTGCTCAGTTCTAGGAAGAGTCTTGGTGGTTCCCAACTTCTTCCATTTAAGAATGATGTAGTCTACTGTGTTCTTGGGGACCTTCATGCTGCAGAATTGTTTTGGTACCCTTCCCCAGATCTGTGCCTCGACACAATCCTGTCTCGGTTTTTGCTCTGACATGCACTGTCAACTGTGGGACCTTATATAGACAGGTGTGTGTCTTTCCAAATCATGTCCATTCAATTGAATTTACCACAGGTGGACTCCAATCAAGTTGTAGTGTTAGATTGCTGAGGATTTTTTAGAATAAGGCTGTAACGTAACAAAATATGGGAAAAGTCAAGGGGTCTGAATACTTTCCGAAAGCACTGTATGTCTCTTGGAGAGCTGTGGCCACCTGTGCCTATGTGCCTTGGTTGTTGTGTGTCTCCTCCAGTGCATTGCCTCTCCATCGGTAATGGATGATGAGTGGGCTGACATTTAAGTTGTTTTGTTACAAATGGCTAGCGACCATGTTTTTCACTGCCTCGCTGGCTGCTCATACTTATCTGGTCTAAATAAGAAGCGCATGACACATTACATCTGGGAGAGGAAATATCTTCTGTCCTCACTGGACTATAAAGTTGTGATGTGGTTAGGAGTTTGTGTCGACGCCAATGGATATGATTTGTTTTTCTTCCCATTCTGTCTCTGACCTTTTAAAGATGTACAGTCTATCAACGTGACGAATTAGACAATTCTAGTGGGAATGCAAGTATCTATTTGTTGAGTGAGTGAAAGCAAACTTAATACACGCATTTTGTACAGCTAGAAGTAGATTGTGTGTCTTGTGGATGAGCTGCCGGTCTTGGAGCCTCATTTTCATTCTCCTCATGAAACCTAAATCGTCCATGGTATATGAAGCCCTGTGACTTGTCTGCCCTGACCTTGGCCTCCTCTGAGCCTCCCCTCTCATCTAATGTGGAAGGGGAGCAGGCTTTTCCTGGCCACTGCTGACAGCATGTGTTGCTCTTTGTCTGCGCTGCGGTACAACCTGCTGTAACTGGTATCACCCCGTCTCTGGGGGGGTGGAGGGAGGGAGAGACAGCAACATTCAATGTGAAATCATTGTGTATCATGTTGGGCCTTCCAGACATGCTGGTTACATTACAGTACAGTGCATGTTATACAGGGGGGCCCATCCCCTGATGCCTGCCCCTACATACCCACAGAGGGGCCCATGACAGTGGCTCTCTGGTCAGCCAGGCAGGGGGGGTTTGGTCTGAGGAGATCAGAATTAGTTATTAGGGATGTGACAGGCAGTAAATCGCAATTGCTGTAATTTCCTCCACTCAGATTTATAGCCCGGCCCCCAAGGGGCCTCTACAGTACAGCAACGACCACTCTTATCTCTCCATCCAAGGTCATTGTAATTCACACACACACACACCCTCCAGCACCCCATCCCCCTATGCTGGCCTGCTCAGGCCCAGGCTTCTAGGGTGGCGGTGGAGGGGTTGACATTTCAGACCTTTGTCAGGTCTTTGTGGCTGGTGATCGATGTGTCAGCTCGTCTCTCTCTAACGTGTCCATCTCCATCCTTTATAAGTCATTCCTCACCCAGGGGGGGCTGCTTCATATGTAGCAGGCCTGGGAACATGGGAACATGGGAATGACTGGTCCTCTGGGACGTGTCTCTCAACATATCTTCTGATCTATAGTCCTGAGGCATCCTGTCAAACACAACAGATTTATAGAAATATAATCCCTAGACTTGAAAGGGAATTCCCATTCTAGGTATTCTATTTCTATGAGAGTCTTATTGAGTCCCAGAAGGACTGGATCTCTGTGTGAAATCAAAATGCTGCTGCTCATATTGTTTAATTTCCCAATTAATATTGGAAGTCATGCTGTTTAAAAGCTGCTAAGAGAGTATCCCATTACGAATCTCATCACGGTCAATCTGGCTGCATAAAATCATTACACCAAATAGCTGAGTGAATTCTAGCGATTCCCTGCTTTCATGGCCTGGTTCATTAAGTCACTAGTTAATTGTGAATGACTAATTGGTGGTGAGCTGATTATGCACTAATGACTGACCTAAGGGCATTATTGTCATTAATGATGTATACAGTACCAGTCAAAAGTTTGGACAACCTACTCATTCCAGGGTTTTTCTTTATTTGTACTATTTTCTACAATGTAGAATAATAGTGAAGACATCAAAACTATGAAATAACACATATGGAATCATGTAGTAACCAAAAAGGTGTTAAACAAATCAAAATATATTTTATATTTGAGATTCTTCAAATAGCCACCCTTTGCCTTGATGACAGCTTTGCACGCTCTTGGCATTCTCTCAACCAGCTTCATGAGGTAGTCACCTGGAATGCTTTTCCAGCAGTCTTGAAGGAGTTCCCACATATGCTGAGCACTTGTTATATATACCGTGTAGTCGTTTAGGTTCATACAGCGGCCGTTTGTCAGAATCCATTTTGTTGTTACAGGAGCAGAAGAGATGTATCATTGAAAAACCCATTTTGAAAATCACAAGTGAATGGCAGTTGTTGTATATTGATGCTTGTCTCCTATGCACACTGTAGTCATAGATCTGTGAGGGTTCATTCTCCTATGCACACTGTAGTCATAGATCTGTGAGGGTTCATGAACTGCTCAGTGCTTATACAGATTACCTTCTTGAATATTTAAAGGTGAGGAAATGAGCCTGAAATGAGCCTGCTCGTTGGGCTGAAACTCATTGCGCTGTGGAGCGTCCTCTGGGACACCCCTGGGCATTCTCTCTGGCTGCCTGGCTGGCTGGTCAACCGATGCTGGCTCAGGTGTCCACTTAACTGGCTTCTCATTGACCAAGGACTGCCTTTACAGAATAACCTCTGCATCGCTTCTGTTTCAGCTGTAGCTGTAAGCCTTATCTTGGAAACTTAAAGTACAGGATGAATTAATGTATCCTGAACTTTGATATTTGCCCATGTGGATGTCTATATTGATATACCCATACAGAGTTACAGGTTACAGTAGGGTTTTTATTAGACTCTTTTGTCTAGTAAAGGAGGAGATGATAGGAGATGTACAGTACAACCACTGTACTGGATGGATATATGTGCCTCTTTCTCTCCAAGCTATCTCTGAAAGGTAGATAGTGAGAACATTGTCTTCATCGTATATTTATAAGCTGGGTGATTCTCATGAAACCCGTTTTACCATGGCAGTAGCAAATTGAGTTTGAAAACCATGATGCATCTTCAACAATCAATCTATCATTCATAGGCTGCCCTGTCCTCTCTCATAGTAGATTAGGTGCTGTACATATAACAGCAGAGATATTGAAATATTGAAGAGATAGTCGAGCAGCGTGATAAAACCAGCTGTACTATATGAAGAGTGGATATACTGTAGTTCCTGATAAGTAAAGTATACAGTTGAAGTTGGAAGTTTACACTTAGGTTGGAGTCATTAAAACTCGTTTTTCAACCACTCCACAAATTTCTTGTTAACAAACTATAGTTTTGGCAAGTCGGTTAGGACCTTCTTATAGCTGCGACCCCGTTAACGATATCGATATGACAACAGCCAGTGAAAGTGCAGGGCGCCATATTCAAACAACAGAAATCTCATAATTAAAATTCCTCAAACATACAAGTATTTTATACCATTTTAAAGGTAATCTTGTTGTTAATCCCACAACAGTGTCCGATTTCAAAAAGGCTTTACAGTGAAAGCACCACAAATGATTATGTTAGGTCACAAGTCACAGAAAAACACAGCCATTTTTCCAGCCAAAGACAGGAGTCACAAAAAGCAGAAATAGAGATAAAATTAATCACTAACCTTTGACGATCTTCATCAGATGACACTCATAGGACTTCATGTTACACAATACATGTATGTTTTGTTTGGTAAAGTTCATATTTATAGCAAAAAATCTCAGTATACATTGGCACGTTATGTTCAGTAGTTCCAAAAACATCCGGTGATTTTGCAGAGAGCCACATCAATTTACAGAAATACTCAAAATAAACATTGATCAAAGATACAAGTGTTATACATGGAATTTTAGATCCACTTCTCCTTAATGCAACCGCTGTGTCAGATAAAAAAAATAAAAAAGCTTTACGGAAAAAGCAAACCATGCAATAATCTGAGTACGGCGCTCAAAGCCCAATCAAGACAAAAACATATCCGCCATATTGTGAAGCCAGAAATAACATTATAAACATTCACTTACCTTTGATGATCTTCATCAGAATGCACTCCCAGGAATCGCAGTTCCATAATAAATGTTTGTTTTGTTCGATATTGTCCATCATTTATGTCCAAATAGCTACTTTTGTTAGTGCGTTTTGAAAACAAATCCAAAGTCAGGAAGCACGTTCACTAGGAGCAGACGAAATGTCAAAAAGTTCTGTTACAGTCCCTAGAAACATGTCAAACGATGTATAGAATCCATCTTTAGGATGTTTTTAACCTAAATCTTCAATAATGTTCCAACCGGAGAATTCCTTTGTCTTCAGAAAAGCAAATGGCACAGAGCACTCTCACATGAACGAGCGTCACGAGCTCAAAGCATTCTGCCAGACCTCTGACTCATTCCCCTCTCATTCGGCCCCACTTCCCAGTAGTAGCATCAGACAAGGTTTTATAGACTGTTGACATCTAGTGGAAGCCTTAGGAAGTCCAACATGACCAATATCCCATTGTATCTTCAATAAGGGCTGAGTTGAAAATTGACCAACCTCAGATTTCCCACTTCCTGGTTGGATTTTTTCTCAGGTTTTTGCCTGCCATATGAGTTCTGTTATACTCACAGACATCATTCAAACCGTTTTAGAAACTTCAGAGTGTTTTCTATCCAAATATACTAGTAATATGCATATATTAGCAACTGGAACTGAGGAGCAGGCAGTTTACTCTGGGCACTTTATTCATCCAAGCTACTCAATACTGCGCCCAGCCATAAGAAGTTAGGACATCCACTTTGTGCATGACACAAGTAATTTTTCCAACAATTGTTTACAGACAGATTATTTCACTTATAATTCATTGTGTCACAATTCCAGTGGGTCAGAAGTTTACATGCACTAAGTTGGATGTGCCTTTAAACAGCATGGAAATTCCAGAATATGATGTCATGGCTTTAGAAGCTCCTGATAGGCTAATTGACATAATTTGAGTCAATTGGAGGTGTACCTGTGGATGTATTTCAAGGCCTACCTTCAAACTCAGTGCCTCCTTGCTTGACATCATGGGAAATCAAAATAAATCTGCCACCACAAGTCTGGTTAATCATTGGGAGCAATTTCGAAATGCCTGAAGGTACCACGTTCATCTGTACAAACAATAGTACGCAAGTATAAACACCATGGGACCACGTAGTCATCATACCGCTCAGGAAGGAGGCGCGTTCTGTCTCCTGGAGATGAGCATACTTTGGTGCGAAAAGTGCTAATCAATCCCAGAACAACAGCAAAGGACCTTGTGAAGATGCTGGAGGAAACAGGTACAAAAGTATCTATATCCACAGTAAAACGAGTCCGATATCGACATATCCTGAAAGGCCGCTCAGCAAGGAAGAAGCCACTGCTCCAAAACCGCCATAAAAAAGCCAGACTACGGTTTGCAACTGCACATGGGGACAAAGATCGTACTTTTTGGAGAAATGTCCTCTGGTCTGATGAAACAAAAATAGAACTGTTTGGCCATAATGACCATCGTTATGTTTGGAGTAAAAAGGGAGATGTTTGCAAGCCGAAGAACACCATCCCAACCGTGAAGCACGGGGGTGGCAGCATCATGTTGTGGGGGTGCTTTGCTGCAGGAGGGACTGGTGCACTACACAAAATAGATGGCATCATGAGTAAGGAAAATGATGTGGATATATAGAAGCAATTTCTCAAAACATCAGTTAGGAAGTTAAAGCTTGGTCGCAAATGGGTCTTCCAAATGAACTATGACCCCAAGCCTACTTCCAAAGTTGTGGCAAAATGTCTTAAGGACAAGAAATTCAAGGTATTGGAGTGGCCATCACAAAGCCCTGACCTCAACCCTATAGAAAATGTGTTGGCAGAACTGAAAAAGCATGTGCGAGCAAGGAGGCTTACAAACCTGACTCAGTTACACCAGCTCTGTCAGGAGGAATGGGCCAAAATTTCCCCAACTTATTGTGGGAAACTTGTGGAAGGCTACCCGAAACGTTTGACCCAAGTTAAACAATTTAAAGGCAATGCTACCAAATAGTAATTGAGTGTATGTAAACGTCTGACCCACTGGGAATGTAATGAAAAAATAAAAGCTGAAATAAATAATTCTGATATTTCACATTCTTAAAATAAAGTGGTGATCCTAACTGACCTAAAACAGGGATTTTTTACTAGGATTAAATGTCAGGAATTGTGAAAAACTGAGTTAATGTATTTGGCTAAGGTGTATGTAAACTTCCGACTTCAACTGTATATACACATCTTTGAGATCACACCAACAAGGGGATCTTGTCTTAATGTCTTGTTCAACGCCTGGGTGGTTCCCACAATCCTCTCTGATTGGCAATTATTAAAGTTGTGATGCGTATAACAATAGCTTCCTTCTCAACTCAGAGTTTGTTGTTGCTATGGCTTGCATCATTAGTTTTTTTTCCAGAGAAAGGGGCATCTAGAGGTTATTTAATCTGTTTGTCTCATCTTTAAGATTCTGCTAGGGTTTGGAAGTTACATGTCCTATAGTAACAATCATTTTCAACACCCTCTCTCTCTTCTTGAAGACTCCTACTGGCGTGCCCACGGGGGTATTGAAGTATTTCCCATCGTTTCCAGCACTCTTTTTACAATACCTCTCCATATTCAATACATTGCCTTGTATTGAAGCCTCTGAATCATGATCCACTGGTGCCTCTTCAAATGACTGATGCCCGTATACTTTGGGCCTTGTATTAGTCTAGTAGTATATGCCTCCCTGTCCTGAGCTGAATGTCAAACACACTCACAGATGCACATAGGCTGTCTTTGGATTACACACCCCATGAGGAAACTCCCAGTGTTCCTCCGTTTCTTGACTGTACTGACGTGCTCCTTATCTCCTCCAGTCGTTTCAATTAGAGCTTCACCGCCGAGGGATGGGCCTGACATACTGTAGTCATTATAGGCTCGGCGCTCATGTAATGATAGGAGAGGGAGCAGTATACACAACTGGATCCACTTCCTGGATAGAGTTAGTTCTATTTTGGGGCATTTTTAAAAGCTCCCCTCAGTTTTTCTGCTCTTTTGGCCTGACCGGGACAAACTGTTGGCCCTAACTATATAATTGGGACCATGAGTTTTTCCTGACAGGGAAATACTTTATACTACACATAACTCATTAAGTAATCCATCTTATAAAGTAAACCCTCTACCTTAAACCCCCCTTGTTCCCCCTCCTACAGCCTAATTTAGAACAGCAAGGCTCACACTGTCTTGATGCTAATCTCGTCTCCCACAGACTCACACCTCTGAAGTACAGACTGAGACAGCGTTCGTTCTGATCAACACCTCCTAATTATCACTTACAGCAGCTTGTCGGGGGCCTTGGGTGGTGCAGGAGTACAGCCGAGCTGCGTTAGAGCAGCGTTTGCCAGCACACAGAGGCCCCTAACATTCTCTTTCAAATCGAGGACCTCTCTCTCTTGCTTACTGGGCCCCCTATGCCCCTGGTTTTGGCGCCCATTCAACTCACACTCTTAGAATGAAGGGTGACTTGAGGAACCCTGGAGTTCCTCAAGGAATCATTGCAGTCAATATGTTCATATTTTCATCTTTGGTTGGTTGAGAGTTCTTGGAGGAACCTTTTATTATTTCAATATGGCGCGTGCGGAGCACTTTGAATTTATATCGCCATTGGATTTGTTGCGCTGCCAGACTCAGAAGATATGTGGTTTTAGGCGATGGCTACATGGGTTAGACTGTACGAAGAAAGCCACACCTCCAATAAGCTACACCTCCTATCTTCTGATAGGCTGCTGTTACAATATATTTTTTAAAGTTCCAAATTGAACCCCTCCCAACACAAAAAGGTTGAACCATTACACAGAGATTCTTCAAATAACCTTTTCAGTGGGCTTCCTCAAGGAACCTTTTTGACCTGAAAAGGTTCCCTTACAGTGGCAACCATTTGAACCACAAAAGGTTCTTCAAGGCTCCTTTATGTCTAAGAGTGTACTGGATATATGTAGCTAGTTAGATGTGGTTCCCACTGGATCTGTGCTTGTCTAACCACAGCAGATGTTGAAGGTCTCTGTAAGTGAAGCAGAAAGATCGGGTTATCACGCGAGCGTGTGCATCCCTGTACACTCAGGGGCTTTGCACTCTGTTTCACCTATCTCTCCATCTCCAGCTCCAGCTCTCTCTGCCAGTGGGCTACTTTGGTATCTGGACACATCTGGATGAGTTGCTTCCAATGAGAGGCGAAATCACCAAGTGAAGAAGCTCATTATTGTCTTAACACTCCCTGTGCTCTCCTCCACTTCACCTAGCATCTTATTTATGAGGCCTTTTCCTAGGAATATCATTTCACCCTTCTACATTACTTACTGGAGTGGGTTGAGACACATTGTTTGTGGATATGAATCATTTGAAACGGTGGGCACATTTGAAATAGTTTTTGCTTTCGGATAGTTGAAATACCGTGTTACGCTCTGCCTGACGTGCGTAATGGAGGCGACCATGTTTATATCACCAAACTAAAAACGAAACAGTGTAATCTTCACTTTGATGACACAGTGAGTCACCATATGGGGCCGGGGACAGAAAACAACTCCAGGATATTAAATATAAATGTAAACAACGTAAGCAGAATAACTCATTTAAAGGACTCTGTATTATACCTGTAACTAGATCAGCGTCTACAACCGTGACATACATTACAATCGCTAGATATAAACAACAAATACATCAGCTAGTTTGGTCCTAAAGTGTTATCTTGGTAGTTTGATGAGCGTTGCCTGTGCAAGTTGTGTGACTCCCCCCTCCCACCTTTTCGCTTTCCTTGCAATCCGTGTGATGGTTTGGATGCAAGACCATGCCGTTAATTAAATAGTGTGAGGGTGTGATCAAACCGAGCCAAGTCGAGCAAACACCCATTCAGGCACGCATACCCACAATGTACTGCTGCTTTGGCTTCCTGTTTGATCATATTCCTACTTTCTGAAGAGTGTATTACAGATGAGCTGTGTTCGAATACCCATACTGGCATACTGTTTACATAATGAGTATATACTACATACTATTAGGGTGTGTTTGTAAATTCAGAGCATTGTCAGATTGACCGTTTGTAAATTCAGAGCATTGTCAGATTGACCGTTTGTAAATTCAGAGCATTGTCAGATTGACCGTTTGTAAATTCAGAGCGCTTCGCTCTCAGAGCATTCACAGCGCACACTAGCAGTCAAGCACCCAAGCTAACTGGCTAACTTTGGCTAGCTTACTAGCTACTTCCAGAGACAAATGACCATTTTAATCACCTTAGCAGAGCTGGTTAGGCTGTTTTCATGTTATCCAGAGCGTTGGTGACTGTAACTGTGCTGCTGGCAACAATTGAATTACGCTTCTTTGCCGATGTTTACTGACACCGGCCATATTCAAAGGGTGTTGGGTGTTCATAAATTCAATCTGGAGTGCCAGAATGTGCTCTGGGTTTTCTTAACCTCTCTGGTACAAGTGGGATGCTAGCATCCCACCTCGATAACAGCCAGTGAAATTGCAGGGCACCAAATTCAAAACAACAGAAATCCCATAATTAAAATTCCTCAAACACACAAGTATTATACACTATTTTAAAGATAAACGTTTTGTAAGGCTTTACGGCGAAAGCACACCACGCGATTATGTTAGGTCAGTGCCTAGCCACAAAAACCATACAGCCATTTTCCAACCAAGGAGAGATCATCTTTGATGATCTTCATCTGGTGGCACTCCCAGGTCTCCAATAAATGTTTGTTTTTGTTCGATAATGTCCCTCTTTATGTCCAAAAACCTCAGTTTTGTTGGTGCGTTTAGTTCAGAAATCCAAAGGCACAATGCACACTCTCAACATCAAGATGAAAAGTAAAAAAACTACAATAAAAGTTAGTAGAAACATGTCAAACGATGTTTAAAATCAATCCACAGGTTGTTTTTGTCATAAATAATCAATAATATTTCAAACGGACAAAAGCTTCATCAATAGAAAAGGAGAAACAAGAAAGGCGTGTTCCTGATCACGCGCGTGGCTCATGTCTGGAAATTTCCACTGTCCACTCATTGAAAGTACTGTATCTCCCTCATTTTTCAGAGTAAAAGCCTGAAACAATGCCTAAAGACTGCATGTAGAGGAGGCCATAGAGACCGTGAACTGGGTCCCAAGTCTTTGTATGGTGGATAGGCTTTCAATGGAAAAACAGCCTTTCAAAATAATAGTCCTTCCTGGTTGGATTTTCCTCAGGTTTTTGCCTGCCATATCAGTTCTGTTATACTCACAGACATTATTTTAACAGTTTTGGAAACATTAGAGTGTTTTCTATCCAAATCTACTAATTATATGCATATCCTAGCTTCTCTGCCTGAGTAGCAAGCAGTTTAATTTGGGCACGCTTTTCATCCAAAATTCCGAATGTTGCCCCCTAAGTTAAATCAGAGCGTTTTGCTCTCGGAGCTTTCAGAGCGCAACGGCAGTCAAGCACCCAAGCTAACGTTGGCTAGCTACTTCCAGACACAAATGAGAGAACACCTCACTCTGACCATTTTACCCGCCCAAGATGAGCTGGTTAGACTGTTTTCATGTTATCCAGAGCGTTGGTGACTAACTGTGCTGCTAGCAACAATTTAATTACACTTTTTTTTGACGATGTTTACTGGCACCGGTCATATTCAATGGGTGTTGAGTGTTCGGAAATTCATCAGTTATTCTGCGCTCTGGCACACTCAGATGAGAGTGCTCTGAAATCGGAGTAGATAACCAGAATTAACAATGTCATTTGAAACACACAACGACTACAATTTAGTTAAGAATGATGTGAATAATCAAGTCAATAAAGGTTAACGTTAGTTAGATAGCAGATAGTTAATATACTACCTGGCAGGTTTGATGTATTAGTAGCCAACTAACGTTAGGTAACTAGCTAACATACTGGTACATATTGCTGTAAGGGTAGTGTAGCTAACAAATTGTCAGTTAGTGTAACTTAAAGTCATGACTTTATTACATTGCTCAACATTTTCTTAACATTTGTCATAATTAGTTTATTATTAATTAATTAATTTGTATCTGCTCTCATCAGACTTTGGCTGCATATTTTCTGCCATCTTCTTAAAATCTGATAACGGGAAGCCTCACAATTTCTGAAAAATTGCATTGTGGGCCCTAAAAGCACGGAAGTAGTGTACACTGCTTGTATACTTCGTATTTTGACGAATTTAGTACGACATCCGGGAACTTTTGGCATTCTAACTATATCCATACTATGGATAATAAGCATACTATATACTAAATTCACGTCACAAATAGTACAGTTAGTGCAGTTAGTATGAGTATTTGAACACAGCTATGGAGTTTGTGTGGATGGGCAATTTATTGGACGTTTTTGAAGTCTCTTTTTTAATGGTGCTTTTCTTTAGTGCTTCCAATAGCAATCCTTCTCCGGGCTGGCAGTGTTGGCCTTTAGTGAGAGGCAGTGTTTAATAAAAGCATGTCAGCACCCTGTGGACCAGATCATTTCATTTTGAAGGAGGGATTTGGGTGAGACAGCTGGTTTAACAGCTCAGCCAGTTAGAACTGGAGTGAGAGATAGAGAGAGAGAGAGTGTGTGTGTGTGTGTGTGTGTGTGTGTGTGTGTGTGTGTGTGTGTGTGTGTGTGTGTGTGTGTGTGTGTGTGTGTGTGTGTGTGTGTGTGTGTGTGTGTGTGTGTGTCAGAACTTGTACTGTACCCCACAGCCTTTTCTCCACCTGCCACGGTTCTGTTCGGCCACCCGAGCAGAAGTCAGTGTGTGTTCGTCAAGGCGGATGGACGCATAAACATGAAACTGCTACCTCTCTCTGCTCTCTCAGTGATTTGTTGCACTAGGGGAAACATGGTAACATTTAGTCAAAAATACAGGTGTTTCTGACAATGGCTGTACTAAGTTGACATGACTTTTAAGTTAGCTCAGAACTCTAAAATGTCCGGTTCCTGAAGGATGTTGTATATTGAGATGGAGGAGAGGGATATGGTCATGTGGTGGTCTCCCTGGCCTTTGAGCCTGTCTGTTTCATTGACCCTGAAGGACAACTTGGAGAAACAACGTAATTGCAACGTAACTAAAGACTGTGCAGTTATAGCAATAAATAGATTTAGGAAAATACCAATATGCCAACATGCAATTTCATATCTGAGGGACTTTATAGAGTCCGATACAATACCCAGCAATAATTAGAGGGCCAGTGCAGCACAGGAGTTAGAAAAATCTATGCATCTTAATGGGGTCTCATTGTCATTGAAGGGCAAGTTACATGCTCCCAATTCCCCCATCTCTAAACACACAGGCACAAAGGCACATACAGACACACACACACACACACACACACACACACACACACACACACACACACACACACACACACACACACACACACACACACACACACACACACACACACACACACACACACACACACACACACACACCACGTCTTCATCACCCCCCTCTGAGCCCAGCCTCATGTTTGTTGATCGTCCACTTGTTATTGACTTCTCAACTCACCTTGGAATCAAATCAAAACTTCCACCCCTCCTGCCACTCAAAAGGCCCACAGCAGACACTAGTTTGCATGTTTTATATCCTCTACCTGGCCACTGTGCCCATCTTAAAGACCTGTCAGCTCCCAATGTGTTAATTTATGACAGGCTAAAGGCTGAAGGCTGAAGCTGAAGTCTGAAGTCATGTCGATGTCAGTCATTCTGTCAAGGTTGTTTACCTAAATGTACCAACACCAGAGAATATAGTAGAGTCTAGACAACACTTAGGGTGAGTGAGCGAGTAACAAAGTAGAACAGAAAATGGTTAGAGACGCCCACACTTCCCCCGCAGTCTCCCCGGCCAGAGAGAGTGTTTTGGGAATAATGACGGGTCATATGGGGGACCTGTGGACCTCGGTCCTGCGGGGGTAATTGGCACATTGGTTCTGTGGCATTTAAATCCAGACGTCAATTATCCATCTGCTGAGAGACGGATGGACGGACACAGGCAGTTAGTAGAGAGAGACAACATGCAGAGCTAAAGCTATCAGATAACACACACATCTATTCTGACTCCGTAAGGTTAGAGTTCAGACACTCCTGCTTCAGTTGTCTGGATACCTGCTGTGTTATTGTTGTTGTTATATGACAGCATCTCATTAAGGAATACTTACAGGAGTTAGTTTGTGGTCAATTTAGCTGTACAGGAGTATTATTGTTCTCTTTATTGATCGACTGAAATATTGACTCCCATCTTATTTCATAGGCTGTTACACTGACCAGTGGACAGTGACTGCCTTCCATGCTTGGTTTGTAATGCTAGCCTGTGCAGTGGTTCTGCCACCACACTTCTTTTTGCTTTGTGCTGACAGTACAGTACAGTAGTCATGCTTAAGTCCACTATGGCTGGCCCGGTGCCCACTAGTCTCCTCGGGGGCCAATCCTCTTACAGCCTGTGTTTAGAGATTACCATTAGAACATTCACGTTATATTCTCTGCCGAACCCAATTTGTACTTTTCCCAGAACCCACGGGTTTTAACCTGTTTTCTGTGGCGGTGGTGGTGGTGGTGGTGGTGGTGGTGGTGGTGGTGGTGGTGGTGGTGGTAGTGGTGGTAGTCGTCTGGAAACACATCGTCAAAGTCTGGGATATCCACAGTAAGATCAGGGAGTCAGTTTGTCTAATTTAGCCTACAGTGAAACCCAATGGGGAAAAGAAACATCAGGGAACCAGAACACCATCAACAACATAAAGGGATCATTACAAAAGGCTCTTTTCCCTTTGGATTGGGCACGATTAACAGAGTTGTTGAACTATGTCTGTGATCTGTGGGCTAGTCCATTGAGTATGACATGTGAGTGATGGGGTGGAGTTGGGGTGGGCTTGTATAATGACGGTCTCATATTTCCTAACGATGTTGTGCGGTGTGGATGGCAATGACATGGATGTCTTTGTGCGAACTGTTTTCTGGGTTGTGGTGTTGAAGATGTATTGTGTGTTCTGGATGGTGCTGTGATGCTGACCTCTGTGTTCTGTGTTGTTGCTGTACAGGAGTTTGCAGCCCTGACCAAGGAGCTGAACGTGTGCAGAGAGAACCTTCTGGAGAAGGAGGAGGAGATCTCTGAGCTCAAGGCCGAGAGGAACAACACCAGGGTACGTGGAGAGGAGACACACGAACGCGCGCACGCACAGACACACACACACACAGACACCTTTTTTTCTGACCAATTCGAACCTCATACATTGACCTGAACCAGAATGGCTCAGAGACTATGGAGATCAAATCAAATCAAATGTGTAACATGCGCTGATACAAGTGTAGACTTTACCGTGAAATGCTTACTTACAAGCCCTTAACCAACAGTGCAGTTCAAGAAGAAGAAAATATTGACCAAGTAGATTAAAATAAAAAGTACTAATAAAAGTAACACAATAAGAATAACAATAACGAGGCTTTATACAGGGGCACCGGTACCGAGTCAATATGCAGGGGTACAGGCTAGTTGAGGTAATCTGTACATGTAGATGGGGGCAAAGTGACTATGCATAGGTAACAAACAAACAATGTTTTCATCTGTTGACGCGGTTGACTGGTCATCTGTAACATAGGTCGATGGAACCGGTCGCCTGCATTTCCCCTGGGAACAGATTTGGACCCCATATACATTAGAGCTAACGCTGAATTCCATTTCTGAACTCTGCTATTGACAGATAAGGCTGCTCTTTTCCCACCAGACTGTATAATGGGAGACTCACATAGTCACACTGACTGACTGCAAACCACCAGTCTGCCAGAGAGGATTTTAGCACTGCCATTTTAATATCTCTGTCACTGCTCTGCCATCTCGCCAAAGAAGGAGAGAGAGAGGGAGGGAGAGAGAGGGAGAGAGACACAGAGAGAAGGACAGAGAGAGAGACAGGGAGAGACGGAATTTAGTCTCTCTCTCTTCGTTATCCCCTTGAATCCTATGCAGAGCGATTATGAGGCAGACTTTTAATATATCAGCTTTTTTTTGTTGAAAAGGTTTTAAAGTTCATAATTAAATCTTTGAAGCCAGGTGCATGCAATCAGTGTGTTGGAGGGCTGACAACAGAATAGAGGATGGTGTACCTCTAGGTTTTAGGCCTAAACACTAAGCTGGATAAGCCATGCAGTGTAGAAGCATGATAAGAGAGAAATGATGAGCCATAGAGAGAGGAGGAGGAGAAGGAGGAGAGGGTGTGTATAGGTGTAGGTTATAGAGAGAGGAGGAGGAGGAGAGGGTGTGTGTAGGTTATAGATAGAGGAGGAGGAGGAGAGGGTGTGTGTAGGTTATAAAGAGAGGATGAGGAGAAGGAGGAGAGGGTGTGTGTAGGTGTAGGTTATAGAGAGAGGAGGAGGAGGAGAGGGTGTGTGTAGGTTATAGAGAGAGGAGGAGGAGGAGAGGGTGTGTAGGTTATAGAGAGAGGAGGAGGAGAGGGTGTGTGTAGGTTATAGAGAGAGGAGGAGGAGGAGGAGGAGAGGGTGTGTGTAGGTTATAGAGAGAGAAGGAGGAGGAGGAGAGGGTGTGTGTAGGTGTAGGTTATAGAGAGAGGAGGAGGAGAGGGTGTGTGTAGGTTATAGAGAGAGGAGGAGGAGGAGAGGGTGCGTGTAGGTGTAGGTTATAGAGAGAGGAGGAGGAGGAGAGGGTGTGTGTAGGTTATAGAGAGAGGAGGAGGAGGAGGAGGAGAGGGTGTGTGTAGGTTATAGAGAGAGGAGGAGGAGGAGAGGGTGTGTGTAGGTTATAGAGAGAGGAGGAGGAGGAGAGGGTGTGTGTAGGTTATAGAGAGAGGAGGAGGAGGAGGAGAGGGTGTGTGTAGGTTATAGAGAGAGGAGGAGGAGGAGGAGAGGGTGTGTGTAGGTTATAGAGAGAGGAGGAGGAGGAGGAGAGGGTGTGTGTAGGTGTAGGTTATAGAGAGAGGAGGAGGAGGAGAGGGTGTGTATAGGTTATAGAGAGAGGAGGAGGAGGAGAGGGTGTGTGTAGGTTATAGAGAGAGGAGGAGGAGGAGAGGGTGTGTGTAGGTTATAGAGAGAGGAGGAGGAGAGGGTGTGTGTAGGTGTAGGTTGCTTTTTATTATTCTGGCGGGGCGACGGCTGAGGTAGAGCTGCTGCCAACGTTCAGACTTGATTGATTAAACGGTGGAGGTTTGGATGTGGGGAGGGAAGGCGGGGGATCTCAGTGCAGTCCTTCAGACGCTCAAGGAGGGACGGAGAGAAGGAAGGATGGACAGCCCCCTTGAAGCCCTCCAAAACTAGTCCACACCACTCTGTCAGCACCTTCTGGAGCAATGTATTCAACATGCATTTTAAATGGGATGCTTGTGTGGATATTGAAACAGAGCCTACAGTATGTTTACCATTTAGGCCCCACCCAACATAGCCTCTGCAGTGCCTGATGGGTAGTGTAGTGCAACACTGAAATCCTAGTGAAGTTCTACCAGGTTGAGTGAATATGTGTTTACTTTGAAAATGTGGTTGATGTCTGTATGTGTAATGGTTCTTAATGCCTGGATGACTAAGGGATCACAGTCTGTGGTTTAAGCCGAATGCTTGGACGGACTCACAACACCAGAGCCCTGCTTAAAGATGGGTTTAGAAGTAAATGACTTCCTTGGTTAAATACTGTGGCGACGCCAGTATGAGAACTCTCCAAACCATTGGTGAACCACATCATTATGTTATTAACGTGCCACAGCGCGTGGCGACGCCGAGAAGGGCTTGTTTGGCCTAGCGAAGCACAGTCAGGGTTAGAAACAAGGCATCTGGGATGTGGAGATGAAGAAAACGGTCAATGTTTCACAGAATGACCAGACAACAAAGCTGAAGTCACTACATGAACCTCTCCTCAGATCACTATCTCAGCGGAGCTTGGCGTATTCCTACCAGGGCAGATAGCATCATCATTAGCAATTAGCTTGCTCGATTAGTTGCTTGTCTGTGAGGCATGTGCATTCCCTCCAAAACACTAGGCCTTCACAGGACCAGGTTATGGGCCAAATCTAGACCCCATAAGCCTAGCTAGTCAGATTAGCACACTTAGACTTCCCTCAGGCCCCCATCCCTCCACTGTACCTATGTGACAGAGATCAGAGGACAGTGTTCATCTTTATGGTCCCTGTGTGTCTCTACTCCTCGTCTCTCCTGTTCCCCCTACTCCTCGTCTCTCCTGTTCCCCCTACTCCTCGTCTCTCCTGTGCCCCCTACTCCTCGTCTCTCCTGTTCCCCCTACTCCTCGTCTCTCCTGTTCCCCCTACTCCTCGTCTCTCCTGTTCCCCCTACTCCTCATCTCTCCTGTTCCCCCTACTCCTCGTCTCTCCTGTTCCCCCTACTCCTCGTCTCTCCTGTGCCCCCTACTCCTCGTCTCTCCTGTGCCCCCTACTCCTCGTCTCTCCTGTTCCCCCTACTCCTCGTCTCTCCTGTGCCCCCTACTCCTCGTCTCTCCTGTTCCCCCTACTCCTCGTCTCTCCTGTTCCCCCTACTCCTCGTCTCTCCTGTGCCCCCTACTCCTCGTCTCTCCTGTGCCCCCTACTCCTCGTCTCTCCTGTGCCCCCTACTCCTCGTCTCTGCTGTTCCCCCTACTCCTCGTCTCTCCTGTGCCCCCTACTCCTCGTCTCTCCTGTGCCCCCTACTCCTCGTCTCTCCTGTGCCCCCTACTCCTCGTCTCTCCTGTGCCCCCTACTCCTCGTCTCTGCTGTTCCCCCTACTCCTCGTCTCTCCTGTGCCCCCTACTCCTCGTCTCTCCTGTGCCCCCTACTCCTCGTCTCTCCTGTGCCCCCTACTCCTCGTCTCTCCTGTGCCCCCTACTCCTCGTCTCTCCTGTGCCCCCTACTCCTCGTCTCTCCTGTGCCCCCTACTCCTCGTCTCTGCTGTTTCCCCTACTCCTCGTCTCTCCTGTGCCCCCTACTCCTCGTCTCTCCTGTTCCCCCTACTCCTCGTCTCTCCTGTGCCCCCTCCTCCTCGTCTCTCCTGTGCCCCCTCCTCCTCGTCTCTCCTGTGCCCCCTCCTCCTCGTCTCTCCTGTGCCCCCTACTCCTCGTCTCTCCTGTGCCCCCTACTCCTCGTCTCTCCTGTTCCCCCTACTCCTCGTCTCTCCTGTGCCCCCTCCTCCTCGTCTCTCCTGTGCCCCCTACTCCTCGTCTCTCCTGTGCCCCCTACTCCTCGTCTCTCCTGTGCCCCCTACTCCTCGTCTCTCCTGTGCCCCCTACTCCTCGTCTCTCCTGTGCCCCCTACTCCCCGTCTCTCCTGTGCCCCCTACTCCTCGTCTCTCCTGTGCCCCCTACTCCTCGTCTCTCCTGTGCCCCCTACTCCTCGTCTCTCCTGTGCCCCCTACTCCTCGTCTCTCCTGTTCCCCCTACTCCTCGTCTCTCCTGTGCCCCCTCCTCCTCGTCTCTCCTGTGCCCCCTCCTCCTCGTCTCTCCTGTGCCCCCTCCTCCTCGTCTCTCCTGTGCCCCCTACTCCTCGTCTCTCCTGTGCCCCCTACTCCTCGTCTCTCCTGTTCCCCCTACTCCTCGTCTCTCCTGTGCCCCCTCCTCCTCGTCTCTCCTGTGCCCCCTACTCCTCGTCTCTCCTGTGCCCCCTACTCCTCGTCTCTCCTGTGCCCCCTACTCCTCGTCTCTCCTGTGCCCCCTACTCCTCGTCTCTCCTGTGCCCCCTACTCCCCGTCTCTCCTGTGCCCCCTACTCATCGTCTCTCCTGTGCCCCCTACTCCTCGTCTCTCCTGTTCCCCCTACTCCTCGTCTCTCCTGTTCCCCCTACTCCTCGTCTCTCCTGTGCCCCCTACTCCTCGTCTCTCCTGTGCCCCCTACTCCTCGTCTCTCCTGTGCCCCCTACTCCTCGTCTCTCCTGTGCCCCCTACTCCTCGTCTCTCCTGTGCCCCCTACTCCTCGTCTCTCCTGTGCCCCCTACTCCTCGTCTCTCCTGTGCCCCCTACTCCTCGTCTCTCCTGTGCCCCCTACTCATCGTCTCTCCTGTGCCCCCTACTCCTCGTCTCTCCTGTGCCCCCTACTCCTCGTCTCTCCTGTGCCCCCTACTCCCAGTGGACTCATCTCATCCCTTTGTGCTGCTGGAAGTTGACTCCCCCAACTCTCCCCCAACACTTTCCGCTGAGAATGGGTTCGGTGCGCCGCCTATACCAGCCCGGCACAGTAACAACATTAGCATCTATTTTGTAGTCCAGAGAGTTTTTATTGGTTTTGAGTGCCTTTATTGTTCCGAGTGCCATAATTGTTTTTCGTATGTCTCGTGTTATTTATTCTTCTCCTTCCCCGCCGACCAAAAGTTGGAAATTAAATGAAATGACCAAATTGAGAAGATCTCGTTGGTTACTTTGATTTCTTTTCATTGGGGTTAATCAGGGTGGATATAAATTATGTATTTGGAGAATCACATGAAGACCAGTAACCTTGTGTGGTTGGTGCAATACAGTCCAGTAGTCAGGCCACTACATGTTGACATTTAGAATCATATCACTACATCTTCTCTGGTGCCAGGATAATTGATGATGCAGACGATAACGGTAATAGTTGATGATGATGTCAATTATGCAGATGAGGCAGATAGCCTTTATGATGATGATGCAGATGGTGATGATGATGATGATGATGATGATGATTATAATAGCACTAATTTCTGTCCCTATGTCTGTCTCTATAGTTGCTTCTGGAGCATCTGGAGTGCCTGGTGTCCAGGCATGAGCGGTCACTACGTATGACTGTGGTCAAGCGGCAGGCCCAGTCCCCCTCAGGCGTGTCCAGTGAGGTGGAGGTCCTTAAAGCGCTCAAGTCCCTGTTCGAGCACCACAAAGCTCTAGACGAGAAGGTAAGACCATACATTAGATATGTAGTCTATAGAATCTGCATGCACAGTAGCTATTCTTGGTAGAAGGGATTCTTCAATTGATGGTACAGTATATTTGACTGATGACAGTACGTACTGTATGGAGAGGCATTGCTAACATAGTGCCATCTTGGTATTGAATATTCTTTGTTTTGGCATAAGTCACCACCACAGCCACCCCACAGCCACCCGCCCTGCCACTGGCCCCAGCCTCTGCTCTGCCTCAGGCCTGTTGATTGATGGCCTCAGCCCTCTGTAAGATGTCACGCCGGCTGCTGTAATCTATTCAACCCTCCACAACAGACCCTATTATTTATAACGCGTCTCTCCTTGCCGCTGGACTGGGGAATAAAAGGCGTTTTTGATTCACGGGATGTTTTCTGCCCTGCGACGATCTGTCTGTGTGTTGCTGGGCTGTCCCGAGGAGTGGAGTGGAGTGGAGGGAGGGGGAATGACTGCCCTGTAATCCAGGCTCAGTCTCCTCAGAGAGGCCTTGATCCTAGCAGGCCACAGCCCCGGCCATGGAGCACCACGGAGCTCACCAGTAAATGCTCCGTCAGTAGCATGACAAATACCTCAACATGGTACATAGAGGAAGGCAGAGGAAGTCATACATTCACCCCCTTTGAGGAGAGGGGAGGAGGGGAGAGGAGGAGGGATGCGGAGGAGGGGAGAGGAGGAGTAGGGATGGGGAGGAGGTTAGAAGAGGAGGAGTAGTAGGGATGGGGAGGAGGGGAGAGGAAGAGGAGGAGTAGGGATGGGGAGGAGGTTAGAAGAGGAGGAGGAGTAGGGATGGGGAGGAGGGGAGAGGAGGAGGAGGAGTAGGGATGGGGAGGAGGGGAGAGAAGGAGGAGGAGGAGGGATGGGGAGGGGGGGAGAGGAGGAGGAGTAGGGATGGGGAGGAGGGAGGGAAAGCTGCTCCCAGCAACTGATGCTAAAAATCAAATAAAGCGGATACCCCTGGACAGAAGCTCAGGCCTGGCTTCAAGGCCAAGACAAAGTGTTACTGTTGGGCTGAAGGCTGAGGGAGAGAGGGAAGAGCGGCTCTCTCGCGGGAACACGGTATATCATGTCAACCCCGGGCTGAGGTGGGATGGTGGGGAGAGATAAATAGGCATATCTCACTGTTGTTTCCAACACTATCCATGCTATTTATCTGAGCGCTCAAAACCACACATCTACTGCCATGAACTGCTGGAGCAGAGCTCCATGGTAAGGTCCTACCAGAGGTTGTGTACAGTTACCCACTCATGGCGGGTGTTTTGTTTTCCTCAGGTGAGGGAGAGACTGCGGGTGTCGCTAGAGAGGGTCTCTGCATTGGAGGAGGATCTAACATCAGCCAACCAGGAGGTGAGAAACGTGTCACAGCATCATTTTCACAGGCACTCTGACTGTTTAAGTCAACTTTCAAAGTAGTTTGAGGTTGACAGTTCTACTTAGGAGGACTCTTATTCAGGGGCTAGTCATTCTGTCTTAACATGGAGTGTGGTGTGTGATGGGGTGAAGTATGGCATTGACAGATGAGAGCTGGCCCGTGGCGTTAGCAGGGTGGCGTAATGCCTCTGCCCCCCATTCTCTCTCTGCCATTCTCTGCCAGGGCAGATGGTCATGTTCCAGCTGAGAGGAGCCCTCAGACTGGCGCTCTACCGGAGCCAAATTAACCACTCTTCACTGCCAGAGGGAGGGAGGGAGAGAGGGAGGGAGGGGGGTGGAGAAAGAGGGGGAGAGGGAGAGAGAGAGATTTAAAATGCTGCTCTACCAGCCAAACAGGCCTTAGGAGGTGAGATGAAACCCTGGTCAAAGACTGATCTGCCCTGGCTATAGAAAACAAGTAAAGCTAGGGATGTGAGGGGATGAGAGGAGAGAGAGGTTATAAGGCGCCGTGAGATGGCGATATCTTTCACTTTGAGTTAGCCTAGTATTACCAGACTTGATGACCGATCCTGTATCCGCGTAGTGAATCATTTATGTAAGCTCGCGTGATCAGGCAGGTTGTATGAGGCTAAGTTTGAGCCATAGACATGCAGTGTAAAGTGCATCTCATTCGCTTAACCAAGTACAGTGTTACGCCTCAGCAGATATTTCACTGAGTCGAGACAGAGGTCTTTATTTGATGAAATAGTGTGACTATACTTCAATTGACTACAGTTGATACATGGTTAACTTTCTGCTGAGTCATGGTGAGACAGTCATCTGAGTGAGTGGGTGCTGAGGCCCAGTGATGGAGGCTGTGGTTAAATAAGCACTGCTGAATAGAAACGTCCACACTTCCACACGTCAGAGCCTCCGGGGAAGACGTTGGGTTCCAGTGGCTGCCTGCACCAGCTCCAGACTGTTAATTGATTTGGGATGGAGATCTGCCTCGAGTCGCACTCCTCTGGGGCTCCAGTCTGCAGATAACACCACCTGCAATCCTGGAGCCTCCCATAGGGAGCTGCACTGCCTGATGACATAGATGACCTTCGGCCTCTCAGTCTCAGGTGTTTAAGTGGTCCAGATTTGACCTCTCAGTCTCAGGTGTTTAAGTGGTCCAGATTTGACCTCTCAGTCTCAGGTGTTTAAGTGGTCCAGATTTGACCTCTCAGTCTCAGGTGTTTAAGTGGTCCAGATTTGACCTCTCAGTCTCAGGTGTTTAAGTGGTCCAGATTTGACCTCTCAGTCTCAGGTGTTTAAGTGGTCCAGATTTGACCTCTCAGTCTCAGGTGTTTAAGTGGTCCAGATTTGACCTCTCAGTCTCAGGTGTTTAAGTGGTCCAGATTTGACCTCTCAGTCTCAGGTGTTTAAGTGGTCCAGATTTGACCTCTCAGTCTCAGGTGTTTAAGTGGTCCAGATTTGACCTCTCAGTCTCAGGTGTTTAAGTGGTCCAGATTTGGCCTCTCAGTCTCAGGTGTTTAAGTGGTCCAGATTTGACCTCTCAGTCTCAGGTGTTTAAGTGGTCCAGATTTGACCTCTCAGTCTCAGGTGTATAAGTGGTCCAGATTTGACCTCTCAGTCTCAGGTGTTTAAGTGGTCCAGATTTGACCTCTCAGTCTCAGGTGTTTAAGTGGTCCAGATTTGACCTCTCAGTCTCAGGTGTTTAAGTGGTCCAGATTTGACCTCTCAGTCTCAGGTGTTTAAGTGGTCCAGATTTGACCTCTCAGTCTCAGGTGTTTAAGTGGTCCAGATTTGACCTCTCAGTCTCAGGTGTTTAAGTGGTCCAGATTTGACCTCTCAGTCTCAGGTGTTTAAGTGGTCCAGATTTGACCTCTCAGTCTCAGGTGTTTAAGTGGTCCAGATTTGACCTCTCAGTCTCAGGTGTTTAAGTGGTCCAGATTTGACCTCTCAGTCTCAGGTGTTTAAGTGGTCCAGATTTGACCTCTCAGTCTCAGGTGTTTAAGTAGTCCAGATTTGACCTCTCAGTCTCAGGTGTTTAACTGGTCCAGATTTGACCTCTCAGGTGTTTAAGTGGTTCAGATTTGATTTCTATTGTGCGTACTCTCAGAGCTGATTTATTTATGATGTTTCAATTGAGAGTTAAATAAATAGTGCAGTTGTTTTAAATACAGACCCGGCTCACATAAATGGAATGGGAGTAGATTCTGTAGAATGTGTCAGGAGGTTGATGAATTCCCCGCAAACCTCTGGGGCCTCTGGGCTTGGTCCCCCGCCAAGGGACCAATCCAACCTGCATAAGATCCTACAAAGGCTGCTGGGAGAGAGAGAGAGACTGGAACTTCTGTTACTCTATGTTATCCGGTCTCTCTTATTCATTTCCTGGTTGGAATTCTAGAGGGTATCCCCAAGGTGTCACTCACTCTGCAGTGAAAAATGAACCGGTGCTATAAGATTCAAGCCAACAGGCTTCCAGTGTTTGTGTGTGTGTTTGTGTGTGTTTGTGTGTGTTTGTGTGTGTGTGTGTGTGTGTGTGTGTGTGTGTGTGTGTGTGTGTGTGTGTGTGTGTGTGTGTGTGTGTGTGTGTGTGTGTGTGTGTGTGTGTGTGTGGTGGGTGTGTGGGTGTGTGGGTGTGTGGGTGTGTGGGTGTGACTGACTGATCTTAATTCAGAGGCATTGCCGCATATAGCAACCTGCTCCAGACCCTCGGCTCCACCAAATCAATCTTGTACACCGAGAGATTTCACGTCACCTTCCTGTCCAATCTCCTTTTGCTCCTTCACACTAAAACAGACAATTACTTATTGGAGAGGTAGAGAGGAAGGAAGTCAGGGAAGATGAAGGTATTGTGAGGGAGAGGAGTTTGAAAGATAGCGCCTTTCTGTTTAGCTGTGGCACTGTCTCCTGGTGTCTCCTGGTGTCCCCTGGTGTCTTCTGGTGTCTCCTGGTGTTTCTGATGTCTCCTGGTGTTTCTGAAGTCTCCTGGTGTCTCCGAAGTCTCCTGGTGTCTCTGATATCTCCTGGTGTCTCTGATGTCTCCTGGTGTCTCTGATGTTTCCTGGTGTTTCTGGTGTCTCCTGGTGTATCTGATGTCTCCTGGTGTCTCTGATATCTCCTGGTGTCTCCTGGTGTCTCTGGTGTCTCCTGGTGTCTCTGATGTTTCCTGGTGTCTCCTGGTGTTTCTGATGTCTCCTGGTGTTTCTGATGTCTCCTGGTGTATCTGATGTCTCCTGGTGTCTCCTGGTGTCTCTGATATCTCCTGGTGTTTCCTGGTGTCTCTGATGTCTCCTGGTGTCTCTGATGTCTCCTCGTGTCTCTGGTGTCTCCTGGTGTATCTGATGTCTCCTGGGGTCTCTGATGTCTCCTGGTGTCTCCTGTTGTCTCTGATGTCTCCTGATGTCTCTGATGTCTCCTGATGTCTCCTGGTGTCTCTGATGTCTCCTGGTGTCACTGATGTTTCCTGGTGTCTCTGATGTCTCCTGGAGTTTCCCGGTGTCTCTGATGTCTCCTGGTGTCTCCTGGTGTCTCTGATGTCTCCTGGTGTCTCTGATGTCTCCTGCTGTCTCTGATGTCTCCTGGTGTCTCTGATGTCTCCTGGTGTCTCTGATGTTTCCTTGTATCTCTGATGTTTCCTGGTATCTCTGATGTCTACTGGTGTCTCTGATGTCTCCTGGTGTTTCCTGGTGTCTCTGATGTCTCCTGGTGTCTCTGATGTCTCCTTGTGTCTCTGATGTCTCCTGGTGTCTCTGATGTCTCCTGGTGTCTCTGATGTCTCCTGGTGTCTCTGATGTCTCCTGGTGTCTCTGATGTATCCTGATGTCTCCTGGTGTCTCTGATGTCTCCTGGTGTCTCTGATGTCTCCTGGTGTTTCTGATGTCTCCTGGTGTCTCTGATGTTTCCTGGTATCTCTGATGTTTCCTGGTGTTTCTGATGTCTCCTGGTGTCTCTGATGTCTCCTGGAGTTTCCTGGTGTCTCTGTCTCCTGGTGTTTCTGATGTCTCCTGGTGTCTCTGATGTCTCCTGGAGTTTCCTGGTGTCTCTGATGTCTCCTGGTGTTTCCTGGTGTCTCTGATGTCTCCTGGTGTCTCTGATGTCTCCTGGTGTCTCTGATGTCTCCTGGAGTTTCCTGGTGTCTCTGATGTCTCCTGGTGTTTCCTGGTGTCTCTGATGTCTCCTGGTGTCTCTGATGTCTCCTGGTGTCTCTGATGTCTCCTGGTGTCTCTGATGTCTCCTGGTGTTTCTGATGTCTCCTGGTGTCTCTGATGTCTCCTGGAGTTTCCTGGTGTCTCTGATGTCTCCTGGTGTCTCTGATGTCTCCTGGTGTTTCTGATGTCTCCTGGTGTTTCCTGGTGTCTCTGATGTCTCCTGGTGTCTCTGATGTCTCCTGGTGTCTCTGATGTCTCCTGGTGTCTCTGATGTCTCCTGGTGTTTCTGATGTCTCCTGGTGTCTCTGATGTCTCCTGGTGTTTCCTGGTGTCTCTGATGTCTCCTAGTGTCTCTAATGTCTCCTGGTGTTTCTGATGTCTCCTGGTGTTTCCTGGTATCTCTGATGTCTCCTGGTGTCTCTGATGTCTCCTGGTGTCTCTGATGTCTCCTGGTGTCTCTGATGTCTCCTGGTGTCTCTGATGTCTCCTGGTGTCTCTGATGTCTCCTGGTGTCTCTGATGTCTCCTGGTGTTTCCTGGTGTCTCTGATATCTCCTGGTGTCTCTGATGTCTCCTGGTGTTTCTGGTGTCTCTGATGTCTCCTGGTATCTCTGATGTCTCCTGGTGTCTCTGATGTTTCCTGGTATCTCTGATGTTTCCTGGTGTTTCTGATGTCTCCTGGTGTCTCTGATGTCTCCTGGTGTTTCCTGGTGTCTCTGATGTCTCCTGGTGTCTCTGTCTCCTGATATTTCCTGGTGTCTCTGGTGTCTCTGATGTCTCCTGGTGTCTATGATGTTTCCTGGGCTTTGATGAGTTAAGATGAACTACTACTACTATATCAAAGGGAAAGATGGCCACTTTCAATTTGCTTCTGTAAACTTCAAATTTTTCTAATTTGAGAGCAGCCACAGCAGCAGGGCTCAGTCTATCATTTGTTATCCTGGGTGTCTGTCGGGAGGTGTGTGCGTGTGCGTGCGTGCGCCCCTTATTCCGAGAGCCAACAGTTTGATCTCTGTACCTGAAAAATGATAGACGCTCCCCAACGTGCCGGCCAAAATATAAGGAGGTGTAATTGCACCCCTCATTAAAAGAATGGAGAGAGAGAGAGAGAGAGAGAGAGAGAGAGAGAGAGAGAGAGAGAGAGAGAGAGAGAGAGAGAGAGAGAGACAGAGAGAGAGACACAGAGACACAGAGACACAGAGACACAGAGACACAGAGACACAGAGACACAGAGACACAGAGACACAGAGACAGAGAGACAGAGAGACAGAGAGACAGAGAGACAGAGAGACAGAGAGACAGCAATATGCAACAGCAAGCAAATCCACTGTCTGTGGATGAAATCTCAAACCCCGTGTTGGGATGTTGTCGAGGCTTAATGTAAAGGGAATCCTCCATTGTAATTGTGGAATAATCCTTCCCTGACATTTGCCCTCTTAGAATGAACATAATGTAATACTTGCATCTAGTGAGTGCCTCCATCTGTGCTGTAAAAAGTGGTGTTTTATAGTTGTATAGCTATAAGGCAGTCGTGTCGCATTTTCACATCAATCATTGTTTATTGATGGAGGTGTCATTGAATGCCCTCTAAGTCTTGAACGCAGCTCAACTGGATCGGTTGGTGAAACACCTGGCAACCGTATTGGATTCTCTCGCTGTGTTGTTTTATTGTGATGTCATCGCCTCCTTCTGAGAAATGTAATTATGTCGGACTCTCCGGGGTGCAGACACAGCCAAGTCATTGATCTGGGATTCCCACAAATGGGAAGTGTCCAACAAATATTCAGGCTTAACTTATTTATTGTAGACAGAGATGGCATTCCAATAACAGTAATACTGATACACTGTCTGGCTTTTACCGATCAGGACTGGAAGGCCCTATTGCAGCACTGCCTCAGTCTGTACAGTAGTATGATGTATTGCCATGTTTAGCAAAATAGAGTATTATACAGTAGATTCATGACTGTCATAGGCTGCTACACTATCCTTCCTGGATTCTTCTCTCTCTCATTGACGTCATAATATTGACATCTCCGATGGGGGGGAAAAAGGTCGGTTTGTTTCCTAAATCCAGATGAAATCCTGAGATTAAAGCCTAAAAAGATCCTGTGATCAGTGGTAATAGCAGCATGCTGTCGTTTTAATCACACTACCATAACCCTGTTTGTCTCCCAGCTGAGTCTCTTCTTTATGGTAAATCTGTCTATGTCTGTGCTCATGATTACATAACAATGGCTAGTGAGCATACTAATTCAAAGCACACACTATTTTACTGTGTACTGGATGACAGGCTACAGGTATTTATGACAATGCCATGGTGCATCTCTCTACTGTAGTTGTCATACAGTAAAATCACGGCTTTTGTACAAATATTTTCATACACAAAAATATGACAGTTATGCAAAAAAAAATATATGGTTAGCACATCATAAAACAATGACGGTCTTCTCCTAGTTTCAAGGTCTGGGAGGTTTCCCTGGAACTGACTTGTGAAGGCGGACCCTACAGGCATCATGTAGTCTCCCTGGTATTGCTGTCACTTGTCGTTAGTGATGGTGTAAAATGGCATGAGAAGTGAGTGGGCTCCATAAAGGAATTCATACCATGCTGTTTGTGCTGTCCAAGAATAGGTTGTAGTCCAACAATTTGGACAATTATAGCTGTGTCTCTACCCGGATATTCCCCCCCCCTTCCTCCCCCTCGGAAAGTCCTAATCAGCCGTCCCTGTCAGGGAAAAGCCTCAATATGCTTGTCATGTCACTGGTTTGTAGCCCCTGGCAACATGATTAAGAGTGAACACCAGATTCTTCAGGTGATAGAGAGAGAGAGGAGGGGTTCGCTGAACAAGATAATCATAGTGATCACGTTAATACCTAGACTTAATATGACTTAGCTGGCAGAGTAATGTTCCAGATATCTCTACACAGACAAGCTATAACAGTAGGAAATAACCTGTTAGTGGTCATTGAGTAAATATTTAGGTTGTTTGTGTTTTGGAAAGTGAATGAGATCCTGACCCTTGCCCTTAGTACATTTGAATATATTGTATCATCAGTTGTATTCCCCTCAGGCACTGACAGGGCAGCCCCATGCCTGGCTGGAGCTGACAATTGTGTGTGTGTGTGTGTGTGTGTGTGTGTGTGTGTGTGTGTGTGTGTGTGTGTGTGTGTGTGTGTGTGTGTGTGTGTGTGTGTGTGTGTGTGTGTGTGTGTGTGTGTGTGTGTGTGTGTGTGTGTGTGTGTGTGTGTGTGTGTGTGCACTTGTGCGTGTGCCTGCATGTGTGATTGACAGCTAGGCTGATCTCTGCTGTGTATTGTTATTCTAGACCTGTGTATTAATCTCTGTCCTGTGTCCCTCTCTGTGTATTGTTATTCTAGACCTGTGTATTAATCTCTGTCCTGTGTCCCTCCCTGTGTATTGTTATTCTAGACCTGTGTATTAATCTATGTCCTGTGTACCTCCCTGTGTATTGTTATTCTAGACCTGTGTATTAATCTCTGTCCTGTGTCCCTCTCTGTGTATTGTTATTCTAGACCTGTGTATTAATCTCTGTCCTGTGTCCCTCTGCAGATTGTGGGTTTACGGGAGCAGAATGCCCACATCCAGAGGAAGGTGGTGTCGGGGGACGGGTCAGAGGACATGCTGGAGGGCACTGATGCCAGCCAGAAGGTACATAGCAAGGTGGGCGTCCATTGCGTTTACTGTCCTTCTTTTTTTCCTGTCAATATCCACAGCTTTTTATTGTTGATTATTTATCTCACGTGTTACTATCATTACGTTGACAGGGCTAACACTCAACATTTCAGTTTTCACATCAACGTAAACGTGTCGGATATATATACTTTTCAACCACCATTTTCATTGTTTCAACACAGTTGTCCATTCAGAGTCTGTGTTATCAGTATCATCGCGGTATCAAGCATGTTATCATTTCACTAGCTCGATAGATAAAGGCCTTCACTGTCCGCACAGTGTCTTTGAGCAGCCAGCTAGGCAGCGTGAAGAACACCCACAATCAGGTGATGTGTACTGTACATGACCCCACCAGATTCCATTATACTGGAGATCCCATACTTCTGAATACATCTGCATACAAATGGTCCGAGATCAAATGTCCCATAATGCATCCACACTTCTATGATTAGTCAGACCAGAGTGAAACACAGTACCTTGAGCAGTCAAAGCGTAGAGAATTTCCCAATCCTCTCAGATATCAATACAGCACTTAGAATGCAGAAATCAACAGTGCCTTAGTCTCATAGAGGCTGCTACTGCAGAACAACAAACGGAGACATCAATGACAATTGAATTGTCGCTCTCGTCTCATGGTTTGGATGTGAGCTGAATCTCTAGGCTCGTGGATGAGCTCCACCTCGTGATGGGGACGCGTTGTCAGGAGTGTACGATTCAGTTGAGCCTGACTGGGCGACAGCTGTCTGTGGCCTGTCATTCTGCAGAGTAGAGGGGTGGGGATGAGGGTGGTTGGAAGGTTGAAACTCCCCGTCACACACACCCTCCTTGGGGTTAGTGAGAGGGGAGTCACTCACTGTCACCATGCTGAGGTTTGAAGAGGTAGTCATGGCAGAACCTCTTTAAGGTTTCATCCAGAGGTAGTGACACGGATGATCTGCAGGCCTAGTTTCTCCCGGTAGGCAGGGCAGAGCCTTCCTCTCCGTCTCACTGCTCCTGGTTAGAAGGGTGTTGGAGTAGAGTGAACACACAGGCTAACGCCATCGTCAGGCTGTTGTCACCCATGTAACAGGTGGAGGGGTGTGTGTGTTGTGTGTGTGCACGTGTTGCACCTGAATTAACCAAAAGATCATATCATGACGCTGGGCATAGAGCTAGCTTTACCTGACGGGCCTGCTAATGCAGTCAGACAGCCATGGCCTTTCCCTTCACTCTCAGTATCAACCATTTTTCTGCACTTCTAACCATCAAGACCTCAATATTATATAGTGATCGAATAGTAAAACCAAGAAGATTTAACCATAGAGGTAATCTTTTACAGTTAGCAATTTCAAAAGATAACGATAAAACCTAAGTTAGGCTAGCTTTTACTGACATGCCCAAGCTATGGCTGTTGGGCTCCCCCACTGCAATTTAGCAGCGCTGTAAAGTTGCTGTGATATATAGACAGCTAGACGTATAAAACGGGTCTAATTTAGCAAAAGGAAACGGTGCACAGTAGCTTGTTCCCTACCAGATCAATCTGCCTCGATGGAGAAACAATATTTAACTCCATGTCAATCCCTCCTAAAGGCATTGTTACGAGTGTCAAGTCCGCCTCGTACCCAACTGGATAACTCCCCTGCAGGCTTTACGAGTATACTCTCAGACGCGCCGCAATGAAGTTTTTATTTCGAGAACCGGCTGTATAACTTGTTATCTCTGGGAAAAGTTCAAACCAGCCTGCACTAAAAGCCTAGCTAATATAAATCCCAAAGTTTGTCCATTATGAGAGTAGACTGTTGTGTTGGTATTAAAACCAGTGGGCTGATTTAATGGGGCCTGTTGCCTTACATAGTGAATCATTGATCACAGGCAGTAGGGAGAGAGGCCCAATTAGGGATGTCTGGCCAGATGGATGGGTATGGACGGGCAACTGGCCCTGATACATGAGGATGGGTAGAGGAGGAAGAGAGAGAGGGGGGGGGGGGGGGGGGGTAGGAGAAAGAGAGAAGAGAACGAGAGATGGGAGAGGAGAGACAGATAGACAGAGAGAGGGAGAGGAGAGACAGATAGACAGAGAGAGGAAGAGGAAAATAAAAACATAACCCCCCTATCTCTGTGTCTCTCTCTCTCTGTGTCTCTCTCTCTCTGTGTCTCTCTCCCTCTGTGTCTCTCTCTCTGTGTCTCTCTCTCTCTGTGTCTATCTCTCTCTGTGTCTCTCTCTCTCTGTGTCTCTCTCTCTCTGTGTCTCTCTCTCTCCCTCCCTCCCTCCCAGAGTCAAACCAAATCATATTCCTAATGCAAGTACCAAACCAATCTCTCAATGCAGTCTGGAGTAATCTTCGTGCCTCCGTCACCCTGTGTGTGTGTCCATCTGAAATAAAACCAGAATAGGGGGCCAACAACCTCCAGCTGCTAAATATATTAGAGCGCTAATGCTATCTCTCTCGACTGGAAAATGCAGAGGTCTGAAGAGGGATCTAGTCTGATTCAAGGCCCTCTCAGCCTGTACTTCAGCACTCACTGCAGAAGGCTTGACTGGAATTATGTTGTTTCACCTCATCCATTTCAGTTCAGCTAGCTAAAACAGTTTTGTGTCATGGGACCTAACTGACATAAAGCATCCTTGAGTTGGTAGAAAAGCGCTGTATAACAAGGTTAAGGTCAATTCCATTATTTCAAATAAATCAATCCAAAAAAAATGAAATTGCTGAAAAGCTATTTTGAAATCCATTTAGAAATTCATAAGGACTTTTGATTCTTTACTTAGCTCCTGATTTGACTGAACGGAAATTGACTTTATACAGTAAGAGTCTCTCTCATTCCCTCTGCCCCTGGTCCTCCAGCGCCTGTCCAACGGCTCCATGGAGTCGGACCATGAGGCGGGCCAGGTGGTGGAGCTGCAGGACCTACTGGAGAAGCAGAACTATGAGCTGGCCCAGATGAAGGAGCGCATGTCCTCCCTGTCGTCCCGCGTCTCCGAGGTGGAGCAGGAGCTGGACACCGCGCGCAAGGACCTCATCAAGACAGAGGAGATGAGTACCAAGTACCAGAGGGACATCAAAGAGGTGAGGAGAGAGGTACATTCAAATGAGATGCACCCACTCTCTAAGGAGAGACACTCACACACGCACTGTTAGTTGAGAGTTAGAGTTGTTGAGAACATACATTAACAAACATGAGGGAAATATGCATTCACTCCCTCAACCTCCTCTCTGATGACTTAGAGGAGTTACTGCCTCAGACAATCTGGATGGTTCTTGGAAAAGTAATGTATCCAGGCTTCTTTCTACACATTGGTACTTAGAGATGGTCTCTACTCATCTGTCCTGTGCTATAGGCAGACCATGATAGTCACACAATCACTGGCCCCTCTTATTTGGAGGAGAATTGAATGTCTATCCAGTGATGTGAATCAGAATGTGACCTGGCTCTTGGACCACCTAGCTAGCGGCTAGCCCTGGTTGAGATTGCTATTGGTTGCTAATGATGATGGCAGGCTGGGCTCAGGGAGTGAGATCCAGCTAGTACACTGATCTCAGATCCTTTATCAGCCCAGCCCTGTCTAAGTAATTACCACTGTCTGAGAACAGTGTTATATCATAACAACACTGGAGGACATTTCCTTCCCCTCTATACACACACTCACTGAGACTCCATACAGGAAATGAACCGTAGGAGATTTAGAGAGATACTGTTTGTGCTGTTGAGAAGGAAATGTACTCAACTCTGTGTGTCTGTGCATTGTACGTGTACATCTGTGTGTGTGTGCGTGTGTGTGTGTGTGACTACAGGCTATGTGTCAGAAGGAGGACATGGAAGAGAGGATCGTCACTCTGGAGAAGCGGTACCTCAGCGCCCAGAGAGAGTCCACCTCCCTGCACGACATCAGTGACAAACTGGAGAATGAGCTGGCCAATAAGGAAGCCTTCCTCAGACAGGTCACTTACCCTCTTCCACCAATCCTAACTTTAACCATTAGAGTGGTGGGGGAGCTGGGGGGGGATACAACACTGAACTAAGATCAGCATCTGAGGGATACTTCTTCAACCTACAGCAGTGGTCCCCACTGACCCACTTTAAACCTTTGGTTTTAGGGTCACAACCCAGAAGGAATCAGAAGTGTCCCCACTGTGGGTTCCACCCACCTAGAAAAACCATGCCCTTTAGTACATGTGATCGCTAAGGCAAAACTCAATTCCATCTGGCGTCTCTGGTTTAACGAAACTCAATTCCATCTGGCGTCTCTGGTTTAACAAAACTCAATTCCATCTGGCGTCTCTGGTTTAACGAAACTCAATTCCATCTGGCGTCTCTGGTTTAACGAAACTCAATTCCATCTGGCGTCTCTGGTTTAACAAAACTCAATTCCATCTGGCCTCTGGTTTAACGAAACTCAATTCCATCTGGCGTCTCTGGTTTAACGAAACTCAATTCCATCTGGCGTCTCTGGTTTAACGAAACTCAATTCCATCTGGCGTCTCTGGTTTAACAAAACTCAATTCCATCTGGCGTCTCTGGTTTAACGAAACTCAATTCCATCTGCCGTCTCTGGTTTAACAAAACTCAATTCCATCTGGCGTCTCTGGTTTAACGAAACTCAATTCCATCTGGCCTCTCTGGTTTAAAGGAGATCTCCATGGGCTCAGGAGGCTGATCGTTCTCTACATTAAGGGAGTACCGTAGTCACAATAGCATACATATTTGCTGAAATCACCTGCGATCTGGAGAATAACACAGCGTTTGTTGCCAGTAGTGATCAAGGATAACTCTCGTCTTTGATTAATAAGAGTTTCTAACATTCTGAAACGAGAGAGCATCTTGACATTGTGTTTAACTCCAGCTGAGTCATTTGCGTATGGGTCAGGATTTTTATTGTAGTTACTTGAAGATGCTGTGTGGGTGGATGTGCATGGTTGCTGTGCCTGAGTTATTTGGTATTGTGAATAATGTTATGGTTAAGGAGGGGGAGCAATCACAGATACAACACTAACAGCTGAGCTCAAGGCAGATGGATTTTCATACATTTGTATTGCCAAGCTATAGAGAACACACACACACACACACACACACACACACACACACACACACACACACACACACACACACACACACACACATGAATCCACTTTGCTAGACAGAAAGTACTCCGTGCACATTTAAGCAATAAGGCCCGAGGATGTGTGGTATATGGCCAATAGACCATGGCTAAGGGCTGTTCTTATGGACGTCGCAACATGGAGTGCCTGGATACAGCCCTTAGCCGTGGTATATTGGCCATATGACACAAACCCCCGAGGAGCCTTATTGCTATTATAAACTGGTTTTCAACGTTATCAGAGCAGTAAAACTAAACATTTTGTCATACCCGTGGTATATGGTCTGATATGTCAGTCAATCAGCATTCAGGGCTCAAACCACCCAGTTTATAAAATGAAATAAACCATAAGCAATTTTCATGTGCAATTTTCTAAATTTACATTTTTCATCCAATGTTTGCCCTTGGTTTGTCTCTGGCATCGGTCTCTTGGTTCTTTCCAATGGCATCCTGGCCCATTCCCTTGCCACTAGGACATTTGGGCTAAGTCTAACTCTGAACTTCAATCAGGGAGAGTTGAATGATACTCCATCCAACAGAATTCTCAGCACTCACATCACACCACCACCCCTGCTGATCTGGTTTTTCGTGTTGCCGTGCCAATGGCCTAGCCCCAGGGCCTTGGCACTGACTGTTGGAGATGAGCCACTCAGGAGAGACAAAAAGGGAGACAGAAAGATTGCAGGAAGGATGGCGAGCGAGAGAGGATGCAGGGAATAATTTTTTTTCCCAAAGCTGAGTGCTGGGCCTGTATATACATACAGTAGTAGTAAACACACAGTATAGCAGAGAGACACACACATAGAGCCCTGGTCTGGCCCCTCCAGGCCCCCCACGGACCCTAGCCCACTCATGTCTAATTACTGGGCATGGGCTGCCAAGGCCAATGCTATAGGGGGGACGGGAGCTTCTGTTGCTGTTGGAGACAGCTGCCAAATAGTTCCTGGAAATGGAACAGCCTGAAACTGAGCAGAGCCAGGAGGAAGATTGACTGGGACATAGGGAAACAGAGGTTTTACTTTGTCTCTACTGCTGTACCTTAAATGATGTATACTAGGAGTGTGCATCTTTTCCTTTCAAGACGATTCGATACATATCTAGATACAAGGGCTCTAATACGATATAGGAACGATACATTTAGTTTGAAACGATTCGGGGCACATCGGTTTGAGTAGAGAACGAATCGATGCAATTTGATGCGGTACGATTAGATGCAGAAACATTTGTTGCATAAACACATTCATTTTCACATTCAATATCTGCTGCTGATGGAGCTCATGAGCTGGACCTCTCTGAGCTGAATCTGTATAATCTGACGTGTGTGTGTGTGTCTTTGTAAATTATGTATGTCTATGATGTATGTACTATGAAGGCATCTGAGCTACGCCACCCCACTATCAGATTAGGGGTGGCAATGTTTTTTGTCCCCCCACTTTGGTTATGAAATCACCATCCTCCACTAATTAACTTGTCATTTTTGCAGATTAAGTGTTTGATCTAGTAATGTATCAATATGTATCGTTTACAAATGAGCTATGACATGGGCAATGAATATAGAGCACAATTTTGGATTTCACCCCAATCTCCAAATCGAATGGTTTTGACCATTTGGACATTTTTACGGAGCGAGATTATTTTCTCCTCTTGCTTCGGCCATGCAGTGAGCCTCACAAAGTGATTTCTGTCCTCGTTATGAAATAATCAACTTTTCCCTGTTTATAAAAAATAAACAAAAAAAACATATACACTGAATGTTTTAAACAGAAAACTACCAAAACCTTTGCTGTTGGTGAACCTGAACAATCAAAATCAAATCTATTGTAAAACCCGTTCAGCAGGTATAGCCAGATGAGAGTTATGTCTCCGGTAGTTTCATTTTATTCCAGTAAAACACCATTTTCAACAGCACATAGATAACAATAACCTAGCAAATTACAGAGGTTGTCATTCGATTAATAAAGCCTAATATCACGCAAGCTATTTTAGCGTTTGAATGCTGAAGGTGCCGCGTAAATGTGTAAGATCAGGAACAAGCGCCGACCTCGCGTTGGTCAGTTTGCGAAACTGGGAACGGTACGCAGTTTGACTAGGATACTGATATTGCCCGGGGTTGTTCAGCTTGTTAAATGACTTGTAGATCAATGACTGTCAACACAGTTACAGTTGATGTTGGAAGTTTACATACACCGTAGCCAAATACATTTAAACTCCGTTTTTCACAATTCCTGACATTTAATCCTAGTAAAAATTCCCTGTCTTAGGTCAGTTAGGATCACCACTTTATTTTAAGAATGTGAAATGTCAGAATAATAGTAGAGGGAATGATTTATTTCAGATTTTATTTCTTTCATTACATTCCCAGTGGGTCAGAAGTTTACATACACTCAGTGTTACGTCCATCGTCGGAATAAGACCAAAGCGCAGCGTGGAAAGTGTACATCTTAATTTATTTTCGAATGAACACCAAAAAACACCAAAAGATCAACGAACGTAACGTTCTGCAGGGCTATACAGCTACAGTGCAAAAACAACACCCCACAAACTAGGGTGGAAAAACAGGCTGCCTAAGTATGATTCCCAATCAGAGATAACGACAGACAGCTGCCTCTGATTGGGAACCATACCCGGCCAACAAAGAAATAGAAAACTAGAATGCCCACCCAAATCACACCCTGACCTAACCAAAAAGAGAAATAAAAAGGCACTCTAAGGTCAGGGCGTGACACTCAGTTAGTATTTGGTAGCATTGCCTTTAAATTGTTTAACTTGGGTCAAACGTTTCGGGTAGCCTTCCACAAGCTTCCCACAATAAGTTGGGTGAATTTTGGCCCATTCCTCCTGACAGAGCTGAGTCAGGTTTGTAAGCCTCCTTGCTCACACACGCTTTTTCAGTTCTGCCCACAAATTTTCTATAGGATTGAGGTCAGGGCTTTGTGATGGCCACTCCAATACCTTGACTTTGTTGTTCTTAAGCCATTTTGCCACAACTTTGGAAGTATGTTTGGGGTTATTGTCCATTTGGAAGACCGATTTGCGACCAAGCTTTAACTTCCTGACTGATATCTTGAGATATCAATCTATCCACATAATTTTGCTGCCTCATGATTCAATCTATTTTGTGAAGTGCACAAGTCCCTCCTGCAGCAAAGCACCCCCAAGTGTCCCACTTTTTCCTCCAAACATAACGATGGTCTTTATGGCCAAACAGTTCTATTTTTGTTTCATCAGACCAGAGGACATTTCTCCAAAAAGTACGATCTTTGTCCCCATGTGCAGTTGCAAACCATAGTCTGGCTTTTTTATGGCGGTTTTGGAGCAGTGGCTTCTTCCTTGCTGAGCGGCCTTTCAGGTTATGTCGATATAGGACTCGTTTTACTGTGGATATAGATACTTTTGTACCCGTTTCCTCCAGCATCTTCACAAGGTCCTTTGCTGTTGTTCTGGGATTGATTTGCATTTAACGCACCAACGTACGTTCATCTCTAGGAGACAGAACGCGTCTCCTTCCTGAGCAGTATGGCGGCTGCATGGTCCCATGGTGTTTATACTTGCGTACTATTGTTTGTACAGATGAACTTGGTACCTTCAGGCATTTGGAAATTTCTCCCAAGGATGAACCAGACTTGTGGAGGTCTACAATTTTTTTCTGAGGTCTTGGCTGATTTCTTTTGATTTTACCATGATGTCAAGCAAAGAGGCACTGAGTTTGAAGGTAGGCCTTGAAATACATCCACAGGTACAATTGACTCAAATTATGTAAATTAGCCTATCAGAAGCTTCTATAGCCATGACATTATTTTCTGGAATTTCTGTTTAAAAGCACAGTCAACTTAGTGTATATTAACTTCTGACCCACTGGAATTGTGATATAGTGAATTATAAGTGAAATAATCTGTCTGTAAACAATTGTTGGAAAAATGATTTGTGTCATGCACAAAGTAGAAGTCCTAACCGACTTGCCAAAACTATAGTTTGTTAACAAGAAATGTGTGGAGTGGTTTAAAAACTAGTTTTAATGACTCCAACCTAAGTATATGTAAACTTTCGACCTACAACTGTACATGCAGTTGGACACTGAAGGAGAGGACCCATCAGCTGTTGCGAAAGATGAGAGGTATTTTCAGAAGATAGAATGTAATATGAGCAGAACATTTTAGTGAACCAGCGATTCGTAATGTTTTAATAGATATTCTGACCGATCCAAGCTGTATTTGGATCAGTTTAGGGTCCGTGGAACGATGGACTTGTATCTTAAACATTTGATTAGGGGACTGATGCGTATCGGTGAATCATTACATCCCTAATGTATACTCTATGTAGTAGAAGGTTGTATGTGTTTCTGATATAGAATAACTTCAGTGTATACACATTCGGTTCTATATGTATTACATGTGACTTAGTCTGTCCAGAAATACTCAGAAAGCTCTCTTGAGATTGGCATTGAGTGGTACTCTATGTGTGATACGGGTCAGGGTCATAAGTCACAATGTTTCCCCCCTGTGTGTGTGTTTCCCTGTGTGTATGTGTGTGTGCAGATGGAGGATAAGAACAGGCAGCTGCTGGAGCGTTTGGAGCTAGCAGAGCAGAAGCTGCAGCAGACCATGAGAAAGGCTGAGACCCTGCCAGAGGTGGAGGCTGAACTAGCCCAGAGGATAGCAGCACTCACCAAGGTGAGAGGACACACACACACACACACACACATACACGGTCACACACACATAAACACACGTGTATGCATGCAGACACAGACGCAGCACACGTTGCTCCCATCATTAAAGTAACTCCAGTGCTTCCAGATTTCTATGAAATACGACCTAAAATTAAATACAATATGAGTGAAATAGTTTCCTTCCCAAAAATGTTTTAAATAATTGTTAAAAAGCATATTTTCTGTGTTGGAATGTTATGGGCATACCGCAACAACTGAATGGTGTGGGCGTATACCGGTCATATAAAATATTCATGCAAGTAGACCGCTGATTGGCAAGCTCATCCTCCAGGAGGAAATAACAAGCAGTTTTGAAACAGTCTGTTTGAGATACAGTACACGTTTGAGGTAGGGTTTTGTATGTGTTCTTTTCCAATTTATGCTTTGGCCACAAATACGAGGGATGAGGATGAGTAGGATGAGTCAACAAAATTATTTGTGTATGAGTTAACAGGATATGAACTTTTAAAAGTGAGATTTTCCCTGGACAGTTACTTTAACCGCTCCATCATATTCTAGGAGAGTTCATTTCAAAACTGCTTATGTATAACTGATTATCATCATACATGTAGAATATTCCGGAGTGAGTCTTTTCAATAATGTGTTGTTTGTTATGTGTTAGTACTGTATGTGCAGGCTATGCATGCAATCACCTCTGACCCTGTAATATGTTCCTCTCCTCTCCTGCTGCCCCATAGTCTGACTCGAGCTCCGCCTCCTCTCCTGATGATTATCAGTTTGTTATGGAAGCTAAACTCCAAGACATGAACTCCATTCTTAGGAAGGTAGTCCCACAGGGTGCCACAGTACTGTCGCTAACTACTAGACTACATAAAAAAAAAAATCCATGCTGGTTTTATTTCTTTCTGTTGTCACGAGTCATTGTACTGAGATTGCTTGTGGGGATATTTGTTTTTCCTTGTGTCCGTAGGCAGGGTTGAAACTGTGGGGAAAGCTGCATGTCACTGGCTGGGCTCATTGCTAGTAGACTTAACTGCTGCAGCAACTGCTTGTGACCTGGCCCTTCTCTCACCCCTCTCTCTACCTGTGCTTTGGTGATCTATCTGTTCCATCTGAGACTGGAGGAGTAGAGGCTTTTGGCTCTGTCTTGTCTTGTTGCCCCTGCATTATGTGTCTGTGTTTCCCTCCATGGCTGCTAAACTGGCGGGTCACTGTGCCCCCTGCCCCCCTTTCTCTCTCCCCCCACCCCTGTCTGTGTGGTGGCCCCTGCAGGCAGAGGAGCGTCACGGCAGCATCGAGGAACGCATGAGGCACCTGGAGGGCCAGCTGGAGGAGAAGCACCAGGAGCTGCTCAGAGTGAGTCACCCCCAGGGGACTATGCTAACATGCTAGGCTAGGTTATGCTACATGATGCTACATGACACCTGTGTGCTGACCATGGGCAGCCTAGCGTGCTAGCTGCCATAAGGCTAGTATGCTAGGCTAGGTTATGCTACATGATGCTACATTCCACCTATTTGCTGACCATGGGCAGCCTAGCACGCTAGCTGCCATAAGG
Source organism: Salvelinus fontinalis (assembly GCF_029448725.1). NCBI lineage: Eukaryota > Metazoa > Chordata > Actinopteri > Salmoniformes > Salmonidae > Salvelinus > Salvelinus fontinalis. Next base: position 12,529,922 of record NC_074675.1, on the reverse strand, counting down.
CTAGTATGCTAGATTAAGCTACATGCTGCCCATCACAGACTGGCTTCATTGCACCTGCTCCTCATAGAAGTTTAAGAGAATGACTTTGCACTATCCAGGTGACTTGTTTCAGTATTTTACAACATTAGAGTGGTTAGAAAATGTACTCGTGTGGTAAGACATACTGTCACGCTTCTGCTTTTGAAAGTCACACACTTTGTATTTCTTGTCCCTCTCAGGCTCGGCAGAGAGAAAAGATGAACGAGGAACACAACAAGCGCCTGTCGGACACGGTGGACAGACTTCTTACAGAGTCCAACGAACGTCTTCAGCTCCACCTGAAAGAGAGGATGGCTGCTCTGGAAGAGAAGGTTAAACATGGAGACCACGTTAATACCAATATGTCATAAAGTTTTATTTCAGATGAATTTGAGGAAATGGCCATAGATTGACTGGAATACTTCTCTTTCCATTTCAGAATGTTTTAATACAAGACTCGGAATGCTACAGAAAACAGTACGAGGATTCAATCCATGAAAAAGTAAGTCCCCCCCGATCAGTTTTGAATTTTACATGAGGTTGGTTTAATAAAGTGCTTTTTAATAGATAAATAATGATCTGGGTGTTGGACTTTGGGTTTAATTTGTTATCATCTTCTCCATTGAATATTCACAAGAAACCGTTGCTCTCGGTTCAGATAGTGAGATAGAAATCCATAACCAGGCAGAGTACGAGAACTGACTAGCAAGTGCTGTCCAATCATGTTGTGGAGATTGAAATTGCAATCCAGGGTTTTACGGTAATGAATAAGAAACTTCACAAGGTTTTCTGTACACCTCATGTCGTCCCTGTTTCCCGGCTTCCCTCCAGACTCATCTGGCAGATGAGATAGACAAGCTGAGATCAGAGTTGGACCAGTTCCGACTGAGAACAGGCTCACTCACAGAACCCACTCTGTCACGGTATGGGTGAGTTTGTAGGACAGTGTGTGTGTGTGTGTGTGTGTGTGTGTGTGTGTGTGTGTGTGTGTGTGTGTGTGTGTGTGTGTGTGTGTGTGTGTGTGTGTGTGTGTGTGTGTGTGTGTGTGTGTGTGTGTGTGTGTGTGTGTGTGTGTGTGTGTATATACACTGAGTGTACAAAACATTATGAACACCTTCCTAATATTGAGTTGTACCCCCCCTATTTTGTCCTCAATTCATCGGGGCATGGACTCTACAAGGTGTCGAAAGCGTTCCACAGGGATGCTGGCCCATGTTGACTCCAATGCTTCTCACAGTTTTGTCAAGTTGGCTGGATTTCCTTTGGGTGGTGGACCATTCTTGATACACACGGGAAACTGTTGAGCGTGAAAAACCCAGCACAGTTGCAGTTCTTGACACAAACCAGTGCCCCTGGCACCTACTACCATACCCTGTTCCAATGCACTTAAATATTGTGTCTTGCCCATTGGCACACAAGGCACACATACACAATCCATGTCTCAATTGTCTCAAGGCTTAAAAATCCTTCTTTAACCTGTCTTCTCCCCTTCACCTACACTGATTTGAAGGGATCATGGCTTTTATCTGGATTCACCAGGTCATTCAATGTCATGGAAAGAGCAGGTGTCATTAATGTTTTGTACTCTCAGTGTAGTTTGTGTGTGTGTGTGGGTGTGGGTCTGGTTGGGGGACTCCTTTTATTTTTCCACTGACAGAATGTGTGATAAAGTCCAAATAACTGGGCTGGAGTTCTGTGATGACAGCAGCTGTCATGATCTCCTGATTGTCCTCTTCAGTCACAACTCATTAGAAAAGCAATTTGCCACCGGTTGAAAACCACACAAGCACTGACTGTTGATTCCTTACAAATTAACATGATGCGTCACAACACTGTCTTCCTACTAGATAAAGAAGCAGGCCATTTTAAACAAGCAGATCCTCTTGGTTTTGGTATTATTTTTTGCACAATATCTGCAATTTCAATACTGCCTTCAGTTTGAACAAAGTTGATGTTACTGTGTCTGACATGCATGTTCTCTCTCTCTCTCTCTCTCTCTCTCTCTCTCTCTCTCTCTCTCTCTCTCTCTCTCTCTCTCTATCTCTCTATCTATCTATCTATCTATCTATCTATCTATCTATCAGGTCTCACCTGGACACGTCGGGGGAGCTCCGCTTCTCCCTGGGCTCCCTGGCTGAGACCCAGTCAGACCACTACCGGTCAGCCAAGGTCATCCGCAGGCCCAGGAGAGGACGCATGGGTCTCCGCAGGGACGAGAGCAAGGTCAGGAACTAGTCTCTCTCTGGTCAGCCCTGGCTGAGGTAGAGGCAGTAGTAGGACTATTCTATCCATTAAGCCAGGAAAGCTTAAACAAGTACAGATAAAGTCTTTGAACTCAGGTCTGCATGGTTGCATGGAGCCAGACTGTTAGCATTAGCACGACAGAGGGAAACCTGTTGGAGATGGGTGTGATTGGTTAGCATTGCCTTTGAGGATCATTGTTATAAAGTGCTACTGTTACAGTGTCTCAGGTTTGAAGACTGAAATAACCTGGAGATAAATACTGACATTCAGCAGTAATCTTAGAAGCTTGTTTTAGCATATTTTTTATTTTTATTAAAAACTCTTTAATGGCTTGTTAAGATCCTTTGGGACGTATTAAAAGTCAAGCCTCATTATTTTGTCTGATGAAAGTTGAATTAGTAGAGACATTTTAGGCTCCCTGAAGCTGACAGCTTTACTTAGCCTATTATTTTATAAAACCAAAATACTGCATTGAATGTATTAATCATAATGTGTGCTGTAATATTTGTACAGTGCAAAAACATATTCAAGTCTCTTTACATTAAAATGTCACATCTCTCTACAGTTATGTCATCCTGCCCATGATGTTTTACCAGGATAACCTCAAGAACACTCCCTTCCCTTGATTAGTGCACACTTCCCTTGATTAGTGCACACTTCTGTATCTGTAAACCCACCCTCCCCTACAGGCTAAGTCACTGGGGGAGCACGAGTGGCGCTCTCAGCAGCTAGGCATCCTGGGTAGCCACCCCTTTGAGAGTGAGATGTCTGACATGTCGGACATTGATGACGATGACCGGGAGACTATGTTCAGCTCCATGGACCTGCTGTCCCCCGGCGGTCACTCAGACGCCCAGACCCTAGCCATGATGCTGCAGGAGCAGCTGGACGCCATTAACAAAGAGATACGGTACGGGACCTTAACCCTGCTCTAATTGAACAGAACATGCTAGGGACCAGACATTTACCTGACTTTAACCCTGCTCTTATTGGACAGACCATGCTAAGGACCAGACATTTACCTGACTTTAACCCTGCTCTTATTGGACAGACCATGCTAAGGACCAGACATTTACCTGACTTTAACCCTGCTCTTATTGGACAGACCATGCTAAGGACCAGACATTTACCTGACTTTAACCCTGCTCTTATTGGACAGACCATGCTAAGGACCAGACGTTTAGCTGACTTTAACCCTGCTCTAATTGGACAGACCATGCTAGGGACCAGACATTTACCTGACCTTAACCCTGCTCTAATTGGACAGACCATGCTAAGGACCAGACAGTTACCTGACCTTAACCCTGCTCTAGTTGGACAGACCATGCTAAGGACCAGACATTTACCTGACCTTAACCCTGCTCTAATTGAACAGACCATGCTAAGGACCAGACATTTACATTTATAAAAACTGTTCGCTTCCTGGTCAGGTCTCATTGCCAGGAAACACCCCTTGTGACTGATCTTTATGTAAATCAAGTTGTATGTTATGTGGATAAAGTTCCTTGGGAAACATTACTGACACATTGATTTAATTAATCCATGTTGGTCACTTCATTGTTGTTTGGTAAAATATGCCTCTTAGTGCTTGACATGAGGGAGAGTTTATGGGTGTTGGCCTAGCTTTCTCCACCCCTAAGGCTGGCTCATCCTATCAGTGGGCTCCGTGCCTCAGGTTTCTGTGGCAATGAAATTGATTTAATGAGACAGTAATTGATTGGATATCCAGGGATGTGTGTGGACACACTTGTCTTCAGGGCTGAAGCTTGTTGGCTCTTGTCTGCAGAGTGTGATGCCCTGTCTAGATGAATTAAACACAAACCTCAGATACTGCCAGTTACAGTACCTAGAAAAGCTGCGAGGAGCTGACACTGATATACTGTAGTTTTATTCAAGTATTGATCATTTACCCACTTAGCTGTCAGAACAATCTATTGTATTAAGATGATAAACACTTGGTTAACATTGGGAGCCTGACACAGTTGGAAATCAAACAACAGTATTTACTGGTTTGGGCTTATTCAAGATACAAGGCATGTTACTTGCTTGTTAATATTGGACTGATCTTCTTGTCTGGGGATTAGCCAAGTATTATTTCACACAACCCTAAGCTTAATTGACATTTTAAAGTGAAGTGTTGTTAATTTACCTAAGGCCTTTATTGTTTTTTGCTTATAAGCACAATCGATAGAGACATGCCTCATCGGGGTGATTTCTGGGTAAGAATATGCTGAGTTGGAATACGATTTCAGCTCCGATGGCAGAAGCCTTGTGAATTAAATTCTAAATTAATTAGTGTTGTGAGGTAGTGTTGTGCGCCTATATGGTTTATGGGTAATGAACTTTTTTTCTCCCGGCTTTGTCTTTAAGAGGAGCCCTATGGGTCTGCAGTGGGGATTTCCATGAACATCCAGAGAATTGAACCACAAAGGTCCAAGGGATTCTGAGAATTCTCAGAGTCCTGTTGGGTGAATGATCTTTCTATATATTCAGTGGCTGAATACAGCTGTGAAATAAGTCTGATCAATCCCTCCCTCCCTCTCTGCCTCCCCCTCTCTCCCAGACTGATCCAGGAGGAGAAGGAGTCGACAGAGCTGCGGGCGGAGGAGATAGAGAACCGTGTGGCCAGCGTTAGCCTGGAGGGTCTCAACCTGGCCCGTATGCACCACCCCGGAGCCTCCATCACCGCCTCAGCCACCGCCTCCTCCCTGGCCTCTTCCTCCCCGCCCAGCGGACACTCCACCCCCAAGCTGGACCACCGCAGCACCGCAGACATGGAGCGCATGGGTATCATGACACTGGTACGCTGCTGGAGTCAGGACGGGCTGTGGGTGTGGTGGGGGGTGTATGTACGAGTGTATCCCAGTCTTGACGAAGGCTACCACAGCCGTATCAGGCTCTGTCTGTATTGTGGTGCAGGACAGGGCCAATAGAAGCACCTGGGATCAGCATTCAGTATGCTGTGTTTGACCTCTCATTCTTTGTTCTCAGCCTTGCTCTTTCAATAGACCTCATACGACTACTTCACCTGAGCTGCCCTTGATTATGCTATAACAGAGAGTTAACTCAATTTGATGGTAAACTAGTAACCTCAAATGACCCCGTACCAGATTTCAAAGCAGCTCTGATAGATTTTTTTTCATTAGCCAGCCATTTGTAAAAGCATGTGTTGGCTTTCTTTCAACTTAATTTAGATGGTGTTCTTTCCTTGATGGATTGAGTTGCATAATCTATCTGGCTGGGGTTCATTACTCCTTCATCAAGCTTGGCTTGGTTTGTGTGTGTTGTAGATACCAGGATGTGATAGTCTGTGCTATGTTTGTTTACTATGTTTTAAGGACTTCAGAAGATTTTTATGTTTTGCCACTATTGTCCTATTGAGCAATAAAAGTACTGTCTGTTAGGTCAGTAAAAGTACTGTCTGTTAGGTCAATAAAAGTACTGTCTGTTAGGTCAATAAAAGTACTGTCTGCTAGGTCAATAAAAGTACTGTCTATTAGGTCAATAAAAGTACTGTCTACATTAGGTTAGCTTGTTGCAACATGTCCCTGTCATGTGCCTTGGTACATTGGTTGTTTTTACTAGTGTGTAGCTCTGGCTGCTCCAGCTTCAGATGGAGACAATACTACCAAGGAAAAAAGGTCTGCCCTGATGAATACCCAGATGACATTATTGAATGGCAGGCTAGAAATACACGCATTAGAATGAATTGATCAGTTGACTGTGTGTGCCGCCGATAGAGGATTTTTCTCTGTCTGTCTGTCTGTCTCACACACACACACACACACACACACACACACACACACACACACACACACACACACACACACACACACACACACACACACACACACACACACACACACACACACACACACACACACACACACACACACACACACACACACACACACACACACACACACACACACACACACACACACACTGACACTGACACTGACACTGACCCAGGACTGTAGCGCTCCAGATGTCCCCATCATAAGGAGTCTGTCTCTTTTTTTCTATCCTCCACTGCACAAAAAGTATTCAAATCCCCACAATCCATCCAGCCATCCATCCAGCCATCCAGCCTTCCACCAGCCAGCCATCCAATCAGCCAGCCAGCCAGACAGACAGCCAGCCAGACGGTCTCAGACAGAGATTGTTGCCAATACCCAGGGGCTTTTAAAGAATGAGCCTTTGGTTTTATTGACCTCTCAAATGAATAGTGACAAAGCAGGTTATTTTGTCAATAAATCACTGTAACTGATTGTGTGGTGTAATGTGTAATTGACAGGTTATGTGCCCACCTGATGGTATATCGGCTAGCCATGTCTATAACTATACATGAGGTGTTTCTGTATGGGGGAGGACATTTAGTTTAATCTTACTGATTTACTGTAAACTGCTGTTTTCCTTTTCTTTCCTGTCCTCCACCCTGCAGCCCAGTGATCTGAGGAAACACAGGAGAAAGGTACAGTACTAATGATATGTTCATTTTATTACATTAGACATTTCAAATTCATAGTACCTCTGTCTTCCTGTAGATGACTGTCATGATCTGGTGTATCCTTGTCATTATTGGACTCTGAAGACCTATAAGCAATAGTGTTGTAGAGATTGATGTGTGAGGTGCTACTATAGTGTAGTAACAGTGTTGTAGAGATTGATGTGTGAGGTGTTACTATAGTGTAGTAACAGTGTTGCAGAGATTGATATGTGAGGTGCTACTATAGTGTAGTAACAGTGTTGTAGAGATTGATGTGTGAGGTGTTACTATAGTGTAGTAACAGTGTTGTAGAGATTGATGTGTGAGGTGTTACTATAGTGTAGTAACAGTGTTGCAGAGATTGATGTGTGAGGTGTGACTATAGTGTAATAACAGTATTGTAGAGATTGATGTGTGAAGTGTTACTATAGTGTATTAAAAGTATTGTAGAGATTGATGTGTGAGGTGTGACTATAGTGTAATAACAGTGTTGCAGAGATTGATGTGTGAGGTGGTACTATAGTGTAATAACAGTGTTGCAGAGATTGATGTGTGAGGTGGTACTATAGTGTAATAACAGTATTACAGAGATTGATGTGTGAGGTGTGACTATAGTGTAATAACAGTATTGTAGAGATTGATGTGTGAGGTGTTATTATAGTGTAGTAACAGTGTTGTAGAGATTGATATGTGAGGTGTGACTATAGTGTAGTAACAGTGTTATAGAGATTGATGTGTGAGGTGTGACTATAGTGTAGTAACAGTGTTATAGAGATTGATGTGTGAGGTGTGACTATAGTGTAATAACAGTGTTCTAGAGATTGATGTGTGAGGTGTGACTATAGTGTAGCAACAGTGTTGTAGAGATTGATGTGTGAGGTGTTATTATAGTGTAATAACAGTATTGTAGAGATTGATGTGTGAGGTGTTATTATAGTGTAGTAACAGTGTTGCAGAAATTGATGTGTGAGGTGTGACTATAGTGTAATAACAGTATTGTAGAGATTGATGTGTGAAGTGTTACTATAGTGTAATAACAGTGTTGCAGAGATTGATGTGTGAGGTGGTACTATAGTGTAATAACAGTATTACAGAGATTGATGTGTGAGGTGTGACTATAGTGTAATAACAGTATTGTAGAGATTCATGTGTGAGGTGTTATTATAGTGTAGTAACAGTGTTGTAGAGATTGATATGTGAGGTGTGACTATAGTGTAGTAACAGTGTTATAGAGATTGATGTGTGAGGTGTGACTATAGTGTAGTAACAGTGTTATAGAGATTGATGTGTGAGGTGTGACTATAGTGTAATAACAGTGTTCTAGAGATTGATGTGTGAGGTGTTACTATAGTGTAGCAACAGTGTTGTAGAGATTGATGTGTGAGGTGTTATTATAGTGTAATAACAGTATTGTAGAGATTGATGTGTGAGGTGTTATTATAGTGTAATAACAGTATTGTAGAGATTGATGTGTGAGGTGTTACTATAGTGTAGTAACAGTGTTGTAGAGATTGATGTGAGGTGTTACTATAGTGTAATAAATCTCTACAATACTGTTATGTGTGAGGTGTGACTATAGTGTAATAACAGTATTGTAGAGATTTATGTGTGAGGTGTGACTATAGTGTAATAACAGTTTTGTAGAGATTTATGTGTGAGGTGTTATTATAGTGTAATAACAGTATTGTAGAGATTGATGTGTGAGGTGTGACTATAGTGTAGTAACAGTATTGTAGAGATTTATGTGTGAGGTGTTACTATAGTGTAATAACAGTGTTGTAGAGATTTATGTGTGAGGTGTTACTATACTAGTTTTATAAGAGCTACTAACAGGTCTCTTCACCTCTCCACGGTCAGATTGCGGCCACCGACGATGACGGCCAGGACAAGGCTACCATCAAGTGTGAGACGTCCCCTCCCCCCACGCCACGGACCGTACGCATGACCCGCACACTGCCAGCCTCCTCACACAACGAGGCCCGAGGGTATGTTTCACTTATAGCGCTCACACACACACACACACACACACACACACACACACACACACACACACACACACACACACACACACACACACACACACACACACACACACACACACACTCCACCTCCTCTCTCCTGACGATAGTTTGAGACAAATGATCTCTCACCCAAGTTGTATCTTTTTCCTTGACCATGTGTGTGTGTGTGTGTGCGTGCGTGCGTGTGTGTGCATATGTGTGCGTGTGTTTGCAGCATTCCTGCCAACCTGGAGGCAGAGGCCAGTGCTCTGAGCAGCGTAGCCAGCAGTCAGGACTCCATCAACAAGCAGCCCAAGAAGAAGGGCATCAAGTCCTCCATCGGACGCCTGTTTGGCAAGAAGGAGAAGACCAGACTGGCACAGCTGCATGCCCACAGGGAGGCCATCGGGCAGAGTCAAGGTACTGGGCTACCAGCACCTCTCTGATATGAGTTGCTCTTTTATCTGTTCTATGTACGCTTTGGTTAATGAGTAGTCATTCATTTACATTGACATTTTAGTCATTTGGCAGTTTATCAGACGTTCTGATCCAGAGTGACTGACAGGAGCACGCAGGGTTTAGTGCCTTGCCAGGGGGATAATACTTTCTCAAATCAAATTGGATTTATCACATGCACCGAATACAACAGGTGTAGACTTTACAGTCAAACGCTTGCTTACGAACATTTCCAAACAATTCAGAGTAAAATAAATGATGATTAAAAATAAAATAGAGGAGTAAAATAAGAGCTATATACAGGGAGTACCAGTACCAGATCAATAATGGATCTATATACAGGGAGTACCAGTACCAGATCAATAATAGAGTTATATACAGGGAGTACCAGTACCAGATCAATAATGGATCTATATACAGGGAGTACCAGTACCAGATCAATAATGGATCTATATACAGGGAGAACCAGTACCAGATCGATAATGGATCTATATACAGGGAGAACCAGTACCAGATCAATAATGGATCTATATACAGGGAGTACCAGTACCAGATCAATAATGAAGCTATATACAGGGAGTACCAGTACCAGATCAATAATGGATCTATATACAGGGAGTACCAGTACCAGATCAATAATGGATCTATATACAGGGAGTACCAGTACCAGATCAATAATGGATCTATATACAGGGAGTACCAGTACCAGATCAATAATGGATCTATATACAGGGAGTACCAGTACCAGATCAATAATGGATATATATACAGGGAGTACCAGTACCAGATCAATAAAGGATCTATATACAGGGAGTACCAGTACCAGATCAATAATGGATTTATATACAGGGAGTACCAGTACCAGATCAATAATGGATCTATATACAGGGAGTACCAGTACCAGATCAATAATGGATATATATACAGGGAGTACCAGTACCAGATCAATAATGTATCTATATACAGGGAGTACCAGTACCAGATCAATAATGGATCTATATACAGGGAGAACCAGTACCATATCAATAATGGATCTATATACAGGGAGTACCAGTACCATATCAATAATGGATATATATACAGGGAGTACCAGTACCAGATAGATAGATATGTACATGAAGGCAGGGTAAAGTGACTAGGCATCAGGATAGATAATAATAAGGTATTGGAGGTAGATATGTACATGAAGGCAGGGTAAAGTGACTAGGCATCAGGATAGATAATAATAAGGTTTTTGAGGTAGATATGTACATTAAGGCAGGGTTAAGTGACTAGGCATCAGGATAGATAATAATAAGGTATTTGAGGTAGATATGTACATGAAGTAAAGTGACTCGGCATCAGGATAGATAATAATAAGGTATTTGAGGTAGATATGTACATAAAGGCAGGGTTAAGTGACTAGGCATCAGGATAGATAATAATACGGTATTTGAGGTAGATATGTACATGAAGTAAAGTGACTAGGCATCAGGATAGATAATAATAAGGTATTTGAGGTAGATATGTACATGAAGGCAAGGTAAAGTGACTAGACATCAGGATAGATAATAATAGGAGTAAATAAAGAACAGAGTAGCAGCAACAAATTGTGTGTGTGTGTGTGTGTGTGTGTGTGTGTGTGTGTGTGTGTGTGTGTGTGTGTGTGTGTGTGTGTGTGTGTGTGTGTGTGTGTGTGTGTGTGTGTGTGTGTGTGTGTGTGTGTGTGTGTGTGTGTGTGTTTAAATGTGTGAGGGATTTGTGTGGGAGTGACAGTGTAGTGTGTCTGAGTGAGTGTGTATATATAGTCCAGTGAGTGTGTATATGCAGTCTAGTGAGTGTGTATATGGTGTGTATATGTAGTCTAGTGAGTGTGTATATGGTGTGTATATGCAGTCTAGTGAGTGTGTATATGGTGTGTATATGCAGTCTAGTGAGTGTGTATATGGTGTGTATATGTAGTCTAGTGAGTGTGTATATGGTGTGTATATGCAGTCTAGTGAGTGTGTATATGGTGTGTATATATAGTCTAGTGAGTGTGTATATGCAGTCTAGTGAGTGTGTATATGTAGTCTAGTGAGTGTGTATATGGTGTGTATATGTAGTCTAGTAAGTGTGTATATGGTGTGTTTTTGCTCTAGTGAGTGTGTATATGGTGTGTATATGTAGTCTAGTGAGTGTGTATATGGTGTGTTTTTGCTCTAGTGAGTGTGTATATGGTGTGTATATGTAGTCTAGTGAGTGTGTATATATGGTCTAGTGAGTGTGTATATGGTGTGTATATGTAGTCTAGTGAGTGTGTATATGGTGTGTATATATGGTCTAGTGGGTGTGCATACGGTCGGTGCAAGATAGAGTCAGCGTAAATAGTTTAGGTACCATTAATTGACTATTTAGCAGTCTTATGGCGTAGGGATAGAAGCTGTCTCAAAGGCCCAATTTTTTGGGCCTTCCTCTGAGCCTACCTGATATAGAGATCCTGGATGGCAGGGAGCTTGGCCCCAGTGATGTACTGTTCTGGCCCAATTGCCATACGAAGTGGTGATGCAGTCAGTCAAGATGCTCTCGACGGTGCAGCTGTAGAACTTTTTGAGGGCCCTAACCTTCCTGTATTATGTTAGATGATACTTGTCACAGAGGTTATTACTTACCACCTCACCACCCAAACATCACCTCTGACTCTGCCATCTGTGTGAGGTAGATTATGTGACTATGAAAAAGCGTAAACTCTCTGTTGAGTACAGATTCAGAGGAGATAAGGGTGGCTCCTTGCTAGTACTGTCTGGATACTATCTACACTGGATGATTTCTATGAGCCATGCAGGCAGTGCAGTAACGTCCCATTCTTCCTCTCTCACAGGAGCGTCTGATCCAGACCTGGGTCAGGACATGGCTGTGGGGAAGCTGGGGACTCAGGCTGAGAAAGACCGCCGGCTGAAAAAGAAGTAAGCTTTCACAACACCCCCCTCCTGCCCCTCACACCTGCCACCACAGCATTTCACCCCAAACAAACAGCAACCTTGCGCTCAATAATACTCGATTGGCTCACATCACAGCCAGTGGGAGATAAATCAGACCTGTGTCACTGGAAACACTGGGCAATGTACCACACCAGTACTAACACCCCCCTGTGTTAATCTACGGTACATGACACTACTGTAGTAAAGTGTTATGATACACACACCTTTTTATGTACCAGACAGCAGTGTCTGTCTATAGTACATCTGAATAGAGATCATTATCTTGTTTCCAACCTTTGACCCTGTACACAGTGGCTGGTGAGGAATCCCTGTGGGGTTTCATTAGTCCTTTCCCTGTATAGGAGGCAGTTCCACATGTGGCTGGATAGAAGATACATCTCCAATACTCTCACTCTCCAGCAGAGAGAGGATCAATACAGACCAGGAACCTGAATAAACGTACAATAGAGGGATCCCCCCTAACCAAACACACAGTCAGACTATTGATTGGGTTAGAAGTCTATTCATGTCACACATTGTAGGCCTACGATTCTTAGTTCATTCTTTTGGTTTGGTTTTCCAGATATAGTCCTCCTTTAAACCCACACATGAACGACAAAACACGGGGGTTCCCTCATGTGCAAGTTTCCTCTCCTTTCAACTGGGGATGTATGTGTCTACCGTGTCAGTGCCAAATGACAAATGAGTTCTCTGTAGGCGAGCTTTGACTTGTCATGACAAATAACTTTCCCACCCTTACAGATGATCAATAGAAGGTATTATGATGATGACGACTGTGTTCTATTTGGGGTCGATTCTCCAGTTTTCCAGGAAGTGGACCGCTTTGCATCTTGATGCTCTCCTCCAATGCATGCTATTGAACTGCCTGCTGAATTTACATTGACATTTTCAGCCTGGTCAATATCGTGATCGTTCATTGGTTCATTGCTGATGTGTTGTGTATGTGTGATGTGTTGGGTAATGTTTGGCATTTGGCTGGTTTGTTCCTGTGAAGAATGTGAACCAATGCATTGCAGGTGTCTTGCCCCAAGTGCATTATCTTTCGTCTGCCTGCACGCGATGCTGTAAAAAGCTGCATCAACCCAAAGAGAAGAAGAAAGTGGCTTTTCTTTTGCTAACCAATACTACTCTTTGACTTGTCATTCTACTGTTCTAATGTCAGTCTTTGGAAAAGCTCTTGTCACCTGTCTACTTGAGAGCCTGTTTCTATTTTGCAGTGTGTGTGTGTGTGTGTGTGCCTACGTCCATGTGTGTGTGTGTTTGAATATGTGTCCGTGCATGTATGGGCAGTGTGTGTGTGTGTGTGTGTTTGTGCATTCGTGTGTGTTTGGGGGCAAGGTGGTAGGGGGGGGGGGGGGGGGGGGGCTGTTAACTCATTAACATTTGTGCACTTTTTGTCTCCCGTCACTTTCTCTTCCTCTCTCTCTCTCCTTGTACTCTTCCTCTCTCTCTCTCCTTGTACTCTTCCTCCCTCCCTCTCATCATGTGACTAAAGAAGCGGGTAAGTTGTGAAACCTGACAGTGTGACACCTGGACACCTCCATTGTCAGCGCTGTGCCGTCTGTCCACCTCTCTGTCCATCCATCTGTCCCCCTCCCAATGGCCGGTGCCAAAGCTGACGTCACTCTGACCCTCTATGGCTGTTAATGACCCCTTGCTTTCTAGCTATCGTTCTTCCTTTCGATCTTTCTATCTTTTCATTTACCGTATAAAATGTTTCTTCCCCACAGTGCAGTGTCGGCTGCATCCATGGCTGGACAAAGAATGTGTGCCGTCACCCGTTAATGGGGTTGATTTTTATACTTGGAATGTCCAATACCTTCCTCCTTCCTTGTGCGTGTTTCTATATCTGTGACTGTGAGATATAACCGGTTCTGATACCGGGTTATGGGGCGTCATACCTTGTTGTTTTATTTTCTTTGTCATAACTGTTTCCTTCCTTTCCCAGCTATGTTCAGTGGATGTATATTTCATGCATTAGAACCTAACATGAACATATCTATCTATATGCCTGTTGTATTGACACGACATTGAATGGGAAAAAAATTGATTGATATCAATGGACACATCTCCTATGTTGTGTGTCAGTCCATTCAGTCTTTGTATGGTGTATTCAAGTGCCCTTTCTCTGCACTGAGGCCTTCAACTCTGACCAAGTCACATACATAATGTGTCACATGCCTTTTCTCCATATGCCTCATGTTGGCCACTATGTCTCCAGATGGAAGACATTTGAGCTGCACTCAGGAACTAGTTTCTGCCTTCGACCTCTCATGAAGTATTCTGTTCACTGAATAGAATTGTATCTTCAGAAGTCTGTTTTTGTGTGTAGCATGTTGTGTGAGTTATGTATTTATCAGCTCAACAGGCCCTCTCTATATTCAGACTCTTAGACCAATCAGACACTATCAACTGTCTTCAGGAAGTAGCGTTCCACAGTTGGGTATCTCTCTAGCGTAGCCTCTCTGGTTCTTTTCTACACCACAGGCGTACCACCCATCTGCTCCCCAACTCCCTTAGTTAGCAGTGTGCACACAGCAATAAAGATGAGACACACACACACACATACCCCAAACACACATTTATATAGACTGTTCATCAGTTCTGTCTCTCACTCTGCCTAACAGAGTTGGTGTCGCAGGAAACAGCATGTTACAAATATCCTGGTACATGACTGAGTAAAGAGAACATCTACCTCCTCTCCTCTGCTCTCCCTAGATAAGGTGCAATTTACTCTGAGCTGAGTATGGCGGCAGGAGTGCTTAGGACAGCTTTCAAAGTGGTGCACAAATAACACATTTCTCTATTTCACTTGGGCCATCTTAGTTTACCTATTGAACACTTCCACCGCCACACAAATTAAGTATTACCTTTTTTTTTTTTTTAAGAATGTGAATAAAGACGCCAGACACGATTTAAAGATGAATACAGAATACATTCAGCAAGACTCTCAAAAGGGTATCGCAGTCAGCAGAAAAAGCCCAGTCTCTCTGTGGTTAGTATCTCAGCAGTAGTAATACATTCCCAGCTGCAGCACAGAGACAAATGGAGATTTGTGGTTCTTCAGATTAGCAAATCAAAGTCAGGCTTCAGTGAGCAGCCCAGCAGCCCTAGCTGTCCCTTGAAGGTGTGTCTGGACCAGATGGTGAGAGAGAGAGGGGCAGAGAGAGAAAGAGAGAGAAAGAGGCAGAGCAGCAGAGAGAGGGGGGAGAGAGAGGCAGACAGAGATAGAGGCAGAGAGAGAGAGAGAGCTAGCGGCAGAGAGAGAGCGTACTCATTTTACATGCAGTGTGTGTGTGGAGAGATTGATTTATGATAAGGTCGTGCCCTTTCAGAAAGCTCTGGCCTGTGAGAGATAAAGTGCGTGGCACTGTACAGTGAACACACACACACAATCTCGGTGTAATACTAGTGCCTTGTGTGAGGGGGGGGGGGTGAGTGTCTCAGTATATGTGTGTGTGCAGTGCATTAATCCCATGTCTCTGCTCCCGCCCTCAGGCACGAGCTGTTGGAAGAGGCGAGGAGGAAAGGCTTACCTTTCGCCCAATGGGACGGCCCCACAGTGGTGGCCTGGCTGGAGGTAGGCACTCCTCTACTCTGGCCTGGAGCCATTCTCAATCCTCCCGCCTCTGGGATAGATTTACAAGGTCTGTGCCAGACTCCCACTCTGTGAAGAAGATAATATTCTCCGCCCCGGTGAGGTGGTCTATTCCTCCTTGACTCCCCAGTCTGCACACTCAGCATTCACCTGAGATACGACACCCATTATCCTGTAACCTCTGACCGTTGATGATGTTTCACATTTCAAATCAATTACCCGATGCCTTACCTCAGCCTAATGGTCACCCTTTCTAATACAGCATTTTGAAATGCAAACCAGCTACTTTCCTTAAATCAAAACATGGACACAGTGCTGTTACATAATCGTTGGATGTATTGTGTTGTAATTACGACCCGGGGAACTCCAGTGCCGTAGTCAGCATGTTACCGAGAGTTATTATAAAATGATTACGCCTCCGGCTGACATTACTCTTTGTGCTTTATTATATTAAGTCTATTATCTAATCCAGTGTTTCCCCAACTCCAGTCCTCCAGTACCCCCAACAGTACTCATTTTTATTGTAGCCCTGGACAAGCACACCTGCTACAACTGGTCAACTGATCATCAAGCCCTCAATGAGTTGAATGAGGTGTGTTTGTCCTCGGCTGTAACAACACTGTGTGCTGTTGGGGATACTGGAAGAGTGGAGTTGGGAAACACTCTGGTGTTGGGCCTATGGGACCAGCAGTGTGTTGAATCTGGATCTCAATGATATTATGGGAGACAATGTCCCAGATTTTGATGTCACCTTGGTGGAAGCCTCAGAGGCTGTTGGTAAAGGTCTACTCTGTGATTTACTATGCCATGTACTCCCCAGCTTGCAATTGCTTGACATTACACCTCATAAAGGCCATGGTGATGTTGTTTAATATTAACATGGGTATTCATTAAATAAATGAATGCGTTGCCTATCAATGAATCATCACAGTTTATTTTCTGTCTTCATTGAAATATCCTATGTCTGTATTCAGTTTTTCCTCATTTAAGTATGATAGAACATGCTTGAACATACAAGGTGAACATTTCAACCATGACTGCCCCCTACTGTTTCTCAATAGATCTTTATTAAAACAAGGAAGCGCTACACAACTTGTCTACCATAAGTAAGGATGGTAGACAAGTTCTCCCACCACATCACCTATCATTTATAAAAACAAGCTCACTCGCTACTTTACATGAAACCACAAATGGTCTTCCTCCTCCTGTTTCAGTTGTGGCTGGGGATGCCCGCCTGGTACGTGGCAGCATGTCGTGCCAACGTGAAGAGCGGTGCCATCATGTCTGCCCTGTCGGACACAGAGATCCAGAGGGAGATTGGCATCAGTAACCCCCTGCACCGCCTCAAACTACGCCTGGCCATCCAGGAGATGGTCTCCCTCACCAGTCCATCTGCCCCGCCAACCTCCAGAACCGTGAGTATCCATTGACACACACACACGCACACACACACACACACACACACACACACACACCCCCACACACACTCATGAATGTAACTGCCGTCAGTGTTAGCTTAGCATATAGCGCCGCCTCCCTGAACCTGCCTCTGACTGGGCTTTAACCAGGCTCCTCTACCACACCAACACACGTGACCGCCTGCTTGACAACAAACACATTGAGCTATAGAAAAAGCATCCTATTCGATAGCTCCACCGGTGACATTTTGAGTGAGCTTACGGCACGTTCTTGACTCCGATATGCACGCATACATACACACAGACGGTATAGTCTTCAAGGGTAAAGACACTCAAGAAGCTATTTCTGCTAGTTTGCATTGTAACGCCTGCACGGTCAGAGAACCTAACTTGTGTAGCATCTCTATCCTTTGTGTTGGTAACTGAATGTTGGAGAGAATGGGAGGAAACCACTTAAGGCTTGTTTATCACTCAGTAGTGTCAGTCAACTCATGCACTTAATTCAGCTCTGCAGCATTTACTCTAATTTACCACACCAACAGCTATTTTATACCTCAGTCTGTTTCACAGCTCCGAGTTGTCATGGTGATTTCATGTAACCTCTGAGGAACCTGCTGAGCTTAATGCTACAAACGGTTTATTCTATGTAGCTTTATCACATTCACATTCACACACACACACACACTTAAACTGCTCATGAATCTTTCATCAAGGAGCAGTGAACTCTGGGAATATGACTCTATAGACCCCCCTCTGCCCTGGTGCCTCCTGCTGTGACTGGTGGTCAGTTCCCTGCCCCTCTGAACCAAATGACCACTTTAAGTTTACACTCCGGGTTAATCAACCCTGTAATGCAGGGGAAGTGTCTGACAAGCAGAACACTGACGGGGGAAAGGTGGGGTAGGGAGCAGACTTCTTTATTCAACCAGTCACAGGACTGGTTATTCTGCTGCCTTTAAGCTCACAGACAGTGACGTCTGATTCACCCTATGGGGCCGACCCGAACCGTACTGTGCTGCCCAGTACAGCTGGGCTTGGCTTGGCTCTATAGTGTGAAACAAGCATGCATGAGCAGCCCTTTAATACGGTGTCTTTAATAGAGATTGTCATCCCCTCAAGTGTTCTTATCTAGGTCATGACAGCTTGATCCAGGGGGGCTGCAAAGCACAGCAATCATGGCTGCTAAAATTAGAATCAACAACAGATTAGAATGGGTTGGAATGGGGTTTAACGGTGTGGTACACTGAGGTATATCAAACTAGACTGAGTCTGTTAGAAAGGGGTTTAACAGTGTGGTACACTGAGGTATATCAAACTAGACTGAGTCTGTTAGAAAGGGGTTTAACAGTGTGGTACACTGAGGTATATCAAACTAGACTGAGTGTGTTAGAAAGGGGTTTAACCGTGTGGTACACTGAGGTATATCAAACTAGACTGAGTCTGTTAGAAAGGGGTTTAACAGTGTGGTACACTGAGGTATATCAAACTAGACTGAGTGTGTTAGAAAGGGGTTTAACAGTGTGGTACACTGAGGTATATCAAACTAGACTGAGTCTGTTAGAAAGGGGTTTAACCGTGTGGTACACTGAGGTATATCAAACTAGACTGAGTCTGTTAGAAAGGGGGTTAACGGTGTGGTACACTGAGGTATATCAAACTAGACTGAGTTTGTTAGAAAGGGGTTTAACAGTGTGGTACACTGAGGTATATCAAACTAGACTGAGGTGGATATGTTTGTATTTGTGTCTGTTTGCTCCAAAACCCTGTACTAATCCACTACTACACTAGCTTATGGTGAACCAGTCCTGTCATGCATGGTAAATGTGTTTCTTTGGCCTGTATGTGTTGCACCTGTGTAGGTGGGCTGCTCCTGTGTTATGTGCTGTTTTGTGTCTGTGTTTGTTTGTGTACTGTGCGTGCCCTTTGACCCCAGAGGGGCGGGCCTGCTCATCATCTGACCATGATGCTATAACACTATTGGCTTACAGTGGTGCTGCTCTTCTTCTTTAATACTGCTTGCCCCTCCTGGCGGACTACTGCTGCTGCTGCTGTCTTCTCTTGGGCACCGCACTCCTAGCCGTCAGGCAATGTATGGGTGACCCACGAGGAAATGGAGACCCTCGCAGCACCCTCCTCGAAAACGGTTAGTCCTTCCTCTCATTTTACCTCTTCTCTGCTCTCACTCACTTCCTCTCTCTGGTTCCCTCTTTTCTTGCTTTCACTGCAGTGTTGAGACCTGTCAATGGCTGCTTTACTGAGGCCTGTACTGAGGACGGCAGGTAACCTAGCAGTTAGAGCAGTGGGCCAGTAACCAAAAGGTCACTGGTTCGAATACCCGAGCCGACAAGGTGAAGAATCTGTCATTGTGCCCTTGTGTAAGGCACTTCACCCTGATTTGCTCCAGAGGCGCTGTACTACTATGACTGACCCTGTAAAACTTCACTTCAATTTCACTGCACCTATCTGGTGTATGTGACAATAAAACATATTTTTCCCCAGAATAGGATTTGGAGGGTAGGGAGATTGAATAACAGTAGGTTTGTTGATAATGTGGTTAGACTGCATCACATCACATCCATGCTCAGTTCTCCCTTTCATTATAGTGGGTAAAGAAGGCGTTTTAATTGGAATGACTGGTGCACTGCCCTATATTTACCAGTATGTGTTGGTGTTACTGCTATGGTTCAGGAAGCTGCGTTGCCCTTGGGTACCATACTGTAGTTACCCTATATTACCTGTGTTTATGGTATGTTTCAGCCAGATGTTGATTAGATACAGCACATGTCAAGACAGATTTTTTTCTATTAGCAATGTCATCCTTTTAAACCTGACAGTGATCAGCTGATTGTACATAGGATTCACCTTACAAGAGCAGTGTAAGAAGCTACATCAAATCAGATACAGGTCTGCTAATTGATACAGTATATTCCAAACATGTTCATTTAAAACCTATTGGTTCTGTCTCAAGATTAAAGCTTGCAGGATTATTAGTCACTGCATGTGTCATTCATGTCAATCCCTAGGACACAGACAGCTATGCACTATACTGTACATGTAATAATGGATCTCTTTGAGCTTGAACATAAAGGTTATTCTTTGTTCCACTGTTCTCCCTGCCTCTAATACAGCCAGGCACAATGAGGCTAATAGCCAACTCAGTACCATTGCACGGAGGGCGAACCACGGGGAAAAAGGCTCTCATTTGTGCCAGGCGTTTTGTGCAAATGGGGTTGGATTGGCCTAATGTGGCAGCAGCGCCCGTCTCCATATCAAATGTAATCTGGCAGCAGCTCAGCCCAGGCCAGGACTAAAGGGATAACTGTGTTACTATCCCATGGGGCCAGTTCAGTTCACATGCTAAAGGGGGGAAATCATTCTCCCTTCTCAGATTGCAGATAAATCCCACAGGCCACTTTCTCTCCCTCGAATAGTGATTTTTCATGCATATTTAGATGGAGCTCTACTTTAAGATTGGAATAGTTTGTTAGGGGAATATATGCAAGGGAGAACTTTGCTGTACAATCTGAGGCCTTTGCTCTGACTTGAGCAAGTCAAGAGCCTCTGATGCTAGAGTAGAGACTATTGGACTATAGATGAAGTCCAGTGACCTGTTGCTATTATGTTCTCATGCATATTGCTACTGTTTCTTTTCCATGCCTGACCAATGACAGAGGTCCGGGGAGTCCGAGGAGGGGAGCTGGGCGCAGGTAAAGGATTTGCGGTCTCTCTCATGGATTAGAACAGTAGAATTGTAGATTATTTAGAGTTACTCTATTTTTATTTAACCTTTGTTTAACTAGGCACACACCAGAGTTGTCTATGTGGCTACTTTTAAACTTAATCAAAATCGTGTACAGATGAACAATGGGCTACAGTAAGTAATTGTTTCCTTGTCATTATTGTCAGACTCTAGCGTATGGTGACATGAACCATGAGTGGATAGGGAATGAGTGGTTGCCCAGTCTAGGACTACCTCAGTACCGCAGCTACTTCATGGAGTGCCTGGTGGACGCCCGCATGCTGGACCACCTCACCAAGAAAGACCTCCGGGTGCATCTCAAAATGGTGGACAGCTTTCACAGGTACACCTGCCCTGCTCCTGCATGATGTAGGATTTGATCAGAAAGTTGAGTGTTTAGTCTCATTTTGTGGTAATAATCGGCTTTTCTAATGTTCCCATGTCTGTAGGACGAGTTTGCAGTATGGTATCATGGGTCTGAAGAAGCTCAACTATGACAGGAAAGAGCTGGAGAGACGCAGAGAGCACAGCCAGCATGAAATGAGAGGTACTTAAAGGAAAATTCCACCCAAAAATGATATTTTGTTTTTTGTTTCATTAGTCCATTGTTGACATAGTCCCAAAATGTTTTGATCGTCAGCAATCAAATTTTCAAGATATGTAACTTTCAAAACACAGAAATCATCCCCGTATGATGCATTTAGTATCATATGACGCAAAACGCAGGATCATATGATGCAAAGTCCATCATATGGGGATGATTTCTGTATTTTTAAAGTTATATACAGTATCTTCAAAAGTTGATTGGTGACAAGCATAACATTTTGGGACTATGTCAACAATGGATTAATGAAACAAAATACCAAAATATCGTTTTTGGATGGACTTTTTTCTTTAAAGACTGCTCAAGGAACGATTATGAAGACCTTTAAGCTGAAATATATTCTAGTGGTGTCTAATTACAATCTCGTTAGCAGATTACTAAGGCAAATAATACTTGTGGAAGCGCACTTAGTTTACAGTATGTATTGCATTCTATTATGAAATATAGCCAAGCAGTGTCTACCTGTCATAGAGCTAGGAGGTGATGGTCAGTAAGGACCAATCTAGCAGAGCCCAGAGGTTTTCTTCATCATGTAACCAGACATGGAAATATTCTGTGTCTGTGGCCGAACACCCATGTTGTGCTTACTGTGATACCATGTCTGTGTGCCCCAGACGTGCTGGTGTGGAGCAACGAGCGGGTGATTCGCTGGGTCCAGAGCATCGGCCTAAAGGACTATGCCAACATCCTGCTGGAGAGCGGCGTGCACGGGGCCCTGGTCGCCCTCGACGACAACTTTGACCACACCAGCCTGGCGCTGCTCATCCAGATCCCCAACCAAAGCACTCAGGTCAGATCCCTCTGCCCCCCATCACGCTATAGCATAGTTACGCCACAAGAGGGCGATGCATAATATACTAGCGTAAGAGGAAGACATTAACGTCTCATTCCAAGAGTCCGTGTCCGTAGTCTTGTCTCTCTAAAAGCAAGTGAATTATGATGTTAAATTGAACAGTGTTTTCAATTGTTTATTTTTTTTGATTTTCCGGACAGAATAAATGATTTAGAGGATCATCATTAGCAGTACACTTCAAACACATCTTTTCATTTCTCAGTCTTTCCATCTCAAACAGGTCTAATAATACCCTGAGTGCCAGACCAGTAGGTCAACAGAGAGCTGTTTGGTCATGCTAGCTTGGTATCAAAATGACTGAAAGTGTCTGGAGCCCCAAATAAAGAGACCTACAACTTCCATTTCAAATGTACCTAATAAGACCTATTTCCCCTTCCTCTCCCCAGGCACGTCAGATTCTGGAGAGGGAATATAATAACCTGCTAGCCCTGGGCACTGAGAGACGACTGGACGAGGTGAGTGACTCCTGTCACCCGGACAGCTAGCCCCGCTGTTACCATGGGTGATGGGCCGTGGCAGACAGACACACACCTGGGTTTGTTGTCAATCATTACTCTGTTTTCCACCATCTCAGACCTGTCCTCAGTTTCCACTTCCCACCCGATCCACCCATCACTCATTTGTCTCTCATATTGTCTTAGAGTTGGTTTGAGAAATAAATACAAGGCCTTGGGAAATTAGTCATATTTGTTAGTTGCTGTAAACACTACTGTATATGCAGACACAAGCTGTTCTCAGACCAGTTTATTTGGTGAGAAGATAATGGCTGCCATCTCTAAACCCAATCCCTAACCTGCCCCTGTCTCTGTCTGTGTGTCTGTCCGTCAGTATGAAGATAATGACCTCCGGGGGCCATCGTGGAGGAGGCAGTTCCCCTCGCGGGACGTCCATGGGATCAGTATGATGCCCGGCTCGGCAGAGACCCTCCCCGCTGGCTTCCGCGTCACCACCGGCTCACACTCCCGTAGGCTACCCCCCGAAGGTGAGCTCCCCCACAGACCCCCTGCATGGCCAAGACCCCCACAAAGTAGACCTAACAATTAAACTAGAGCCTTCAGTTTAGGGCACTTAGCATGGATGAATGTGAATTGCTAAAAATGCCAAGTTTCATGGTAAATTGCACTCATCAAACACTTACAAACATGGCTAACTGCCACAAAATGTATTTGATTAAGATTGTACCTGGATGCATTTCATTTCTGTGTTAGAGTTTTGGGGGGGGGGTCCTCTTGCCCCTCTCTTTACTTGGGTCTCTCTCCCGTCTATCGGTGTATGGATGGAGCATGTTGCTGACTATACCTGTATTTTCTCTGCTCTGGGACTGCTGCTCTGTGTGCAGTGCTCTATGAGGCGCTGGATGACAGTCCTGACGACATGTATTTGGACTGGTTTCAAGGTCAGATATACTGGCGCTATACCATGTGTCCTGCTGTTGGCCTGTGTGCCTTTACGCCCCCCAAAACTCCCCGGATCCTGCTGTCCACCCTACTGTACCTCCTCTCTTCTCCAACTGTCTTCTCTCTCTACCTCTACTGCTCTGTTCCTCTGTTTCGTTCTGCCCCTGATGCCAACTACAAGGGCGGCCATTTGTTTGTCAAGGTTGTCAGGTTTTTATAGTAGACATATTGTGTGTCAAGTAATTGTTACTCAGGTTACTGTTATTAGCACAGTAGTTGTCAGTTGCAGCCTCTGCTGCTGCCCCCTTGAAGTTAAAGCAATGAATCCCCTATGCATATGTTAGTTGAGATATGTTAGTTGAGCTATGTTAGTTGAGCTATGTTAGTTGAGCTATGTTAGTTGAGATATGTTAGTGGAGCTATGTTAGTTGAGATATGTTAGTTGAGCTATGTTAGTTGAGATATGTTAGTGGAGCTATGTTAGTTGAGATATGTTAGTGGAGCTATGTTAGTTGAGCTATGTTAGTGGAGATATGTTAGTGGAGCTATGTTAGTGGAGATATGTTAGTGGAGCTATGTTAGTTGAGATATGTTAGTTGAGCTATGTTAGTTGAGCTATGTTAGTTGAGCTATGTTAGTTGCCCTGTAATAAAGATGTATGATGGAAAAGATGGATGTTTTACAGTTGACGGTTTGTGTCGCTCCTCGCCCTGTTGTTAAAAGAGGATGCTGGTCAAAATCTTTGCGTTTTCAAGGGGATGAGAGATGTATTGAAACTTGCGTCTGTGATTGTGGCCCAGTGAGTTACAGCTGGACTGTAGTACAGCAGGCTGCATTATGCCAGAACTCACTCCGGAATTATGGACGCAACTTCTGATACAAGTAAGTCTATCGCTGACATCCGATTGCAGGTTTTGACCAGAGTTCTTCTCTAACACTCTGTCCCCAGTGTAATCGAGCTGCCTTCCTGTATCTGCCTCTATCTGTGGTCCCTGGTCTGTGGTGGTGATGACATTATCAGACTTGTTCCTGTGCGAGGTGTGATTCACTCAAAATGGCCACGTGCACTCCTCCTCTGAGTGTGCGATGCAATGTGCCTTGGCTTTGCTAGCTGACATTTTGACTAACCTCGTTCCCGTGTGTGTGTGTGCAGTGTGTTGTATCCACAGTATGGTCTACTGTACTCCTAGCCCTTATCAACTGGTTTCGAGTCAGTTTTGTTTGTCTCTCTCATTTGTTTGTCCCTCTCACAGTGGGCAATGGGAGCTGATCCTGTGTCAGTTGTTATGGGCATAAAGTAAGTTGGATAGCATTATCTACTGACCCTGGGCCCACTCTGGGTGTTGAAGCTAAGTGACTAACTGACGGGTCTCTGTCTCCCCCTACAGTTGGCCCTTTAGCAGTGCAGCGTCTGGACAGCTCTACAGTGAGGACCTACTCCTGCTGAGGGAGGAGAAGAGAGACTGTAAGCTGTAAGTCACACACATTATCCCTGTACAAGCTATCAGTTGCACATACACACATGCTCACACACAAACTCTCCCTCTCTGTTACATCTGTCGTTCTGCTCAGGGACAGCAAATGACTGTGAGAAATTGGAACGGGTGAGAGGGTAACTTGTCTTTACAGATAACCATGTTTGCTTGGAGAGGAGAGTCCCTGCTCTAGTGCAGGCATTCATGATCAGATGATAGGAGTCAAAGGCAGCAGCATGAGGCGGCCTCACTCTGTTGTCCCTCCTTTAATCTCTGTCCAGCACAGACAACTACAGCCACAGTACACATGGAACTTTATTCCACATCAGGTAACTGATGCAAGCAGTAGAATCAGATAAAAATAGATCAAAATACACCTTATGGAACAGTGGCGACTGTGAAGAGACACACCAAGGTAGTATGGCGGTATTATACATTTTGTATTGTAGATATGTAGTGGTGTAATAGTGTTAAATGATGTACTGTTTTATATTTAGTTTTATGTGTGATGTAAGTGCCTTAATGTGTTTGGACCCCAGGAAGAGTAGCTGCTGCCTTGACAGGAACTAATGGGGATCCCTAATAAATACATGAATACCCCTGAATGTCAAGGTAGAGAGATATATGGCAGCTACATGAATCTGTCTCAAATGAGATAATGTTACACAATTAGTAATGTCAGCAATAATTCCCATATGATCAAATCCATGTTCATGACAACTGCACTGTGACTGTGGATAAAGCTTCACAGTGGCACAGTGTAATTAAACCATACCTCCTCTCTTTCAGGTCCAGATACTGTATGTAGAGAAGGTCTTACTGTACCTTGGAGCTGCTGGACGGGTCATCCTGCCTGGAACAAACATTCTGACGAGACGCACTGCCAAGAAGCACCCCCCTACCTACCCTCCCACCCACCCTACCCCCCAAAAGAGGGGGGGGGGGGGACAGCAGCGAGGGGTGCCTCCTGCCAAGCCGCCCCCCTCTGCACTTACAAGTCAAGGCCCCCTGAAACCTGGGCAGCAGCTGCCGGTGCTACTTTCCTTCTGTCTGTCCTGTTGTCACCGTTTCTACCTTTTACATGTACAATAACTTGTTGAAGCATAATGTACTGTGTATTTCTTCTACCAGGAGATGTGTAGGTTATCTGTAAATTAATATAAATATGAGGTTTTTTAAATATATATAAATATATACACATCTATATTACAAAAAAGAAAAGATATTCAGAGTTTGTGCAAATAAACCCCCCCTTCCCATTTCAAGTCCATGACCTTGGTTAAACTATGCTGCTCTTTGAATATTTCTCCATCATTCCCCGAGAGACCATTTTGTACATAGTTATTTTCCATTGTGCCGATAAATGTGTTTTCACCTTGGAGAGACTGTCCATCTGGTCGCCATGTGACCCCCCCTCCCCCCAGCTGGTAAAGCCTGCCCTCTAGTGGTGTGTACAGCCCCATGTATCTGAGTCACCATCCACCAGCCCCTCACCTCACAATCATGACTGAGCCCATCTCATAGCAAAGCATTCTGGGAGGACACAGAAACGCACTGTGACGTCTACTGATGATGTGACAAGCACTTTGATACAACCACAGAAACTCTGGACTACAGCCACAGACTAAAAGATAGACTCCACTCTGTAGCTACTGAGCTCAGAGATGAACTGACAGCAGGAACACTCTTCATCAGATGATCTCACTCACCTACAGTACCTTGACCATAAACCCCTACATGAAGAAACTCAAGCTGGACTTTTTTTATTTTGTCGTGGGGTTCGACTCAGCATCGCTGAGAAATAACTGAAAGACAGACTGCTTAACTCAGTGTGCGTAGAGTGTATATGAACATGTCGAAGTGAGGTGAATTTTAATGACAAACCTGTTGCTTGCTGTGACATTGGTGTAACTGTTAACTCTTTGTTTTTGTCTGAGTTGCCAGGGAAACCTATTGTACAGCCCTCCTACCTGTCTTTGAGTTATTTCTGCTGGAGTACTCGATCAAGTTTGACTTTTTTGTTGACTTTTACATCCTCGATTTGCACAAACAAAGAATCATTTTATTTTGTGTCCATTTTTTATTCATTACTAATTGTATTTTGGTCAACTAAGTGGTGATCAAACAAATTTTCATTGCCAATAAAAAAATACTGTCAGTGAAGTAGCCGTTGAAATGACTATTTTTACTCATTGCTTCACTTCAGAGCTCTAGTATGAAGAGTCCATTCATCATATTAAACTATAAGATATAAAATAAACATGACAATTATTTCATTTTATTTTATTTAACTAGGCAAGTCCGTTAAGAACAAATTGTTATTTACAATGACGGCCTACCGGGGGTTGGGATTCCCACCCCCCCAAATAAATAAATATAAATTAAAAAAATTATATATATATATGTCAAAACACATTATTAACATATCAATGTATCAACAAGGTAGAATGGATGATAGATGCAGGATGTGGAATATCCACTCCAGAGCTCAGTTATGGCATCATTAGTGCTTTGAGCGATATTCCGTTGACTGCTAAATGGTTATGTTATCATAGTAATATGAATGGGTTTTGATTTGTACGGTTGGAGTTTGTTGAAGTCTGTAAGTAGGTATAAAGTAAGCTTCATTAATTGTATTAAAATGTTGGCAGCATGAGGATGGAACCCAAACTGAAGCTAAGTTATGAGGTGGGAGACCCTTCCAGCAACTGCAGGAGCCTTTTCAGGAGGGCATAACGTAACAGAATGTTCAGATAGACAATCATTTTTGTTCTACACAATAGATTTCTATCAGATTGAATAGGGAATCGTGACAGCTCTATTCAGTCTATTTCTAACTACAATGTTCAGTGTTTAACATACCCGAATACACCCAGGGCTCAGATGTTTTCCTGGACCCAAATTGCTTACAAGTCAAATGCAGCCTTTTTAAAAATTTCAATATCAAATAATTTCTGGTTAACAATAAAGTACCTTATTGTAATTGTTTTCAATCAAAAAGAAACAAAATGACCTTAGCAAAAAGCCATTTCTCAAGCAAGACTTTTGCTAGGACTGTCTGGGAGTGGTCTGATCAGGGATGGGAAATTGTTATTATTGGCAAAGAGGTTTGGAACTCTCTTACAAAGGCGTAACATCGCGAGTCTTCTGGGAATGCTTGCGAAACAAATTCGGCAGACCCAGACCAGGGTTTGAGAAGTTAATGGGAGAAGTGAAAATTCGTCCTTAGTTGTTAACTTTCTCGAAATCTAAAAGCAAGACCTAGATTCGAGACAATGTCTTAAGAAGCTGAAATTATTATTACATTATTACAACCTCATGAAAGTGAAACTGACACGTTTTCATTTTCATCAAAAACAACTTTATATCGAAGGACTGCCTTTTAGAGGTCCACGGATCCACCCGTACCCGAATCACAGTACCGAGACCCTATCCGGGACCTGAGTGTCCGGATCCAGATTTCGAAATAATGTCACGTGTCTGGGTCGGATCTGATATGATTGTAATTTTACCTGACTTGTCTAGAAGGGCCTGTACAGAGCCGAACACGACTGCTGCAGTAGAGAGCAAGAAACTGTATAACAGATCCGAACACGACTGCTGTAGTAGAGAGAGCAATACATTATATGATGTATGCTGCTGCTCTTGCTTTTCACGAGTGGAGCTTGTTGTTGTCATCAAAGTGGCAATAAGCTACCTCATTCCATGTGTGGTAAAAATTAGGAGATATCTAAATCAATGGAAACTGGAATTAAAAGTTTGTTTTATTATTTATGCATATCAGGTCCAGGTGGGGAGGTCCCAGGTCCATTTATTGAAGAACTCTACTGCCTTTGATTGGACGCTTGCACATGCGCAGTTCGGCGCGACACAGCCATTGGACCAGATGAGATCAGCTACAAAGTGTGATCTGGGATTTCTATGGGAGAGGCAGTTTCTGCCTATATTCATCATGTACTATCTTTGATATTGGTACCCATTACTGGTAACACCATGAGGATATGACAAAGAAGCTTTAAACTGCATAGCGGTTGTTTTGGTGGGGTCGGAGGTGAAAATGATTTAGAGCTGTTAAATGCATAAGCAGCTCCTGGCGTTATACCTGAAGTGGACATTGCCACTGGCTGCACGAAGTTGCATTAAGAGAAATACCATGCAGCCTTGTTTACAAGTTCGAACACTGGAATGTGAGATGTAATCTACACCTTGATTAGGCTGATAGAAATCCTCATTATTTTATTTGAATGATATTTAATTTGAGCGTCAGTATTTCTATATAGTCTACTTTCTCGTTCTGAACTTCTAACACGAGTGGGATGGGTGTGGCTTTGTGACAATGATCAAGGGTAGCTTCTCACCAATTTGACTGCTCCAACGCCGATATGTCGGCTATCGCCGGTTAACACTTAATCTGATTGAATCTAGGCCTTACTCAGAGAATTGAAAGTATAGCTATACCAAGTTTTTCCCCCCCCACATTTTATTTCACAGTAGTAAATATACTGCACATTTTCACAAGATTGTTAACCACTGTTCAAGGTCTACCACCAAGTTATTTCATGTCATTTCTTGTCCTGGCTATTCAATGTCATCCCCACACAGAGGAAGTGACACCCATCCCTCAGAATGACTTTTCCCTTTGGGTAATGTTAGACGGCGTAACTGTTAAGTCTACAATTGGGAGTGTCTTCAGTGGAATAATGAAGATACACAGTGACCGGTTTTCAAACCTGCTTGTGTTATAGTCAACTCCTGTTGTGCCATGTTCGTTGTCACGCCAACGAAAGTCAGAGGAGTTGGCTAAAGTACATACAGCTCATGCGAACTGCCTGTTTTCTGTCTAGTCAGAAGAACAGTTCTATTCCACCCTTCATGGTAGACTCTGCACTGTCTGCTGCCCAGTTGGAGGGTTAGAGCAGGAGGTTAGAGAGTCACTGTCCAGCGGGTCTCAGCTCCTGTTTTGCCATCTTCTCAATATCCTTGTACACATCTGGGTCCTCAATGGTAGGGGATATCTGTGGAGACAGACACAGTCTTCCATACTACTAGTAGTAGCAATATTTTCTTTCCATTTCTGTTTAAATTTTATTACATCGTGAGTGAATTTCATCTTTCATATAATCCTCAAACTTTTATTCAATTTGTCAGTATGAATTACATTGATCCAACACCGACTCGCCAGATAATTGGCAGCTGTACAGGAATAATAATCCAGTGCTCTTATTGGTGAATAATTGCCCCTTTGTCTTCCAGAACCAACACAACCTTTTTTATTTATATATTTGTAATATGCATATTTATTTATTTTATTATAATATTTATTTATAATATGCAGCCATTCCTCAAAGTGTGCCTGAATACCTCAGATTCTAATATGCTACAAAAATATTGTTGTTGGCTTCAATCCAAGTACAGAATTGACAAGCATTGACATGGTGGGTGAATGTGTGGTGAGTTACTGTGTATCGCTTCCCGTTGACCAGGTTAGCCAGGGAGGAGCGGGGGATCTTCCCAGAGCGGGTCTTGGGGAGACCTCTGACAATCAGCACCTTCCTGACCAGGCTCACCATCTCCTTCACCACGTCTCCCTGGCTCTTCTTTAGGTCTGAGACAGACCCACATACACAGACGTTTGACTTTCTATCCTGTATCTCTCTGGGTCACTATGTCTCTTACCGTTTTTGAGAACACACAGAGCCAGGGGGACGTGACCCTTCAGGGAGTCCTCCAGACCCACCACAGCGCACCAC
The DNA here is from genome assembly GCF_029448725.1 of Salvelinus fontinalis. Classification (NCBI taxonomy): domain Eukaryota; kingdom Metazoa; phylum Chordata; class Actinopteri; order Salmoniformes; family Salmonidae; genus Salvelinus; species Salvelinus fontinalis. Next base: position 12,498,921 of record NC_074675.1, on the reverse strand, counting down.
CCCGGGGTGCAGCAGGACAGACTGGAACACACAGAGCCAGGGGGACGTGACCCTTCAGGGAGTCCTCCAGACCCACCACAGCGCACCACCCCGGGGTGCAGCTGGACAGACTGGAACACACAGAGCCAGGGGGACGTGACCCTTCAGGGAGTCCTCCAGACCCACTACAGCGCACCACCCCGGGGTGCAGCAGGACAGACTGGAACACACAGAGCCAGGGGGACGTGACCCTTCAGGGAGTCCTCCAGACCCACCACAGCGCACCACCCCGGGGTGCAGCAGGACAGACTGGAACACACAGAGCCAGGGGGACGTGACCCTTCAGGGAGTCCTCCAGACCCACCACAGCGCACCACCCCGGGATGCAGCAGGGCAGACTGGAACACACAGAGCCAGGGGGACGTGACCCTTCAGGGAGTCCTCCAGACCCACCACAGCGCACCACCCCGGGGTGCAGCAGGGCAGACTGGAACACACAGCCTCTTTTAGAATCCGAAAGTGAAATACTTACACACAGCATTCCCGAACAGTCCCATTACAAGACAGAATGTTGAACAAAGTTCATTTCAACTTATTTTACTTGTTGTCTGCCGGTTTTGTCCCTATGTCAGGAGGTAGTCTGATACAACATATCCACAGGGAACAGTGGAGGCTGCTGAGGGGAGGATGGCTCATAATAATGTCTGGAACGGAGCGAATGGAATGGCATCAAACACATGGAAACCATGTTTGTTGTATTTGATACCATTCCACGAATTCCTCTCCAGCCATTACCACGAGCTCATCCTCCCCAATTAAGGTGCCACCAACCTCCTGTGACAGGGAAGTGTTATCAACCCAACCTTCAATACAGGAGTCTGTATATCGGTTTGAACTTCTGTTTTTTAATATTCAATACTGATGCAATTTGCACGTGACAAACACTTGCACAATGTGGCAGAGCCTAACCGAACCGCAGACCAAACGGCAAACCCTTTCAGCTGATTGTGAGGAAATGAGATTGAAAATACAAGCGACAGACCCTAAAGGCGCCGAGTAAACAACACTTCCTGTGGATACCCTACCTCCGCCTCCAACAGGACCAACAGCACGTACAACCTGTAAAGTAACTGTAAATAGCATTTCATTCCACATTCTGGCCTGTAGAGACTATTGAGTCTTTTTTAGAGTGACTTTGGTCTGAAAATCCATGGAGTAACCATGGCAAGAGTCTGAAGATGTTTAGGTAACACTCAGAGATGCTACAATACATTTCTGGTCTGCTTACATGGAGAAACTTTTTTTCCCTAATGACATTTCTACTCCAGTCATTAGCTATGCGTCTCCACCATGTGGCTGACACAGACACCAAAACACAAGGGAATAAGGTAGATTCATATCCATGCAATCTGGACCTATTAGTCTCTCCGCTCACACCTCTTCCAGTGCCCCTGCCGACAGCCTGTGGCCGGCCACGTTGATGACATCATCAGAGCGAGACATGATGTACAGGAAACCCTCCTCATCCACGTAGCCTGTGTCCATGGTGTCATAGAAACCCTAAGGTAAACAGCAGGTAATGACTGACATTCAGATAAAATGCCCACTCCCCACAGATAAAATCCCCACTCCCCACAGATAAAATCCCCACAGATAAAATCCCCACTCCCCACAGATAAAATCCCCACAGATAAAATCCCCACATCCCTACACTTTTGGGTGTTTTTATTCTGTTATCTACACTGAGTGTACAAAACATTGGGAACACCTTCCTAATATTGAGTTGCCCTTAGAACAGCCTAAATTCATTGGGCTATGGATTCTACAAGGTGTCGAAAGCGTTCCACAGGGATGCTGGCCCATGTTGACTCTAATGCTTCCCACAGTTGTGTCAAGTTGGCTGGATGTCCTTTGGGTAGTGGACCATCCAGCAGCGTTGCAGTTCTTGACACACTCAAACCGACACCTACTACCATACTCCATTCAAAGGCACTTAAATTGTCTTGCCCATTCACCCTCTGAATGGTACACATACACAATCCATGTCTTAATTGTCTCAAGGCTTTAAAATGACTCTTTAACCTGTATCCTCCCCTTCATCTACACTGATTGAAATGGATTTAACAAGTGACATCAGTCAAGGATCATAACTTTCACCTGGTCAGTCTGTCATGGAAAGAGCAGGTGTTCCTAATGTTTTGTGCTCACAGTGTATAATCATACAGTACATTTGAACCACTAGATGGCATCACTGGCCAGCACAAAATTCATCCACCTACCTGTCCCATGATTTACATGGTTATTAAAGTTTAAATCTAGAATCCAAAGTCATTATGCATATTGGTAAGTATGTAACATATCCAAAGCAGTAAACACACACATACACACACATACACACACATACACACACATACACACACATACACACACATACACACACCTACCTACCTACCTACCTACCTACCTACCTACCTACCTACCTACCTACCTACCACAATAACGTGGTGAAGTATTATCTGATGCTAAAAGGCCGACCTCCCGGGTGGCGCAGTGGTCTAGGGCACTGCATCGCAGTGCTAGCTGCGCCACCAGAGTCTCTGGGTTCGCGCCCAGGCTGGGCTGGGTTCGCGCCCAGGCTCTGTCGCAGCCGGCCGCAACCGGGAGGTCCGTGGGGCGACGCACAATTGGCATAGCGTCGTCCGGGTTAGGGAGGGTTTGGCCGGTAGGGATATCCTTGTCTCAGTATGTAAAATGTAATACAATGTATGCACTCTACTGTAAGTCGCTCTGGATAAGAGCGTCTGCTAAATGACTAAAATGTAAATGTAAATGTAAAACATGAGTAAGATCTAAGGTGAGATAACTTATAGGGAACTTGGTGAAGTAGAGCTTGAAAAGCTCCTGGTTCTGCCACAGAGATAAGGCTGCTCCTGGTGGTAGTGGCAGCCTGGAGGAGAGGAGAGACAGAGGGTATGTGTGTGGGCGAGAGAGACTAGTGTCTGACACGCAACAGACAGGAGTAGTGAGTGAGGTGACACCGTGGGACAGCTGGATCCCCAGGCCAATCACGGTGAGGACTATTACAGTGGCACAGAGGGAAGACAGAGCCGTACTCTGTGATGCTACAAATAACGTCCAACAACAGCTTTAGCTAATAACAAATGCTACAAAACAACAGTTCCTTTATAATTGTAATGTCAGAGGAGGTCTAGGGTTGCCCCCCTCCCCCCCGGCATCAAGATGTCTAAGACACTGTTTTCCTATGGGGAGACAAGATACTCTAGGATATCTAAACCTGTATAATACTTTGGGTTTAGCAAGTGTCTAAATTAGAAAGATAAGCCTGTCAGTCTATAAGGTTTATAAAAGAGCTGGGGGGCTGAGGTAGTGGATACTATTACACTACACCTTAGTGGGTTCAGACATGGAGCCCAGTGTCTGCTGGGCCTGACCTGACCCTCACACACAAACGCACATACATACACACACATGCACGGCACACACACACACACACACACACACACACACACACACACACACACACACACACACACACACACACACACACACACACACACACACACACACACACACACACACACACACACACACACACACACACAGACACACAGACACACAGACACACACACACACACACACACACACACAGGTATAGGGTGACTGAGTATCTGAGCCTTTGTTTACCCAGGGTCCCTCTCGATCACCCCCAACTGTTCTTGGGGAGGGTCCTCCAAGTTCAAGCCCTGTCTGCATCACACCCATTTACAAAGCAGCATGTTTGTGTACTGTAGTTGCATCAAGAACAAATAACCTGAACAAAATTGGAATAGATTTTTTAAAGAAGGCTGTACTGTTGGTGAGAGTATAGAAACTTTCCCTGTCTGTCTTTGACTGCAGCCAGATCTAGGGCACCCCTGGTATTGCTCTAGCCCGGAGAGGAAATGAACAAACCAAGACCTAATAATGTTCCATGGTTCAACCACCTGCATTTATATCCTAATGAGGCTGTCACCCTTTTTTGAATGCACTTCCACACACAGACACAAAACAGCCTCTGAAGCAACAAAACAAACCAAATTCAATTAGGGCACTGATGCTTTTTCTTAGCGCATGAGAGCCTCGCCACCCAAAGGCAATAACAATGCCTAAGGTTAATTTACACAATGCACTATAAGAAAATACTTTTGATGCCTCCCATCTTGACTCTGGAAGAGAGATTCTCCATTATCAATTCACCTCAGAGCTAAAGGTGTTAGTTCTTAAACAGAGAAAAGGGTTGGTTATAAGAGTTGCGGCTATTTGTTCTCTGATGAAAAGCTCCATAGCAGCTTGGGCTGAATCCATTGTAATCCACCTTGTTGGTGCAGAAACAGTGGACGCAATAACAATGAGGTGGCAAATGGAAGATGGGAGTGATTTCCAGGTAACAGGCTCACAGATAAGAGCACAATGGAGAGGAAGGACTGATGTGCCCTCGTCGTGACCCGGCTCACACAATCAGCTCCCAACACACACACTTCTCTCTCAGGTCCTGAGGGAGCTACTACAGTGGAGACCTGTCTGTATGGAGACAGTGGTGCTGCATCTAGCCCTGGGTGATATAAAAATAAATTGTATGATCGACTCAAAGTAAATTATTTCCATAAAACAATTCCACCCTCCTATTTGAACAGATATAAAACAGGACTTATTTTTACTGTGCTCAAGTTTCTAAAGGTGACAGTGTGTGTGTGTGTGTGAGTCTATCTCCCTGTGTGTTTATCCCTGATGCAGAGACAGAAAGGTTTGCTACTCCAGGTGACAGAGGCAGTATAACAGAATGACTTAGCTGCTCACAGAGGTGTGGCCATGACCATGCGGCTGGCTTACCTCACCACAATATTTCCCAGGGTCCTTGGCGTCATCTGCTGCATATCATCGTCGATCACTGTGACTAGAGAAGAGAGAGGTGCATAGAAATCAGATTTATAAGGCTTATATTTCAGCAGTGGGCAATGTGGGATGTCAAAATGTGGGTTGCTCTAAAGTTCAACCATTGTATTGATGGTGTGTGTTTTTTCTTTTCCCAAGCCAATATGCCTAGACCCCTCTCAAACGTGCCCATATTAAAACAATTACAGTGTGACATTAATACCTTTTTGTATTTGACAACTACATGTAACTGATTACAGTTGCAGAGCCTGAAAAGCAGTGTCTCTCTCTGCATACTGGTCAGGTAAATAGTCATTTCAGAACATTTGGGATAGTTCCAGAGGCGTCATGCCCATAGGGGGCACGTGCCCCCTCATATTTGTCCTGTTTAAAAAAAATACAGATTTTGTTTTTGTAAATGTGTTGTTGTTGTTGTTTCTCTGGAATACTACTAGCCACCTATAAATGTTATGAAGTTGACTTTAGCTAGCCCAGATAGGTTCTCCCAACTCCATAACTAGCTACTAAGAAGCCATTTCAGGCTATCAATCAAGTTAGAGTAGATAGTTCTACACTACATGACCAAGTATGTGGACATCTGCTCATCGAACATATTATTTGAAAATTAATATGCTATAACAGCCTCCACAGTATTAATATGCTATAACAGCCTCCACTCTTCTGGGAAGGCTTTCCACTAGATGTTGGAACATTGCTGTGGGGACTTGCTTCCATTCAGCCACAAGAGCATTAGTGAGGTTGGGCACTGATGTGTGGCAATTAGGCCTGGCTTGCAGTCAGCGTTCCAATTCATCCCAAAGGTGTTTGATGGGGTTGAGGTCAGGGCTCTGTGCAGGCCAGTCAAGTTCTTCCACACCGATCTCGACAAACCATTTCTGTATGGACCTCGCTTTGTACACGGGGCATTGTCATGCTGAAACAGGAAAGGGCCTTCCCCCAAACTATTGCCATAAAGTTGGAAGCACAGAATTGTCTAGAATGTCATTGTATGCTGTAGCATTAAGATTTCCCTTCACTGGAACTAAGGCGCCTAGCCGAACCATGAAAAACAGCCCCAGACCATTATTCCTCCTCCACCAAACTTTACAGTTGGCACTTTGTGTTCGGGCAGGTAGAGTTCTCCTGGCATCCGCCAAGCGTGATTCATCACTCCAGAGAACGCATTTCCACTGCTCCAGAGTCCAATGGAGGCCCGATGCTTGGCTGCTCTGTCATGGAAACCCATTTCATGAAGCTCCCAACAAACAGTTATTGAGCTGATGTTGCATCCAGAGGCAGTTTGGAACTCGGTAGTGAGTGTTGCAACCGAGGACAGACATTTTTATGCGCTACGCGCCTCAGCACTCGGCGTTCCCATTCTGTGAGCTTGTGTAGCCTACTACTTTGCGGCTGAGCCATTGTTGCTCCTAGACGTTTCCACTCCACAATCACAGAACTTACAGTTGACTGGGTCAGCTCTAGCAGGGCAGAAACTTGACGAACTGACTTGTTGGAAAGGTGTCATCCTATAAAGGTGCCCCTGCGAAAGTCACTGAACTCAGGCCTCCCGAGTGGCGCATCGGTCTAAGGCACTGCATCGCACTGCATCACAGACCCGAGTTCGATCCCAGGCTGTGTCACAACCGGCCATGACCGGGAGTCCCATAGGGTGGCGCACAATTGGCCCAGTGTCGTCCGGGTTAGGGAAGGGTTTGGCCAGGAGTCTTTACTTGGCTCATCGCGCTCTAGCGACTCCTTGTGGCGGGCCGGGCACCTGCAGGCTGACTTCGGTCATCAGTTGAACAGTGTTTCCTCTGACACATTGGTGCGGCTGGCTTCCGGGTTAAGCAGTCGGGTACCCTTTCATTGCTGCCCATCCCGGATCCGGGAGCATCCTCATCAAAAAAGCTGACTAGCATAGCCTAGCCTAACGCGACAGGGATATCATATAATATAATTTTCATGAAATCACAAGTCCAATACAGCAAATGAAAGATAAACATCTTGTGAATCCAGCCATCATTTCCAATTTTTTAAATGTTTTACAGCGAAAACACAATATGTATTTCTATTAGCTAACCACAATAGCAAAAGCCTCAACCGCATATTTTCACAATTTTTCTACCGCATAGGTAGCTATTGTAACAGTCCTGACCTGTTTTATGTTGTTTTTATGTGTTTATGGTCAGGGCGTTAGTTTTGGGTGGGCAGTCTATGTTATTTGTTTCTATGTTGGTTTTGGTTTGCCTGGTATGGCTCTTGATTAGAGGCAGGTGGTTTGCGTTTTCCTCTAATCAAGAGTCATATTTAGGTAGGGCATTCTCACTGTTTGTTTGTGGGTGATTGTCTCCTGTGTCAGTATGTATGTTCGTACCACACTGGACTGTAGCGTTTGTTTGTTTCGTTTCGATGTCGTCTGTTTCCTGTACGTAAGTTTATGTTTAGTTATGTAAGTTTATGTTCAGGTTTCGTCAACGTCGTTTTCTTGTTTTGTAGTTTGAAAGTGTTTTGTTTCGTTTCGTGTAGCCATCGTGTTTATAATAAAGATGGCTTATTTCCCACAAGCTGCGTTTTGGTCTGAAGATCCTTCTCTCCTCACCTCATCCGAGGAAGAGGAGAGCACCAGCCGTTACAGAATCACCCACCACGCTAAGACCAAGCGGCTAGGGAAAACTAAATGGAGTAAGGGACAGGAGAAGAAGGAGAGATGGACATGGGACGATGTTTTGGATGGAAAAGGTGTCTACACATGGGAGGAGATCCTAGCTGGTAGAGATCGCCTCCCATGGGAACAGCTGGAGGCACTTAGGAGAGCGGAGGCTACCGGAGAGAGGAACCGGAGCTATGAGGGAACGCGTCTGGCACGGAAGCCAAAAAAGCCCGTAAGTAATTCCCAAAAATTTCTTGGGGGGGGGCTAGGAGGTAGTGGGCCAAGGGCAGGTAGGAGACCTGCGCCCACTTCCCAGGCTTACCGTGGAGAGCGGGAGTACGGGCAGGCGCCGTGTTACGCAGTAGAGCGCACGGTGTCTCCTGTACGAGTGCATAGCCCAGTGCGGGTTATTCCACCTCCCCGCACTGGTAGGGCTAGATTGAGTATTGAGCCAGGTGTCATGAGGCCGGCTCAACGCGTCTGGTCTCCAGTGCGTCTCCTCGGGCCGGCATACATGGCACCTGCCTTACGCATGGTTTCCCCGGTTCGCCTACATAGGCCGGTGCGGGTTATTCCACCTCCCCGCACTGGTCGGGCAACCGGGAGCATTCAACCAGGTAAGGTTGGGCAGGCTCAATGCTCAAGAGTGCCAGTACGTCTCCACGGTCCGGTATTTCCGGCACCACCTCCCCGCCCCAGCCTAGTACCTACAGTGTCTACACTATGCACTAGGCTACCAGTGCGTATCCTGAGCCCTGTTCCTCCTCCACGCACTCTCCCTGTAGTGCGTGTATCTAGCCCGGTGCCTCCAGTTCGGGCACCACGCACTAAGCCACCTGTGCGTCTTCAGAGCCCTGAACATACTGTATCTTCTCCCCCTACTAATCCTGATGTGCTTGTCCTCAGCCCGGTGTCACCAGTGCCGGTACCTCGCATCAGGGATAGAGTAGGCTTTGAGAGTACAGTGTGCCCTGTTCCTGCTCCCCGCACTAGTAGGAAGGTGCTTATCCTTAGCCCGGTGCCTCCAGTTCCGGCACCACGCACCAGGTCTACAGTGCACCGTATCCGGCCAGAGCCATCCGTCTCCCCAGCGCCATCTGAGCCATCTGTCTCCCCAGCGCCATCTGAGCCATCCGTCTCCCCAGCGCCATCTGAGCCATCCGTCTCCCCAGCGCCATCTGAGCCATCCGTCTCCCCAGCGCCATCTGAGTCATCCGTCTGCCAGGAGCCTGCAAAGCCGCCCGTCTGCCATGAGCCTGCAAAGCCGCCCGTCTGCCATGAGCCTACAGAGCCATCCGCCAGACAGGAGCCGCTAGAGCCGTCAGCCAGACAGGAGCCGCTAGAGCCGCCCGCCAGACAGGATCTGCCAGAGCCGCCAACCAGACAGGATCTGCCAGAGCCGCCAACCAGACAGGATCTGCCAGAGCCGCCAACCAGACAGGATCTGCCAGAGCCGCCAGCGAGCCATGAGCAGCCAGAGCCGTCAGAGAGCCATGAGCAGCCAGAGCCGTCAGAGAGCCATGAGCAGCCAGAGCCGTCAGAGAGCCATGAGCAGCCAGAGCCGTCAGAGAGCCATGAGCAGCCAGAGCCGTCAGAGAGCCATGAGCAGCCAGAGCCGTCAGCCTGCCATGAGCGTCGAGAGCCGTCAGCCTGCCATGAGTGTCGAGAGCCGTCAGCCTGCCATGAGCGTAGAGAGCCGTCAGTCTGCCATGAGTGTCGAGAGCCGTCAGCCTGCATGGACCTGCCAGAGCCGTCCAGCCAGGACCTGCCAGAGCCGTCCAAACAGGACCTGCCAGAGTCCTTCAGCCGGGATCTGCCCCTTGTCCCGGTGTTGCCCCTTGTCCCGGTGCTGCCCCTTGTCCCGGTGCTGCCCCTTGTCCCGGTGCTGCCCCTTGTCCCGGTGCTGCCCCTTGTCCCGGTGCTGCCCCTTATTCCGGTGCTGGTCCTTATCCTGGTGCTGCCCCTTGTTCCGGTGCTGCCCCTTGTCCCGGTGCTACCCCTTGTCCCGGTGCTGCCCCTTGTCCCGGTGCTGGCTGTTTATTTAGGGGAAAGTAGTTTTAGGGTGGTCAGTGGAAGGGGTAGACAGAAGAGGGGAGTGACTATGGTGGTGTGGGGACAGCGTCCTGAGCCGGAACCACCACCGTGGTCAACTGCCCACCCGGACCCTCCCCTGGACTTTGTGCTGGTGCGCCCGGCGTTCGCACCTTGAGGGGGGGGTACTGTAACAGTCCTGACCTGTTTTATGTTGTTTTTATGTGTTTATGGTCAGGGCGTTAGTTTTGGGTGGGCAGTCTATGTTATTTGTTTCTATGTTGGTTTTGGTTTGCCTGGTATGGCTCTTGATTAGAGGCAGGTGGTTTGCGTTTTCCTCTAATCAAGAGTCATATTTAGGTAGGGCATTCTCACTGTTTGTTTGTGGGTGATTGTCTCCTGTGTCAGTATGTATGTTCGTACCACACTGGACTGTAGCGTTTGTTTGTTTCGTTTCGATGTCGTCTGTTTCCTGTACGTAAGTTTATGTTTAGTTATGTAAGTTTATGTTCAGGTTTCGTCAACGTCGTTTTCTTGTTTTGTAGTTTGAAAGTGTTTTGTTTCGTTTCGTGTAGCCATCGTGTTTATAATAAAGATGGCTTATTTCCCACAAGCTGCGTTTTGGTCTGAAGATCCTTCTCTCCTCACCTCATCCGAGGAAGAGGAGAGCACCAGCCGTTACAGCTATCACAAAACCGACCAAATAGAGATATAATTAGTCACTAACCAAGAAACAACTTCATCAGATGACAGTCATAACATGTTATACAATAAATGTATGTTTTGTTCGAAAATGTGCATATTTGAGGTATAAATCATAGTTTTACATTGCAGCTACCATCAAAAATATCACCAAAGCAGCCAGAATAATTACAGAGAGCAACGTGAAATACCTAAATACTCATCATAAGACATTTATGAAAAATACATGGTGTACAGCAAATGAAAGATAAACATCTTGTGAATCCAGCCAATATTTCCGATTTTTTTAAGTGTTTTACAGCGAAAACACAATATAGCCTTATATTAGCTTACCACAATAGCCAAACACACAAATGCATTTATTAGCAGCAAAAGGTAGCGATCGCAAAAACCAGCAAAAGATATAAAATGAATCACTAACCTTGACCAATTTCATCAGATGACAGTCTTATAACATCAGGTTATACAATACACTTATGTTTTGTTCGAAAATGTGCATATTTAGAGCTGCAAACCGTGGTTATACATTGTGAATATGTAGCATCGATTCACCAAATTGTCCGGAGCTATTTTGGACACTCACCTAATCTGACCAAAGAACTCATCATAAACTTTACAAAAAAATACATGTTGGACAGCAAATGAAAGATACACTAGTTCTTAATGCAACCGCCGTGTTAGATTTAAAAAAAAATTACTTTACCATAACAAACAGCTTACGTTATAGCGAGACAGCGTCCGCCAAAACGCGAATAATAGGACTCAACATTTTCCACAGAAATACATCATAAATTGTTCTTACTTTTGCTGAGCTTCCATCAGAATCTTGTACAAGGAGTCCTTTGTCCAGAATAAATCGTTGTTTGGTTTTAGAATGTCCTTCTCTCCTGTCGAATTCGCTCCACAAGGCTAGCCAATGTTGATGACGTTCCCAATTTTTCTCGACGCAAGGGGACGGAAAACTCAAACAGTCCCATTAAACGTTGAATAAACTGATGAAACTCGGTTGAAAAAACCTACTTTATGATGTTTTTCTAATATGTATCAAATAAAAACAAAGCCGGAGATATTAGCCGTGTATACCGAACGCTTATCATAAGACAATAGGGAGGTGCTTTCCGCGTCTAGGTAGAGAAAGGAAAGTCTGGACACGTCATTCCAAGAGCTCTTGTTCGACCTCAGATCAAGCTAGACACCCCATTCCACCTTCCACTGCCTGTTGACATCTAGTGGAAGGCGTATGCAGTGCATGCATATCCATAAATATAAGGCAATTCAATAGGCAGGCCCTAGAACAGAGCATCGTTTTCAGATTTTTCACTTCCTGCCTGGAAGTTTGCTGCAAAATGAGTTCTGTTTTACTCACAGATATAATTCAAACAGTTTAGAAACTTGAGAGTGTTTTCTATCCAATAGTAATAATAATATGCATATTGTACGATCTAGAATAGAGTACGAGGCAGTTTAATTTGGGCACGATTTTTTCCAAAGTGGAAACAGCGCCCCCATTTTGACAAGATTAAGGAGCGCGGTTTGACGGTCATGTTTCGGAAGACACATTACTCGACCTTTTCCTCTCCCGAGCCCGTTGGGGAGTTGCAGCAATGATACAAGATCGTAATTGGATATCACGAAATTGGGGAGGAAAAAAATGTCACAGCTTTTCGGTAAGGCCATTCTACTGCCAATGTTTGTCTGTGGAGATTGCATGACTGTGTGCTCGATATTGTACACCTGGCAGCAACGAGTGTGGCTGAAATAGCCGAATCCACTAATTTAAAGGGGTGTCCACATACTTTTGCGCCACCCGGGCACTGCATTGCAGTGCTAGCTGTGCCACCAGAGTCTCTGGGTTCGCGCCCAGGCTGGGCTGGGTTCGCGCCCAGGCTCTGTCGCAGCCGGCCGCAACCGGGAGGTCCGTGGGGTGACGCACAATTGGCATAGCGTCGTCCGGGTAGGGAGGGTTTGGCCGGTAGGGATATCCTTGTCTCAGTATGTAAAATGTAATAAAATGTATGCACTCTACTGTAAGTCGCTCTGGATAAGAGCGTCTGCTAAATGACTAAAATGTAAATGTAATAGTGTACCTTAGCTGGCATGCCTGCTGGCAAGGTTGGCAGACTTGAAATCTTTTACCCAGACTTTAGCAGAGGAGCATATTTAGTTTATTTAAAAAAAAAAACTACCAGTCAGGAGGATACAGACAGCTCAAGAGGTTTTTCTGCTTAGATATAAAGAAACAAATAAAAAAAATACATACAATGTAGCATAATGATTATGGCTCTAGATTGCAGGAAAAAGCTGTTTCAGGTGTTTGAAAAATAAAAAATTCTACAACTTCCGGACGGGGGGCCTAGCCCCTCTCAGGACCACCCTCCAATCATCCTCAAGCACTTTGTGCCCCCGCCCCTGGATAGTTCTGCTTAATGAAAGAGACATGTTAGTGCTCACCATTGAATCCTGGAACGGGTTTGCCAGCCTGACCAGCAGGGGGAGACAGGGAGTTTCCCAGACCAATACAGGAGGACGTGATGGCTGAGCCACTCTCTGATGAAAGGAGAGAGGGAGAAAGAGGACAGAGGGCATACAGGGTGAGATCATTAAGACTTTTACGCTTTTACTGCCACAACTCATGCAACTTCCACACTATTCTCCTATCTCTGCAACACACATTCACACGTGCGTACACACACACATAGAAACATACACACGCATGCACACATGCGTGCGCGTTGTCCTCGAAGATCAACGTAATGTCACAATCTCAACTTTATCCCACACAACCATAAAACGTTTTACAGAATGTGCAAAAGAGAACCAATACCTTTAAGTGGAATTTCATGAGTGTCATGCGTGTCATCAAAGCTGTGGTTGAGTCCTGTGTTCTTCCTGTGAGCACAATTAACCTACATTACCAGAACTATGACAGCTCCTATGGGCTCTCTGACTCACACAACCAACCTCCACTCTACACAGCTGCTCCACTTTCCACTGAGATATCTCTGTCTATTCTGTCTCCCTGGTTCCAACCTAAATACAGCAGAACCATCAAAGAGGTGACACATCACACAGGGGAGGCTCTGATGGAGGATAGGAGAATATAACCAATTGTCACCACCGCAAATAGTTTTCTTGCTATATCCTCATCATTGTATCCTGTTGTCATGGAGATGTCTGAATGTGAGAGCACTCTAACCTACTTCACTTTCTTAGCTACCTTTTTGAACTAAGCTTCTATACATATCATAAGGCATTCTTTGCTTGGAGGGGGGGTTTGACTGTGATGGAGACGTTGTATAACATCCCAGATCAATGGAGGGGGAGAAATTAATCCTCCTCCTCTAGCCACCAGGGCAGTGCCCTCTGAACTGGAGATGTTCTGCACCTCTCAGGGCTCATTAATCATCAGCAGGTTAATCCCTCCCTGTAGACTTCAAAGGCCTTCTACCTCCGGCCAACACTGAGGTCTCCCCCAATAGGAGACACAGAAGGGTGACACGTCTGCCCCGGTCCCACCTACCTGGTCAAAATTCAAGGCCTATCAGCCAGTGGCCTCAGCCACCTCAGTGACCAATGACAACAAACCAGCCAATGTTCTGCTTCCTCCTCAGGTGTGGAAGCAGGGAGATGACATGGTGTAGTATGCACACCATATGTTTACAGCTCTGTTTACACATGTTATATATATGTGGATAGATATCAATAAACCTGTGCAGAGTAGCTGTGTGTGTCTGCTCAGCCCACATATAGATCAGTGCAGAAACGGAAGATTCTAGCAACACATGTAGACCGTGACAGACCTCTCTAAATGGGAACATGTGAGGATTACACAATAAACCCACTGATCTGTGGCAGCAGCGTCGTGTTTAAAATCACGCTGTTAGCTGCAGTCGTTGTAATTGCGGCGTAGATTTCAGACAGCAATTAAGCTGGAACAGAGATGAGCAGAGACAACCAATATAATGGCCCAATATATTTGCCCTCGCCGATTATACACTTAGAAGGAAAACAATGCCCAGGGCTTAATGGTTTGCTTACATAACCAGGTACATTTGGGCTGTTAGTGGATACTAGAGCACAGAGAATAAAACCCCTTGGAATATCTCTGGGTTTTTTAAAGGCCATCTGCACCACTACCCAATTCCATGGGAAAAGTATAGATCTACAGTGGTTTATTAATTGATTGTTAACCAATCTTTGATCTTTAATCTTTGTTTCAAATGCTTTCATTTTGTCCTGAGTTCTTCCTCATGTGTAAGGGGCAACACATAGAGTTGAGAGAGGTGGACCAGCAGCCGGGAAGGCTTCTGGTTCAAGCCCTATGCCGGGCAACACAAAAATGAGAATGGAACTGAAATGGAAGGCTACTGGACTCTGTCTGATAACATGTAACATCGCCTGTCGTTGTGCCCTTGAGCAAAGCACATAACCCCCAACAATTGCTCTCACTGCTGCTAACCTTATGCCTCTCAACGTCTTTGTGTTAGAGGTCTTCATGGGTCCACCCCAACTTGAATACACCGGACCTGACCTAGGACCCAAGCGGTTTGGTCCGTTCAGATCCGGGTTCCCCTTTTTTTAATGATTGGACCGTTCGGATCCGGGTCTGATTGTCCTCAGGTCTGGGTCCAACCTCTAGTCTGTGTGTATCTGGGAGTGTTGAGAAAGACAGAAGGCACATTTCCATTCTAACCAATGGCCAATAATTTAACATGCTGCATACTGTAATAGCCTTGAAATTCAGAGCTGTTTTTATTCCAGCGAGTGGAAGGAAGGCCTATTAATATGTCACTGCACTGCGTAGTTCTCCATACTTTGAGTACTCTTAAACAGCAAGGCTACGCTAAGCAGGAAAAAACAATCCCCATTATATTCCCAATGACAGGGAAAATTGCCTAGTGAAAACAAGCAGAGTCGACTGAGCAAGGCTCCGGATAGCCACCAGAGAGAGGGATACTGAGAGGAAATCAGTGTGAAAACAGGTTTAGACATGGACGAGGGATGAAAGATGTGTGGGTCTCGCTCGCTCTCTCTCTCTCTCTATC